>NC_071087.1:129838497-130203497 GCF_027358695.1 Spea bombifrons | reverse complement strand
CTTTTAGTTTTTTATTTAGTTTGAATCTGTTATGAAATGGTCGGTTATTGTATATTAATGATTAATATATGTCTTATAGCACCTATATAGCACTTTATGTTCCCTTGTGTATTGCATACTTTATCACCAAAAATGATGGAACAGAAGTGTTACAGAACTTGATCTTAGCCATAGTGGGGTTGTATTCCAGACGATTTGGTTTTTGATGGAGGAGGTAGGTTGTCCTTTTCGGCTGCCACCCCTTGAGTACTTCAGCGATTCTCCTCTTTGGAGGGTGATAAAGATGATCTAGCCCTCCCATGTACCTAGACCTAGAGGCTGGACCTTGAAGCTGAAGATTTGAGATCTGGTGATCTACTGTGGCTCCTCCTTGAAACTTTGTTTCATCCCCCACCTCTTCACTCAAAGAGGAAGCACTTGGATCTGGCTTCTATAAATGTTTGTTTTTTAAAGTGTTGTAATGAAAGCATTATCAGGGATGGAGCCTCAACAGCCAGACCTGGAATGGCAATCTGGCACACCAGGTAAATAAGCATAAAAAAAGTAGAGTGCGCCATATCAAGCCATGGACCACACTTATGCCATCTGTCGGCCAGTGGTCTTAAAGTGCCATAGCTGCTTCGTCAGTAGTGGGTTACTGTGAGGAACACTGGGTCACAAGGTTGCTGATGCTAGCAATCTTAACGATGAAGGACCTTGTACCCACTGCTACTTAAACGAAGCACTATTTTCATCTTTCGTTAAAAATGCTCTTCCTGGGAATTACAGGTGTAACAATATTTCTACATATTTGTTACATCAAAGAAAGTTTCATGGTCTACGTTTTCTTACATATTACATAAAGGGTACAATAACACAAGGCGCACATGGATTTTATGAGAAAATGTAAGAACTGGGCAATATTGTTGAGTTATAATTACAGTATATTAAGACTAAAAATGAATTACAATATATTTTACTGCGAAACAAAAAATCTTAATTTGATGTGTGAGATTTATGTTCTTGAAGTCTGTTATTAAATGTTGAATACACAATAAGAATTTAAAATAATTTTAATAAATTAAGAATAAAATCAATGTGGAGAGTTCGGTGTTTCAAATGGTATGCCGATTCGTGGAAGCCCACACTCTTCCGTGACCAGAATTCCGGGTAGTAAAAAGATTCCTCCTTTCTCCTCCTACGTCAGCATGCACGGTGCTTTTCATCTAATACTTCCTATAAATCCAATCTGGGATTATAAACTATTAAAACTAGTCACTAAACAGTCTTGGAACTACTCTGAGTCATGGCCTTGTTGGTAGATGTTCTTTTAATACATTATAGTATCACTGGTGCCATGTGTGGACTGCAAGTGGCATGAGATTCAATAACATGCGCGTCACATTTCTATTTTGTATGTCACTTATATTCTTATGGTTTATTCAACATTTAGTAACGGTAACAAAAATCTCACACAACATAAATTATATTTTTTGTTTCACGGTAAAGTATATTGTAGTACATTTTTAATCTTAATACACTGTAATCATGACTGTAATCATGACGGAACAAAACTGTCCTGTTTTTAAGTTTTCTGTTTGCAGTAAGTGTGCAGTAAGGAATAAACACTATAGTGGCAACATTGTGTTTGTTTCCTCTGACGCTTGTAATTGTGATAAAAATACCTGGGTCTCCATCTAGTGGGCAATAAGTATATTTTGAAATGTATTAAGTATGGAAAAGTATCCCAGTATGCACGAATAGTCATGTACTTTTTTCTTTTTTTTTGCTCGCCTGTATCTGGACTTTGTTATTGGAAATGCTAGGTTCCCACAAACCCTAAAACCCTTCCACCAGAAACCTCACATGAATCATAGTTTTATTCAGTGTAAGTGTTATTATTCTGTGGAAGTTCATGTACCTTCTGGTTTCTGGAGATACAAACTGAGTAAAGCAAGTTATTATGTATGATGTTTATTATCTACATTACATTACATTTATAAAGCGCTGGCAGATTCCGCAGCGCTGTTACAGTCAGTAGAACAATTTCACATACAGAAACACATACAATAACAAACTGGTGCAAAAGGAGAAGAGGGCCCTGCTCTTGCGAGCTTACAATCTAGTCGATGAGTTGATCTGGTTCCGATGATGTGTTGAAGCCGCTTTCTGCAGTGGTACTTGGTGAGTTGTATCCGGGCTGGCCGGGCGGCCGGCAGACGAACATTCATGGCAGCCGCAAAGTTAAAAACTAAGCGGCTGCCGCCGGTAGCGTACCTGCTGGGGGGCGGTCCGCCTGGAGTGCCGCTCACTGAGGGGTGCCGGCATGCCTCCAAAATGATGCGCGCGGCAACTGTGGCTGTGCGTCGGGACTTGATGTCAAATCCCGGCGCACAACACTGAAGCCACGCCCACCGTCTTCCGCGCACCGGAAGGACAGGACACAGAAGAGGAAGAATGAAGAGGAGGAGGAAAAGTGACAGTGCCAGAGGAAAGGTAGGAAAATATTAGTAAGTGTGTGAGAGTGATGGGTGTTATGCTGTAGTTTATGATGAATGTTTGTGAATGAGGGTTTCAGATTGCATGGAAGTGTGGGGGGATAGCATGGCATAGGGAGGCTGTCTCGGCATGATAGGAGTGTGATTGCTGTTATCAATTGTTTATTTCTTTTCGTCCAATAATTCAATAACAGTATTAATAGATATATATGGTTGCAAACAGCAATCACACGTCTATCATGCTAAGTCAGCCAGTACATGCTAGAACCTGGGCATGATAGGATTGTGATTGCTGTTAATTATATGTATATATATATGTATATATATATAATTAATATTGTTGTTTTTTTTTTTGTCTAATTTTGGTGTGTTACTTTTAATAAAGTATTTTAAATGTTTTTTTTTCCGTTTTTTGCCAAATGAATGCTAAATTTTCAGTTTCGGTCCAGAATTTTAATTTCGGTGCATCCCTACTATATACTAAGCCAGTCACTGAAGGGTTAGGCCTATACCACATCAATGTTTGGCTTAGTATATAGTGATAGGGGTTGTAGTGCAGTATTGTCAGTGTCTGGCTCAAAGTATAGGCACACATTGACGGTGGTACAGCGTAATCCTTAAGTATATAATGATAACAGTTATGCTGTACCACCGTCAATGTGTGCCTCGGTATATAATGATGACAATTTTGCTGTACCCCTGTCAATGTTTGCCTAACCATAGAAACTATGCAGTTTTAAAGTGTGCGTGTGTGGGGGGGTGCCACATACAGGATCTGCCACAGGTGCCAAATACTCTAGGTACGCCCCTGCATCATGCAGCAGTCAGACCCAATGGCCATTCCTCAGCTCTTCGTCCCACGTCTTAAAAGGGGTGGGATAAAGAGCTGAGGCACGGCTATTGGGCGGCGCGGTGCGTGCACGCCGGCCACTTTAATTTCATTAGGCGCCTGTGGAGTGACTGCTATCAATGTCGCTCGCAGGCGCTTTGGTGGCGCAATGGGCCACTTGACTAGACTTGCCCCCCAGGCCTTAGGCTGCCAGCCCTCCCCTGGTCGTTTCCCTCCAGTTTAACTCTTAAATAGCCGCTTATGAGGAGGCCATGTGGGAAGAGGCCACAGCAGCTACATTTCCAAGCAAGCTTGTTTCCAAGTGAGGCCTGGGAATTTATAGGGATGCCTCACAAGTGGTCAGATAACGTAATTGCATACAGGAGGCAGATGTTTCACACCCTGGCTTACAAATGCAATTAGGTTAGACTAGAGGGCACCAAGTGTAACCCTTTGATAGCAGCAGGGTGTGGAGACAGGCAGGATACAGACATACCCGGTGAAAAACAGGGGTAACAGCAGGAGATGAGGGGTTCAAATAAAATATGGGATGTTCATACCTGTAAGAGAAGGAGATATGGCAGACATTAGTGATTGCCAGAGGAGTAGTTGGATAAAAGCATGAAGACCAGGTTGGATGGATGTCTGCATAGTCCAGTGTAACTCTTAAATAGACACTTATGATGGGGCCACTTGGGGAGAGGCCACAGCAGCTACATTTCCAAGCACTGCATTTATTGTGACTGGAACATATAATAATTCCATTTATGCTTCATATCTAATTACCCCCCCCACAAAAAAAAAAATAGAAGAAAAACTATATGGTTTGTCCTTAGTTTCTGTTCTTGAGAATAGAAATTGTGGAGATTTTAGCAGGCGAGTGACTGGAAAGTACAGGGTAACACAATGTGCTTTGTGCTATGATTAATATTTATTGCTTTATGTGTGTAAATTGCGTTAAGTTATGGGTCCAACATCTTCTCCTACAAGAAAAACTGAACATTCCTGTGTTATGCATAGCTTTATCTGTGACATTCAAGAAATATCACCTATTATTCAACACAAAGAGCCAGATTGGTGATTCTTGAAGGAGAACACCCCACTGGAGCTGACCCTTCTTAATGCATAAAGCATGAATATTTTGCAGATTACAGACTGATTCTGTTTTCATTAGAAACTTTTTTTCCCAAATTAAACCCTAGTTAATCTCAATGAAGAGGTTAAATGTTTTATATATTCTTCATAGCACATGTGACATTTGAGTTTTGGCTTTGTTTTGTACTTTTTTGTTGACAATGTAAACCCACGTGAACCACCTTGATTAAACAAATGCTTCACAATAACAAAGTATAAGAACGTTCAAGGAGACGGCACGTCTGATGAGCTTAGAAAGCTGCTAATATTTAGAGACGGATATATCACAAGCACTATGTATTTATTCTATTTTATAATAATGGATATGGCCATATAAAAACTGTTTGTGTAACCGCTGGAATACCGATTGGTCAACAGAATACTTAAAACTTGTTTATTTTCAAAAGTTAGGGGTTAGTAGAGCAGAAAAAATAAAATAAATCACAACTTTACTGAATAAAAACACTAAAATACAGGCATACCCCGGTTTAAGGACCTTCACTTTAAGGACACTTGCGAGTAAGGACGCAACCATTCCTCTGTTTATGTACACTCGCTTTGAGAGAACAGACAAATAACAGCATGATATCAGCACATCTGTTTGTCTTTTGAGCTTCTTTTTAGTGTCTTTTGAGCATTTTGCATTCTCGTGGTGGAAATGACCTGACGATTGCAGTGCAGTACTATACCTGCATTGTTAAGTTAATAAAGGTAGTGTTCACTTTAAGCATATTTTCATTTTACATACATGCTCTGGACCCATTGTGTACATTAATGTAAACTATGCTTGTACACCAAACAGATATAGTTTAATATGGAGATCTCTTGGTCCAATCTCTATACCTTTATTTGTGGCCTTTCTTTGTGACCATCTCGGACATTGTAGATATATTCAACACTGTCAACACCTTAGGAATATACAGTGGCAAGAAAAAGTAAGTAAACCCTTTGGAATAACCAGCATTTATGTATAAATTTGTCTTAAAATATATGATCTTCATCTAAGTTACAATAGGGAAAAAATGCAACCAGTGTTAATAACACACAAATTATTGTATAATTCATTGTTCAAACGTTCACAGTTTGGATTGGAAAAGCTATTTGGAGTCAGGAGTTGGCAAACCTGGAATCGAATCGATGAAACCGGATTGGAGATGTGTTTTAGAGCTACTACAAATATTTTGAGTTTGCTTTTCTCAAGAAACATCTGCTGTTGTGAACCTTACAAAAAAAATTCTCAGAATACCTGCACTCAAGAATTGTTGATTTGCATAAAATAAGAAAGAGTTACAAAGTAATCTCAAAGAGTTTACATATTCATCAGTTTAGTACTGTGGCTACTTCTCCTAGAAGTGGGAGTCAGGCCATTATGACACCAAGGGCAAAAAGCAGAATTATTAATGAGGTAAGCTGGAACCCTAGTGCATTGCTGCCTCAGGGTCTAGACAGCTTGCCATCATCAAGGAGACAATGAATTCCCAAGTCTATCAAGGTATCATACAGGATTATGTCAGGGGGGTTGTCCGCCAGCTGAAGCTTAACAATGACCAAATGACCATGAACATCAAAGTAAACCTACTACAGAATGATTTAAAAAAATAAAAAAAAAACACCTTTTGGAGTGGCCCAGACCAGACTGTAACCCATTAGAGATGCCATGGAATGACCTCAAGAGAGTCATTTACACAGACATCCTAGGAATATGGCTGAATGTCGCGCAGATCTGATCCGCAGCTACCGGAAGCGCTTGTTTGAAGTTATCGTTGCTAAAAGAGGTTCAACCAGTTATTAACACCAAGGTTTCATTTATTTTTTACACCAGCACTGTGGATGTTTAACGGGTGTGTTCAATGACATGAAAGATTATCATTATTTGTGTGTCATTAAATTAGCTTAAGTGCATTGTGTTTGTTCATACTTGTGATTTAGATGTAGATCAGGTCACAGTTTATGAACAATTAATATAGAATACCAGATAATTTCTAAGGGTTCACTTCTTCTTGCCACTGTATAAGACACACATCTTGTCACAGGTTGCAGTCTCTGCTCACACCGCAGACAGGAAGTGCACATAGAACAAGCCACTTGAAGGAGGGAGATGGTATGTATGCTTCTTGGTTTTATGTACATCGGCTGCCCCCGCTAGGCACCAGGGAGTCTGGGGGTGCATTGGTAAGTCGGGGGGGTCAGAGTGGCATACCTAGGGGGCATAAAGCATATCAGGAGGCAGAGTGGCATTTCTAGGGGGGAAGAGTGGCATATCTAAGGGAGCATAAAGCATGTCTGGGGGGACATAAAGCATATCTGGGGAGCAGAGTGGCACAATTTTATGTGCATTTTATGGGGAAGAGACGTTGCAAATATATTTCATTATATTTTAAATGTAATAATAATAGAAGTAAAATGCACAATAAATGTAACGCACTTGAATCAAAACAAAAAAGAAGAAAATTGTCTTCCACAAAACCGGTCCCTGGCGCCAAAAAGGTTGAGGACCGCTGCTCCAATACACAGGAGCCAAACAGGTCATTGGCATACTTGGGAACTTCTTCACTCCGGCTACTCGGAGCCTACCCTTGCGGGACGCGGCCAGGACTGCCAGCTGAGGTCTGGCAAATGGGCGGGGAGCGTGGCGTGTCAAGATCCCACGACCCGGAGGATTCGAGTGTTGACCCAGAGAGTTCACAGGTATGGTCGGTGGAAAATCATAGGGGAAAGGGACAGTTGTGAATGGGCCTCTAAATTTGCTTGTTGAACTTAAAGTTCAATACATTTAGAGATATTTGTATTATCTTGGCTATACTCCACTGGACTTTAGATGGTAATCATATCATCTCTTTTTTCAGAGTTTACAAACTTGACTGACTATGCTTGTCTTCATCTGTGCAAGCTTAGCTAATTGAGTTAAAATAATAATAATAATAATTAGTATTCTTTATTACTACCAAAGCTTGTTGTAAGGCAGATGATTGTTATTTTGAATTTATTATACTTTTGTCCTCCAAAATAGCTCAGGAACTAGGTAAAAGAAGCATCTGGGGATTTTCTGAGGGCTTTTAAGTTAATTGGCAGATATATCACCTAGTGTCCCATTAATGCAAATGTCTAAGCTACTTAACATCATGTTGAGTAACTTGAAAGTGACCTGCATATTATCTCATTGAGCTCTGTGGAGATCCTGTTCTTTTTGGAACATGTATTCAACTCTAGAGAATATATCAAAAGGTAAAGGATAATAATTGCCCATGCACTTTGGTTAGCGTTCAAGCGCAAGCTTTCTTAATATTTAACACAAATTATAATTTTGTGATGGGTTGGGACATGTCTTTGGATAAAAAAGGTAGTGGTCTGTGCCTTGATTGCTCTGAAGAGTTTGGTTGACATTTTGTCAGTCAAAACAGTTAAGTGACACATAAGTTGGCCATTAAAAATTGATTAGTTTAATGACAAAATGATACTGGATTCCTAATATGGTAAAGAGCAGCAGGTCATGCCAAGTAATGTAGGCGAGGTGACAAGTCCTTGGCCTCAATCCAAACTCCATCAGGTACAATGCTGATCGTTCGTGACATGACATGAGGTATTTTAGGGTGCAATATGGGTTTAGCTGGAATTAAAAATAATAATACCAAAACATGGGGAATTCTTTGATGTGATTTCTAGGAAGATTACAAATAAAATGTTCCTTTAAATCCAATCTTTTTCCCTGCTTCGTTAAGATACATTTCCTGGCAGCTCAGTGCTATGCATGTGTTTTAGGGTTGATGGTGAAAAGAAAGTGGTGATTTAAGATTAGGAAAAACATGTAGAGCTGACGTAAGCAAATGATGAGGTTAACATATCAGACATTGTCCAGAGAGAGTTGAGGTAATGGAGCAGACCACGTCTGTAAACAAATCAATTGCGTTACCTCTTGAATGGTCGGAACGTGAATGTTGAATTGTGCAAAGCCCTTTCAATGCTTACCTCAAAAGATACTGTATTATAGGCTGTCACCTCTAAACTGAGAAAGCACATGACATTTTACAGTTAGAACTTACATGAGAAATGATCCATTTAAGACCCAAAAGGTGTCACTGGTCACTTTTGCAAGTTCAATTTATACCCCCCCCCAATATTAATGACTTATTAAAATAAACAATGTCTGTATTTCAGTGGCACATGGTGAGTCATTAGTGGAAACACACAGTTAAAATGAAACAGCAAGTGGCAGAATGTATTTTTCTATCAAGAAATGTATTATTAGCTTTTTTTCAAAGCACTTTTCTTTTAGTAGGCAACAATTTAATTGCATAACGCACTTCTTAAATATTTTTTGGGGTCAGCTAAATGTCCTGAAAGGGTCTGCTATATATGTTTTATATGTTTTTTCATGCGAGATAACCTTGCTAATCTTACCATCACTCTTGATCTAAAAGAACAATGGGTGTCTTCTTACATAAAATACCTGTTCAAGATCTTGGGTGTAACAACAGACTATGTGAGGAAAGCCAAGGAAGGTTCAGCCTCTACCGTATAAAAAATCGTACAATAATTCATAAAACGGCAATCGATTTAGTACTCATAGTTTTCTAAAGAAAGTGTTTTTACCTTGTTTTCAATTAACACATTTTAAGAGTTGTAGTCTATTGTACTCATAAAGTGGAATAGTGTTCAGTCTGCTCTAAATCAATGTTTGAGAGGGACAGCATGTAAGAACTGATTTTTGTCACAATGTCTCATTTTCTCATTTTTGGCTACTGGTCTCTGCCGGACAAGTTGCTGCATTAGGATTTTAAAAGTTTGTACGAGCAACTCTATTGGTCGCTCGTACAGACTTTTAACTGTTGCTGCAAGGAGACCAGTGGTCAGGTTGCATCTTAAGGAGTTAAGGGGCAGTGTGAGTGAGCCTACTGGTCACTTGCACGGCCCCTTAATCTACGGATTTCTGCTCCCGTTATCTAACGCAGCATCGCAGGGGTTAACGGGAGCGGAAATCCGTAGGTTCTCTGTCAGGCGTTAAAAAGGCCGTGCGAGTGAGCCTATTGGTCACCTGCAGGGTCTTCCTCTGGCATCAACCAATTGGGCGACCAATACGCTCACTCGCACTGCCCTGTAACCCCTGACGGCAAACCTACGGATTTCTGCTTCCGTCAAGTCCTGTCTTCTCTTCTTTGTGTCTTCGGAACGAACAAGAAAACGCCCTCTTCGTGTTCATTTTGATGTTCGCTGGAAGACGAAAGCACAAGTATATTAAAAACCATATTCAGTATAAAGAAGAACAAGGAGTCCTCATAGTGATGGTATGGTCCTCACAGAGCTGTTATCTCAACTTCATCAAGTCGGTCTGGGATTACATGAAGCGAGAGAAGCAACTGAGGCTTTCTATAACTACAAAAGAACTGTGGTTAGTTTTCAAAGATGTTTGGAACAACCTTCCTGCTGAGTTCCTTAAAAAACTGTGTCCAAGTGTACTTAGAAGTAATTGATTTCACTTAGATTATTCTTCTGTTCACTGACTTTGCATTTTGTTAAATTATTAACATGTCGATTTTGAGAGCATTCTTACTTTACAGCATTTTTCCACACCGGTCTTTGCACAGTTATCTGTTTGCAGTATATTTAAAACAATCCTTATCATCACCGGCATTGCATTTTTATGAGAAGGGATATAAGTGAGGTTGCCACTAGATGGTGCTGTTGCCTTCGTTAAAACAGTTATTTAAGACTTTACATAGGGAAAACCCAGTGAAATGAAAACAATACATACAACAAGTCAGGCATCTGGCTTTATTCCTCCTCACACAGTGCAAATGGCTGCTTTGAATAGTGCATGTAGTGTGACTACACAGAGAACCTGACTGTTGTAGCCTGAATGGCTTCTACTACTACTATGAGGCCAATGTCGGTTCGTGGCTGGATTATGCAGTAAAGAACTGAGGACCCCTAGGGCTTTTTGGGGTCCCTAGGCGCTTGCCTAGTGAGTGTCATAGATACTATAGGTAATGGCACTGTAGATGAGAGAGGTGCTTAGAGCTGGTGCACAGAAAATCATGATTGAAAAATAGTAGCAATAAATAATAACTTAACATGAAACATATTTTTTACAGGGTCACTAGAGATGCCATAATACATTCAGGGTACTCTCTAGTTACACGAGAGAGTAATAGAATCTACAGTTCTAGAGCCCCAAGGGATCTTTAGCTATGCTTCATTGCCCTCCAACAAGGGCAGTGCGATAATACATTGAAAAGGTTAAACAAAATATTACACAAAAAACATGAACAACTAAACAAAACCATAAACAGCTTATGCTCTTAACATTAGATATATAAAATTAAAATATTTTTTTGCTGCCCAAAAACCCAAAAGAATGAAATAAATGAAAATAAGGTGTAGTGCCACAGCCTGCCCCCATGAGACCCATCACTGTTTTCCCCAAGGCAATATGGCCCTCGCTAAATTATCTGCCCTAAATAAATGAAGTATGAAGCATGAATACATCCATTATTTTATTAGCTTGTATCTAAAACGCAACTTGTCCTCAACTAGCCCTTATAACGCGTGGCAACCAAGACCTTCTGGACTACAAGTTCCAGCAACCTCAACCATCGAATTGGAAGTGTCACGAAAGCGGTGGCTCTGTAGGTTGCCTACTGGAAAAATCTGAAATTAATCTTTCCAAATATGACATTCTTCCACAAGCTCTTTTTACACTGAGTCAAAAATCCTATGTGTTTTTGAGACATTTAGCTTTTATTAATGATGTTACATGAGTACTTCACTTTTTCCACATTCAAAGCCTTTTTCTGTAGTTGGACATGAAACAAGCTTCACCTGTCAAGGACCAACATGTGTTCCATGTCAAAATATAGACGTGCGTGAAAAAAACATAAGTTTGTATTATAGTTTGCTGTTTAGAGCACTTGGAAGAGCTCAGGCTCTACGTGGAAAATTAGAATTCTGTTAATTATTCCAGGTGTCAAGGCTCATGCTGAGAGGAAAGGGAGCTCCATTTGGGGCAGCACTCGGTTTTCAAGGGCCAAAAGCAAAAGTATTTTGTTTAGTGTCACTTCTCGCACAAGCAATAACAAGAATTATTCATTATCCAGAAATTAAAGCGTTAGGTATTATTTTAAATAATGATAGAGATTAGACCAATCCAGATTTTATGCAGCCACTAAGTCTTTTTGATAAGGCTGCACTTGTGTGAGTTTTCAGCACTTTCCTGATTTATTCATATACATATGCTATAGAATGATTACAGAATAAAATGGGAAGTTCCCAGGTATGAATATGGTTTCTGATATGAAAATGAAGTAAAATAATATAATACAGGCCACCAGTGAAAGTGGGAATTAAATCCTAACAAAGACTGAATAGAAAGTACCCAGAAGGACGAATTAAATTAAAACTTATCTCAGATCTTTACGTGAGAAAGTTCCGGGCTGCTACATGTTACTTTGTTACAAGGAGTAACAACAGCCAATTTTGTAAACTTTCTACGTAACATAGATCTGTATTTTTTAACCCTCTTGTTGCCGCTGAGATTTCTTTAGCTAGTGGTGCAAGTGACCTTAAAGTCTTCAAATCAAAATGGGACAAAGCATCAGCATTGTAATTCAATCTACCCCTTATGTGCTTAGCTTTAATCCATATCTTATTCACCAAGCACACCAACACCAACCTCAATAAATGAATCACCCGGGATAGTTCTAGCATGAAGAGAATTAATAACCCACACTACCCCTTGTCACAGTGAAACGTGATTCTTTTGTTGGCCAATTCAACCCCCCTAACCTCCAGAGCCGCCACAGTCAGAAGTAACTCTTGAGTTTTTAGCATTTACCTTGACAGGTATCATCTGACAGAAAGTCACATTGCCAAATAGTGGCACCATTGTAGTTGTTTAGGAACATATTCCAAACTGAAGAATCCTCCTTGATTTGCTTGACGTAGGTTTTTCATACCTGCAATAGATCTTGAAATACGTCTGGGGAAAAAACCCTCTCCATTGGCATTACTAGTGCTACAAAGTTCAACAGGCACGACAGACTACAACTTTTTAACATTAGTTTTTTTCCAACCCTCGTTAAGGAGAAAATTCACTTTTCATTCTATTAATCTTGTCCTCGGGAGCCGGAACTCCATCTTGTCAATGGTAATTCCTAATAATTGCAGTTAGTAGGCAAAACAGTTTTTGCATGTGTCAGCGGAATGTCAAATTGTTGAGCCATGAACATGAAACATTGTAATAATTTAAGACAGTGTGAAGAACCTGTCTTACCTCTTAACAAAAAATCATCCAGATAGTGGATGGTCATCTGCATTAAGAACCCATTCTAAAAAAACATGCAAAGCTTTCAAATCAAGACAGAATGCAGAACAACCAACCCATGGACATGTATGGCTTGAAAAAGAGCCTGTAGTTGAATCTAAACATTGCCACAAGGTGTCTGCATTTGGAATGCCTTTCGCATGGTCGGTGCGTGATAGAGAAATTATATCTCTGAGGCCGTAGAATAATTCTTTGTAGCCTTGGTGGACTTTATGCCATTGATTTGCACGTGATGTACTCTAAGGGTTTATGGTCACTTTTCAAGAGGATATGGCAGCCATAGATTATTGATAAAAACGCTTAGAGCCAAACAATATGACAAAAGCTCTTTTTCAATTTGTTTGTAGTCACTTTCTGTGAGTGATTTTGAAGCCTACGTGATAGATATTCCATCTTGTAACAATACCGCTTCATACGTGGAAGCATCAGCCTGTAGTTTTAGTTAATTTTGAGGATATATATATGCTAATACTGGTCCTGACTCACATGTAATCAGCTCTTTTATT
This sequence comes from Spea bombifrons, assembly GCF_027358695.1. Classification (NCBI taxonomy): domain Eukaryota; kingdom Metazoa; phylum Chordata; class Amphibia; order Anura; family Pelobatidae; genus Spea; species Spea bombifrons. The sequence goes on along the minus strand of NC_071087.1, from coordinate 130,190,234 downwards.
TTGTTGAAGGCTTCCTCTTGCTGTGTGTCCCAAACAAATGATTTCTTTAGAAGTTTAGAAGTCGCAAAGGTGACATGACGTCAGAAAGGTTTGGTGCGAATTTTGAGAGGTAGTTGATCATACCTAGTATTGTCTTTAACTTCACCTTTGTCTTACGATGGTTCCCACAGCAGTGATGTAGGTTTATTAAAACAACAAGATATGTAAATAACTATTGCTCACAGAGAGACTTCCAACTGCCTCAACTGAAACTAGATATGGTATATATCATCACACAGTTTGAATACTGCTGTGTGATTGGTTGAAACATTCACATGCAAATATTATGAGCTGCCCCTGCTGGGTAACATAATGGTCACCCAGTAACCCACGTCTTTCATACCACGATAATTTCTGATGGAAAAATGTATTGTAATTATACTAGGCTAATCCTCCCAAATGTCTATATGCCTCCAATATAGATTCAAGGTGTTCACAAAAGGGGTTCATTAAATGCTCAGAAAAAAAAATTACAGAAAGCCTGTAACCCAGTTGTTAAAGGACCTAGGTCACTTTTCGTCATCCTCTTTTTCCTGCTTCAACAAAAAAATCTTTTTAAGTCCATCAAAAGAGATAAAATAGCCACAAACTCGTCATGAAACCCTAGCAGCAAAGATTTGTGCACTTCCTTTAAACATCCCTTATTAACCGGTGCATTATTCTTCAGAGGTAATTTAATTGACCTGGTACAGTGTATGTGGCATGTTGGCATCCCTGATTAACCCCTGCTGTCCCTCAGGGCACGCGTGCACATGGAGAGTGCCTCCGTTTAATGGCTAAGTAAATAATTCGAGCATCTGGCTTAGTATATACTGACATGCATTCCCGTGTTGAAGAGAACTATAGCATTGTGCCAGGGGCGCACTACTCATATGGATCTGGCATTAATTGCATTGCCTGTACTGAATGGAACTTGGCACACTGGAAAAAGACACTCCTTTCCAGGAAAATGCCACTTTTCAGTCTCTAGAAGTAAAATAAAATACAGTAAGATAGTTTCTACTAGAGTTACTGAATTTCCCTGTATATATTATAGTGTAACTAGTAATAAACTGTAATGTACTCAGTTACAGAGGTAGGTAAAACAGAACACTTATACGGCTGCTTAAATATATATTAAAACTTTGCTTTCTACAAATTATTTTTTCTCAGGTGTCATCCCACCGCTCCCGCCGGCAATGTCACAGGAAGGGGTGGAGCTTAGAGGAGGAAGTGTTTTCAGCTGCACTCAGGCAAGTAATGCAGGCCTTGGCTGACAGTGTTTATGAATGAAAATAACGAACTTATGGCAAAGTACCCAGTGTACAGCTAATGAATGAATGGTGTCAGAAGTACAATGCATCCATTTCCTTATCCACGAAGATCTGCAAATTATTATACTTTTCATTACATGATTTAAAGTCTTTTTTCACTATAACTTGTTTACTATATTTTCATTAATAAACGAGACATTTATCTTATTATTTATATTAACTAGTACTTATTTTACTTTAACATTAATTGGCTGTGCAAACCCCTGCCTAATAATATACAAATTGCATACCCATTATAGATGACTTAATTGCTTAAGAGACATTTAAATGTGTTTTTTGGATCAGACAAATCAGCTTGTGATTAAGCACTTAGTGTGAAACCCGTTAAACATGTCTGGCTCAGCGTCCTTTTTAATGTTTGATTAAGAATAAAGATATTTATATCATTACCAAAAGAGCTGACTGATTTCACTTTACAGAACTGGAGTACCGCTTACGTTTGTGGATTGAATAATCATGTAGAAAGTCTGAATCCAATCCCCTGGGCTTGCAGTGAAACCGTGACACTATGTCAGTGTGGTGGCTGGGGATCAGCGCTGATATTGTCGGGAACATATCTGGGTGTGTTTTTTCCAGGGAAACAGGCCATCTCAGAGGATAGAACCTTTGATAATTTTGATAAAGTTTGCCTCACACAAGTTCAAAGTGTTCAGTGAGAGCTATGCGTTCATACTACATCAAGCCCCCATTAATGGGGTCAACCAACAGCCATTTTGGGGACAGTCATAACACAATACAGACCTCAAAAATATACAAAGTGTACCTAGAATCTCCTGATACCTATCAGCGTGATGTCTTGCTTGCATTCTGATGTATTATCTGTATCATAGGGACTTCCCACCAAAATCCTGTGCTGTAGCCATAATACCTCTGTACAATGTGTGTGTTTGCCAATAAAATATCTTTGTAAAAAATGAATAATAATTATCTTGTAACTATTGAAAACATGCTTTTGCAGTATTATTACAAGCAGGGCCGGCCCTACCATGTAGCAGAGTGGGGCAATTGCCCCAGGCGGCACTTTTGGAGAGGCGGCACTTTGCCGCCCCAAGCGTTTTTTCCCATTTTTTTTTAAAGCGGAGGAGAGAGAGGGACGCCGAGTGGTTTTCGCTTACCAAGTTTTCAGTACCCGCTCGGCGCCCCTCTCTCTCCTCTGCGAGCCCTCTAGCTCGGTCTCGGTGCCGGCTTGTAATGCTAATTACAAGTAGGTTCTAGTTCAACCTGTTTTGACATATATACCCAAAAATAGCAATGGCATTTTATTATAATAATTCTACCGTGGGTATGTGTTAGTGGGTGATGGATGGTGGATGGATTGTATATGTAAAAATACCAGTCCTGATTTTCACATAAAACCTGGAAATGTTGGTGACTCAGTTACAGGGCATTATGACCCCATTGAAAAACAGAAACATACAAGAAAGTTTAGTAAATGTTACGAAATCACAAAACCGGACAATGTTTTGACCTTTCTAGAGTTTCAGCATGTCTTAACAAATCCTTTACTTGGTTAAAAAGTTCTCTGTTTTGTGAATTAAGTCCTGCTATACTATATGTTGCTGAATCATTTATAGGTGCTGTTTTAAAGTGGAAGTGGGTGATGGGTGCTGGGTGATTCAGTTTAATGACAGATGTGACCTGGGCAGAACGTCCAGGGCCAGAACGTCCAGGGCTAATGCACCGTATGTACTAAAAATAGTGGTTTCTGACTGCATTTAGGGCCACTGTCTCTTCGAATTTGTATATAATAACCATCGGTCCCTCTTGTTTTCCTTTTCCTGCTGTAAATACCTCAAATCTTATTCAGTCCTTGGTTTTGGCTTATATTCATGATAGCCAAAGGCAAATTAACAAACACACACAATTACCCCAAAATAAGCTTTATTGCAAGAACACTGATGTCAACTAGACAGATATTGCATTGTTATAAAAACCCAAATGTTTTACACATTTAACATTTGTCAGATGTGGACACAGTTATGTTTCCTAAACAAGGGAAACAACAATTTCTGTTTTTAAAAACAGTCTTTGGTGTACACATATGAATTACATAATGTCTCTATGCGTGGCTGAGGTTTTTATGATAGGTTTCTCTTCTTTCATATTACTAGTTATGGCCACCAGTTGTCCAAATAATGTAATACTGATTTACCCTTTCGTAAGGAAAAGGGATAGTATTTAATATAAATGTACTTCCAATATGCTGTGGAAAAACTCAACGATTATTAGCTGATGTATATTGTGTAACTAAGCTAATAGTGACAAATGTCTACACAAAATTCAAATACACACATTTTCTTGAATTAACTAACCAAGCATGGCTGGATTATCCCAGGTTCCCTTAGGTACATAAAATGACTGGTGTCTACTTGTAGGCAGGCCCCAGTGGGTATAGCATGGTCAAAAGAGTTGTGAGACTGGTATGCTGAGTAGCAGGTGGAGACAATGTAAGACTACACCCATTTGCATCCCTTAAAAGTTAGCTCTAATAATGCCTTATGTGCTTTGAGACTATACCTAAACATTATTATGCTATCAATTATTCAAACCATAAGATGAGCCTAACTTGTGTTGTGTAAATGTTGAGTGAGCCATGCTAAGTCTCCATGAATGACAGAGGTCCTCTGCTGGAAGACAGCTGACAGGAGTATCTATTCGAAGGGATGGTCAGACTTAGTGCTAGTATTTGGATCTCAAGCTGCCCAGTCTTATTCTGCACCAGATATCACCTTTCTCATAATGAGCTGCCAACAACAGATGAGTTATATGAAGCACCTTGTTAAATATACTCCTACACACGAGGCAGGAATTACAGTACATCGTTTTGAATTGCAATACTGAGGGTACACCAGGCAGTCGTGGTACTTTGCTACAGCAGGTGAACATAATGTTTCATGTTAAGTGCCTTTCGCCCAAGTTATGTCCAGTGTCTGATATTTATGGACTTCTATATCTGTGCTACTGAAGTTTCCAAAAATATCTGAAATATCTGTAAATGCCATTTATAACAGTGTTTCTTTGTTTTCTTTGTCTAACCAAATACTTCACTTCAAGTTAATGTTGTTTTCACAAAGTACCGCCTTGTTTTATAGGTTTTCTATTAAATAATGTTACCTTTTGATATGAAGAAGGTTTTAAGTCCCTTTGGACCATCAGAAGTTCCCCAAGGTGTGCAGGTATCATATTAAGAAATATGGATATAAAGCACTCAACATTAATGGAACCAGTACATTTGATAATTTTGTTCAAAAATGTGAATGCAATAGGATGGCTCAATTGTAACATCTAAACAGATAAAAATACAAAAAAAAACAAGCCCCCTTGTTATCAAACATGTTTCACTGTGTGTTCCATATATTACTGCAAAAATACATATTTACATTTAGAGGGGACTATCCACAAGAACTGTAGATTGCTAACAAAATATCTCAACATCTGGAAGGTTCTTTTGATTTTGTTATATTCAGTTTTCTTCTTACTACTTAATGAGTGTCAGAACTAATATATCAGAAGGGACTTTCCATGTCCATAAATTTAGAGTTGGCTTTTTTTAAAAGAAATCTTTTGTTTGTTATGAAACAAACACCAAATTGCTAAGTACAAATTTCCACTTCCCTTAGTTGGAGTCTTATGCACCCCTCAGAGTGTCTTAAATAGTTACTGGCAGTGAATTTTCAACTTTGGTATATGCTGGTATGTGGTTTTCAATTATGTTCTTTTACAACTGGAACCAACCAGTTGTGATGTTAGACTAGGTCATAGCATAGTATACATTTTTGTTACCCAAATTATATAATACATACATATTGCCCGCCAATTCGTTTTAGCTCAGCTTGTGTGGTCTCCTTAGCAAAGAACGTTATTTTATCATTGAATGCTTATTTTTGAGAACCATAAGTGGAATTGAATAGGCTGTAACACGTCATGACTGATTCAGCAAATCAGATTAAATTCCCAATTGCTGTATAAATAATAAGGTAGAGTTCCGTGCCTGTTGTTGAGGAGCATGTATCATGTCAATACAGTTTAAATGTCTAACCCTACTTACAAAATTACATGTGTGCAGGTATATTTATTGGAGGCTACAAAGAAAATACAACAACCATTTTCATAAGTACAAACTTTTTCTGGAGCGGTGTCTCCATCTTCCTTGTGGGATGATTGTGGAGGAGACACAAAGGTCCATAACAAATGTTCATTGATTTCATAAAGCTTTCAAAAAGAAGACATGCTCTGGTGGATAAATAAAATGTGTTGTATGTGACTGATGCCCTGGTCTGAGTTTGATTTGCTTTTCTAAGAAAGCTCAATTTGTAACCTCATTTTGAGTGTTTCCCCGAGCTCGCCTAGGAGGTAGTTTTCATCGTTTTTCTCTTCCAATCTCCTCAATTCAGTTGTCTTATAAAGGGGAATGCTGGTGATTTCCAGTGTGTAAGTCCCAGGACTAAGTTTCTTTTGCGCTGCGTGGAGGTAGCTGAGTCCGTCCCTCTGGTTAATGTGGAACATAGTGTCATTGCCTCGTGAGATAATATAACGGATGTGGTTATTAAGTGGTTGAATGGCTGGGATAATTTCCAGTATGTGCTTCTTTATATTGAGTTGAGAAATGTTTAGAACCAGTTTGAGTGGCACATCCATATCAAGGCTCTTTAGACTAATGGGCCCATTCTGTGTAAAAGAGAATGGAACAAGTAAATAGAGGATGAGATAGAATGTTACCTTTACCACTAATAAAAACAATACAAACAAAAAATCTACTAAAGTGATAATATTTCTATCAATTTAAACTGATTGTCTAATAGGTGGAGTATGAGAGCTATACCACATCTCTGATCTCTACCCTTTTGTGGTCTCATTGTCCGCAGTGTTACCGGATATGAAATCATATTCCAACACCACTACTGACAGCAGCCCACTCAGGGGGTTCAGCAAAAAGTCTACAAGGATAGTGAAAGAGAGAAAGTATGGGAATAGGGGTTTCTGTGCTATGAAACATAAGATCATTTTACGTTCTTCTTAACAGAATGACTTACTGGTCTTACCATTATAGGCTGTGTGTCATTGGCATTTCTTTTCCTCCTTCCAGTTTTCTTAGAGTAACCGTTGACCTGGCATTCATAACACGCTTCTGGAGAAAGTGCATTGGCTTCACCTTCCTCTCTGTCCGCAGACAGATACTGGCCTCTGTTAAAACCTATTGCAGACACACAGTGCCTGTAACAAACAGGAATCTTTAATTATAATCACTTATTTGTGTGGGTTTGTTTCCAGTCGTGTTAACATTATGTTTGAAAATGAAATTTGGCTCTAAACATGATTATTTTTTGTATCCGTTTGCTAAATTGGCCCAAATTCAGACTTTTCTGATAATTTACAGATTAAAAAAATGGAGTAGCAACTCTCTTATAGTTGGCAGTTGGCTGTATTGATTTGGCACAAAGTTCAGTCTATGAAGTGATGGAAAACAGCTGTACTCCCTTTTAAATTTCATCAAAGTTTTTTGGTCACCTCCAAACTACATGTTTTCTGGTTGTATTGGTCATACTTTGCCTATGTTTAGCTACATTATTCTTAAAATGTGAGGATTAGTGGATTATTTGGACCATGTGCACTGTTGCATTTATAGCAGAGCCTGATAGAGTCATTGGTTCTACAAGTATTCTCAGTGAATTTTAATTTAAGCTTGCATTTAGCAAGTCCTTAGGAAAATGAACAGGGTTAACCCTAGGCAGGTGCCAGGTGTGTGTTGCTCCTGGCCATGTGAAGGATCCAGACCAGAGCGTAAGCAGCTCATATTGCACATCCTTGAGTGCTGTGTTATTGGCTTCATGCTTACGGACCCAATTTTACAGCACTCAGAAGTCCTAAAATCCTAATGATATGGGGAAAAAATCATATTGTGATGTGTTTTTAAGTTAGATGTTTTGTGAAACCTTAAGTTTAGGAGACATGTACCCAATGCACAAAGTGAGATAAGCTAAATATTAGCCCTACCCACATTCTTGATATTTAAAAAACAAAGCTGGACTGGGGAATAAAATCAGCCCGGCACTTTAAGTTCAGTGGCCAATAAATGTTGCTCTTGCAATGTGTGACTTTGTGTATCCAGCAAGCGATCAGCATCAAGGAACCGGATCTCCTCCACAAGTGGCTGTAAATGAAATTGACCAGCCCACCAGGTTTGCCTGATGTCCACACTTGGCCTTTTTGTGAAGTTGCGGAAGTGATTGGTTTATTTGAGTATTATGTTTGCATATCTTCTGATTGAGGATATATTTCTTTGGATGTATACAGAGCACAACTGATTAAATACATCTTACCAAAAAAATAAATGTAAATTTACTAATTTAACCAGTCATTTCTTACCCCTGTCCGACTCTGTAATATCCTGGGGGACATCCACAAAGATACCCCCCATCTGTATTGGAACAACCATAGTTGCAAGGATTTTTTGAACTTGTGCATTCATTCACATCACGGCAAGAGGCAGAAAACTGTTCGAAGGAGAATCCAGGTGGACAGGCACATTTGTAGCTGCCCAATGTATTGTAACATGAAGCAGAACCACATGTGTTTGCTGTAGTGCATTCATTTTCATCTATGGGAAAAAAGTATAGAATTAACAGGCTTAGGTCATATATCTCATACAACCTAAAGAACACATATGCCATATGCGGTAATTACTTTCCCCAAGTAATGATTGGAGTTGATACATAGTATCAAGTATAACATAATTTACCAAAACCATATATTTCATTTAAGTGTTGGCATTCTCTCCTTCTCAAAGATAACTTGATAAATGCTTAAGTATCATTGATTTGTTTTTCCAATTTGTAGGGCTCCATAGGTCTTTTGTGGTTGGTCATTAATGAACTAAAAGCTGAGTCAAAAATAATAATAATAGAAATAAGAAGGCACAACGAAAAAAGAACCCACAAAAAGCCAGACATATTTTACTCTTTGAAGAAGCTGCCAGCACTAACAGCTTAACTGCTGCTATTAAACAGTAAAAAAATATGCTTAAAGTGACACAGAGTAGGAGGGCATTAAAACCCTGTAAAAACTATTTGAAATAAATCTGTCAGAAAAAAGATTTCAATATCATGGTGGTCTAACACTATGACTAACTGGGATTCCAGAGTAATCCATCGGTTCTGTTATGCCCTGGTGGTCTTCTCAAGGGTGTCCATATTTCTGAACTGGACTTTATTCAGATTTGGAGTTGGATGTGCAGAAGGTCACGTGGGACCACTTAGGTAAACCCAACATTGTTATTAGGACAGTATTCTAGAAAATGTAAGTAGCTGTACAGTATTTTGCCGGTGCCAACAATCCTATGTTAGGGTATAGAACCTCTTTAATTATCACTTTCCTGCTACCGGTGATATTCCTCTTACTCTGTGTTACTATACTCTGATAGCAGAATGGCTGCGGACAAACTGTTTCCTAGAGGGTTATACATTGGCTATATGTATGTGTGTCCAATTCTAATGCCAATCTTTTTTTTTAAATACTGTAATAACAGCTCTAACAAGAGGTTACTTAAGCTAAACTTCAGTCAGTACCTTGGGATCAGGTTGGAAGTTTGGAAAAGTGGATGGTGGGAACCAGCAAATAGAAGCGGGAACCAGGAAAGTGAGATTTCTAGATTTTGCCCACCTCCAAAAACATAAAATCATTACAAAACGGGGTATCGCCATATTGCCAACACATTGTCTTACCAACGCATTGGTTCCACTGGTAGTGCTGTATATATCCCTGTGGACAACTACACCTGTAACCACCAACTACGTTCTGGCAGCCGTGCTGACATCTATGGCTTCCATCACACTCATCAACATCTACAGAAATGGACAAAGTATTAATAAGATATTATAATGTTTCTGTTTGCCGAGGCAGCATTTCTATTTTAATTCACTTGATAGAAGGCATTATGTAAAAATCTACTTGTGTATCTACCAATTTAAGTCAAAATACACATGGCTAAGGCTCAAGTGAAAAAAAAGTAGCGAACAACATTTATGGTTTCCTACTTATTTATCATCTACAAATAAATAATCCAAACTAATGATAAGTGGAGCCAAAGAAAATAATGAGTTAAGTTATGAGTTAAGCCTAAATCAAACAGTGCAAGGATATAAAGCCAGCGCTACAGAATTTGATGGCGCTATATAAAACAATAAATAATAATAAAAAATAATAATAATAAAGACAATAAAATGTATCCAGCATTCTCATAGTTTATAACATTTTCTTTTATCATATTACAGTATGCAGCCAACACATGTATTAAGACTTGCACATCCAAAGTGGACTGGTAGTCAGAGCATCCTCAGAACGCTATTGGTGTGGTGGCTTTTAATTTATTTTGTTTTATCACATTATAGGAAATTATATGAGGTTGTTAATTACTGAATGGGTCCTAAGAATCTTAACAACAGAATTATTTCTGTGATTTCAGAGGAGTGCAAGGGTGCTATTCTTATCCTGTATCAATGTCTTAATGTCTGTATAGTGTCAATTTGCTATTGTTAGCTTTCACTCTATTTTAATAATCCTATGATATCTGCTGGTGTTTTAAAAATGTAATGTAATGTGCTGGATGAATATGCACGACTAGGTGAGAAATGAGTAAAACTCTTCAAATATACGTGGTAGTTACAGATTACATTCAGAACTTACCGTCACAATTTAACCCGGTGGAATCTAATGAAAATCCTCTTTGGCATTCACAAGTAAAGCTTCCAGGTGAATTTTGGCAGGCTCCTCTAGGGCCACATAAATTAGGCTGCGAACCACACTCATTATTATCTAGAAAACATAGTGTGTTATTTTATACAGTGACTTCAGAGGATTTGGATCACTTCAAATACATCAATAAAATCACATGTGCAATGTAAACCATTCATTAAAACAGATTTGGATTTGCCTTAGCTTGCAACATTTTACGTCATTGCTGCCCAGCAAATTGGGATAGAATACAGACATGTTCTGTCCCCATTCATAAAACCTGGTTGGCACGAATGAAAATCCAATTACAATTACTATGGTAATTACTTATGGGTCAAGGACATTAAAACCCATTAACTTGAAAAAATACCTTATTTTAGGGAGTGTCTCATTGTATGAAGGAGCACCATGGGTCTATAAAAACAGGGAGTTTGGTGTCTCTGCTAATACAAAACTCTCTTTTTCTGCTCAAAACAGGTTGCCAGATGCTCTTAGTATCCTAGGCAAATCGCAGGGATCAGAAGATCTCCTTGGCCAGCACTACACCACCATGGACAAGGTGTGACTTAGTCCCTAGGACTGGTGACCTGCTTGAAAAGGCACTCCTTGCAACCCTTACAGTTGGGCCAATACTCAAATCTGTACACACATTGTATACTCAACTTACAGAATCCCATCAAGCGTCTCTCAAATCCTTCCACCACCTGACCTGTTATACTTCCCCGTGACAGAGATATCAAGACAATAAAACATTTTCAAAATGTAATCTCTGCCATAAATATAAACGTACGCCTATTACTATAACTTGAGTTAAAATGTAACTTGCCCAAAATGTTGTGCATTAAAAGTTAATATGGATTGATAGAGTGTAAGGTTTTAGTTTCACATCATATATAAATAATACACCGTCAACTGGGATAAAAGTTGACCTTGTGTTTTATTATCCTCAGGCTTATGAAGCTGTTTTATGCGATTCACAAGAATGAAGGATGCTCAATATGAGCAGCTTGAGCACAAGGTGTCCAGCTCACATTAGTATTATTAGGAAAGGTTATTTCGAAGACCTCAACAGGCGGTACTAATGTCGTATCTCGTACATTATGTATTCTACTTTTGCGGACTGCTAATACACATAATGTTTTCTTACATTACAAAGAATCCCAACCATCAAGTGGAAGAATATAAAATGTTCATGACATTATTATTTCCCAGGAATCCTATTCACTTTTTCACTAAGACACCTGTGGTGAATAACAGAAAATCCTTATCTGAAAACGGAAATTTTGGAAAGAAGACACCAGACACTTTGGAATGACATAGCAATGTAATGCAGAATCAGGAGGCCGAGCCATTCGCCTGCACAGATGTTCACATATACTTGTTCATCCAAGTTTGCTCTCACCAATACAAGCTGTATGATGCTGCGTAAAGCCCGGAGGACATTTACAAGTGAAACCTCCGACGGTGTTGACACAGAGGAACTGGCAGTTGTGCTGTTTGCTTTGACATTCATCAAGATCTAAAATAAACAAGAGACCTCGGTTAAGCAGTTTTTGGCCACATACCCATTATTTCTATTTCAGCCACAAACAGGTGCTTAAGCAGTTGATAGTGTTTTTGTCTAGAATTTTTGCAGACGTTTTACAATTGCCAGTAGACCCAATGCATTTCTGACTTATTTCCTGTATTAGACCACAGGAGTAGAGACATTCAGGCTTGAACATGTTTATGAAATCCAAGTAGTGGGTTTTGACAGCTCCCATTCAGGTAGTTTTCATCAGGCTAAATTCTGTATTTCAAGTATTATTTTCAATGGGGAAACAAGCCAAGATCTATTTATCAAATCTCTAAGCATGTTTCCTCGACGACTACAAGTGCAATCCTACTATTAGTCATTGCTCCAGACTGTGGTCTACCAATCCACCGTAATAATGTGCATACTATCTGCATGATGTATTGCTGTCATTTTAAAGTTGCATTAAAAACTTATATTAACTTGTAATCTTGTATTGGGTCTATTCACTAAACTGTGAGTAATTGTGAATTGGCACAAAATGTGAATTTGTCAAATATGTATAAAAATAATACATTTTTGTTTCATGGCAACAAAAGAGGTGTGTATATATATATATATATATATATATATATATATATATATATACACAGTATAAATATATTGTTGTGCACCAGCGCACCCAGTGTTTGGAAGCTGCATTGCATCCTCCAACAACTTCAATGTTGTTCACACCTGGTCAATCTAATTAACCCTTGAATAACCAACTCAACTTCTTATTGAATAGACCTTTTTATCAATGGCTAAATTAGGGTTTATGACGTGGTCAGAGAGGGTTACATTTTGCTTTATTACAATTAATAATTTGTGAATAATATTGTGCTCAAATGAAAACATGTATAGAGAACATGTTCTGCTGTGCCTACCTTTACAGGTTTTTCCATCTTCTTGTAGGATATAACCCCGAGGACAGGAGCACTGGTAGCTGCCCTCTGTGTTCTTACATATGTAGTTGCATGGTTTGGGGGACTGTGAGCATTCATCAAGATCTAAAAAGCAGTTGAAATTACGTGAAGTTAAATTGAAATTATTACAAATAGCTAAGAGGTCAATAAACTAATAATAAAAGCACATAAATCTGTTCGGACACACAAAAACACTCTGTAAAACAAGTCTTGCGTGGGAAGGTAATCATTTGCAAAAACACATCTGTTTTATTAGCATTGTCATCAATTTAAGTTCCTCGTGCCTGGAAGTTGCAACTAGATTTATAAGAAAACTGTATTTAATTGATATGAAAATACAGCTGAAAAAATATTTACTGGACAGGGCTCCTTCTACCATTGCTTTTTAGCAATCAGCTCTATACCATACTGATTTGATTAGAGCCTGCAAAATTTTATATAAATGGCTCAATGATCCATGATGGCACAGATGCGTTTAATTTCACAAGGATTGGTAAAAGGTGGGTTATAGGGGAGTATAATTGTACAGGGAAAACCTGAACATAACACTACACGTCAATAAAGCATACTTAATATACTAATAGGTATGTCTAATAACTCTGCCTTAGGACAGTTGGGTTTTTAGGCTTACTGATGATGGACATTTCTTACCAACACAAGAAGTTCCCCCAATGTCAGTTGTGTACCCAGGCTTGCAGAAACATCTAAAAGAGCCAATGGTATTGATGCACTGACCATTCTGACACAAATTTGGCATCACGTTACATTCATCTATATCTGTGGATAAATGCGACATTTAGTATCGTGATAATCAAACGTAAAGAAGCTAATTTTATTCTTTAGTTTCATTCTACCCGATGCTGATTTTCTAAAACAAAAAGGAATCATGTCAAGATTTTAGGTACTCTCTCTGCAATGCAAGGATTATGGTTCCCAGTTTGCACATGCTGGGGAGCACACGTGGAAATATAACTGGGCTAATGGGGAAGACAATGATGACAATTAGTAAAGGCTCAGTCAATACCTACAACATTTGTGTATGCGTCATTTAAACAGATTTAAGGTAAGCTGTTGCTTCAGAGGATATGATAACCTTTATGTCATATGACCAAGATACATTGGATGTCGAACACAAGCATGGCTTTATAATGGATAGATAGATTTATGTTTCTTCTTTTAAAACCAATTCTAACTATGTAGCTAAGTATTATACACACAACCACACCTTTTCCATCAGTGGTATATCCAGGGCCATGTGGGCAAAGCTTCTTGTATGGAGTGGTACTGGGAAGTGGGCAAATTTCACACTGGTTTCCCCAGCCTCTTCCACCATTGCAGCAGCACTCAGATTTAGTGACGTGGTTACGACTGCTTGATGACATTTGGCACATTGTCTGTAAGACCTCAGAAAAGCAAAATCCCTGGCGTGTGTCTGGGGAGAGAATGATAGAACAAATAAGGGACGGAAAGATTACCCACCTAGAATATTAATTTTTAAAGCAATATCATAAATGATATTCCTATACATACATATATAAGGATGTAAAATATTTATAGAATGGTCCATACATATTTGCAAATAAAACAGAATTACGATATGTTCCTTATGTTTAATAAAACACTTATTGTCAGCGATAAGGAGGCATTGCAAATATGGATGTTATAGTATGATAATATGAATTATGTCTCCTCGTTGTCAGATTCTTGCCGTTCCCCTTCTCATCCTAGAGCTTCTTACCTTACCAGATCCCTTCGAATTATATTCTGCCGTTTATGTATATGCTCTTATGTCATCATCATCATCATCATTTATTTATTTTATCAACACATATTCTGTCATTCTTTTGTTCCCCAATCTACTTCTCTCAACCACTTATCTCACTTTATCATCATGCCCAACTTGACTTGTCTTTTCTTTCTCTCTCTCTCTGTACTGGCCCCCATCTATGGATTATGCTAGAATACCATAATTTACATCTTTGGAAGAATTGTTGTATAAAAGCTCAGAGTGCTCTCAAACAGATTGCAACCCACTGCTGTCTGATTTATATCTCACAGTGTTTGGGTTTTTATTTTTGGGGGGAACACTTCCTTAATCAAATAGTAACAAGCATCAGTAACTCAATGGTTCTCATATTTTACCTCTGTGCTCATATGCCATTGGCAGATATAGTTTATCGACCTACACATAGCCCTACAGTCTGGGTTTGTGTGAAAACATTTACAATCTTTAGAAGTTGCTGGTTCTACATAAAGGGACCACATATTCATACAAGATGTAAAGTTACCGAAGCCTTCAGCACTCCAGAGCCAATGTTTTCAAAGATGTACACATATTTTTATCTTAAGAGGGCAACACAATGCCCTCCAGTTACCAGGCTTTCACTAGTTGCTATTGTGATAAAATGTCTTTTCAAACTTTGCTTGTTCTCTTGGTTATCACTTTTCAATTCAATGTAGCATTTTGCTTGAATAATACGTCTCAGCTAGGAAATATTTTTCTTTTTCTTACAATCTCCTGTGAAGTATAATTTATCTTAATCCTGGAAAATGTAACCAGCATGTCTTTTGCACAGCTAGAAAAGGAAAACCATGGGATACATGAAGCTGGAGGAATGTACCCCACACTTACTCTTCGGAGCATTTTTGTGGCTTACGTTTCATAGACATGTATGGAAAGAATATATTGAAGGAAATCTTGACTTTAGCGGCATGGAGTACAAAAAAAACCCCTTCATTCAAAAATAATTAAAGTGTGTTACACTGTGACTCTACAAGTCCCACTGTTAACCCTTAAGCAGCATGAAGCAGAACTAATCCATATTTTGAATGGTAGAGGTAATTTGCTTTCTATTTATTTACACATTGTAATATTAATTTACACAGTTGATATTACAAGTCTGCGTGGGAAATCTTCCAAGTACACACCTACTCTGTCCATCATCTCATCTATCTTTGACGTCTTCTGCTCTCTCCCTTTATCTTCTTCAAGGAAGCCTATCCACTGACAGGTTAACTCTTCTAATCAACCGCTGCCTTCCTTACTCCTGCTAACTGGTATCTCCCATCATATGTCTAGTAAGTCTAGTAATATCACTTGTTTAAACGAGAGAGAGAGAGAGAGAGAGAGAGAGAGAGAGAGAGAGAGAGAGAGAGAGAATAGGAGATGAGAGAGAAACTGCCATAGTTAAAGTTCTATATGTGCTCAAATTGTAGACCTTATATATAACTCTAGTGATGTCCCTGTCACCTAGATTGCCTATGCATCAACACTGTAGACTGTAACAATATGAAAAAATGATGATATTATTGAAGGCCTGTGATAAGTAAAGATAACACTACACTAAACCAACATACAACTCAATTACAAGCCTTTCTCATGCTGGTCAGGGCACAAAATGGGTTACTGATTTTAAACTCTGGGGCTCTGGGCATTTTTTCCAGAGGCTCAAATATTAACAGGAATAATTATACATAAACTAAGGAATGCAATATTAATGATCACAATATGTTTTAAACATACCTAATAGTGACATAGGTATGTGATGAATCGGTCCCACATGTATTGGTCTTAATATATCATCCTCTAGGGGGGTCTCCTACACAAATAGGGACTATATGAACCACTGCTTATTCTGTTAATATGGTATTATATCCCTGTCTGGGTACACATAGGGTTATTAATAACATATTCCAAGAGCAAAAACCTGCCCGCACTGCCTATGATCAGGGTTAACTAACACATCTTATGGTTTTACGTCTAGTATTGAAAAATAACATAGTTCCTCCATTTCCAGCCATCATTCATTTCAATTTCACATTAGTGTGTATATTTTTCTTCGTAAAACTGGTTCAAATTAAATTAATTCTTTAACTCACACAGCCAATCCTCAGGCCGTCTTGCCAACATAAGTTAAAACGTTATGTGCAAATTGAAAACTGAACATTAAAACCGTGAAATGCATTTTTATTCTGTAAGCATTATCCTTAAAATGCCTTAAAACCTTGTATTTTGTTAGCAGGAAATACTTTTGGAAGACAATGGGGGAGAGATTCTCTCGAGAAGAAAAGACAAGTAAATTACCTGTGTGGTAATTATAAATAAAAAGTCTGTCGCGTGCCTAGACTACTAGATGATAATGGGAGCCTTATTTACAAATGTAAGATGGAACAGTTACACATATGCACATGTTTATGGTGAACATAGATGAGTTATTTATGTTAATGTGTATTAATATTCAGAATAACAGGACAAACAGAACGCTGTACTAACCGATACATTCAGTCCCTGATGGAGTGGACTGAAACCCTTCATTGCATTCGCACCGATAGCTTCCAACGGTATTGACACAGCGGCTGTTCTCACAGATGCCTGGCTTGGTGCGGCATTCATTCTCATCTTTAAGATAAAAGTTGGACAAACACAATTGATACAAAATATACTTTAATTGAAAGTGAAGATTGTTAGGTGTATTCACTACAAAAGAGAATCTGAGGTATTACATATTCCTGTTGCATTCAGTTCTATCTTAAGCAAATTTCTCATTACGCTGGTTAAGGCCAACCCAAGACCCAGTCAACCATTGATAATTGCATCAGACGCTGTAAAAGGTGTATAAGAATATCTATCTCTCTCTTTATATATATATATATATATATATATATATCATGAGTTATATCATTTGATGTATACATTCATAACAATCTCTAGATTGTAACCTCGTTTGAGCAGGGCCCTCCTGACCTGTTGTCTCTGTAAGTCAATTTGTTATGTTATGTCCTGTCCACCCATTGTACAGCGCTACAGAATTTGATGGTGCTATATCAAACAATAAATAATAATAATAATAATAAACACTTACCCATACATCCTTCTCCATCAGGTCTTCGTGTCATTCCAGGAGGACAAATGCACATAAAAGTCCCAATCAGGTTTTTGCAAAGCATCCCCCGAGATTCACAATCATGAAACCCTTCTAAGCACTCGTCAAGATCTGAGAAAAACAGAATCTGCCGTCAGCATTGTCAGGCTACTACAAAGTTGTATCTTATATATACAGTCATATAACAGTGAAGATAACACCAGAAAACATAAAAAAATACCTTTACACATCTTATGGTCCTCTCTGAGAGTATACCCTGCAGGACACGTGCATTCATAGGATCCATATGTATTTATACAACGGAATGCACACAGAAGTGGGTTTGATGTACATTCATTGATATCTAAAATGGAGAAAATATGGTTTATTTAATTTTATTATATTTCACCTTTACTAACATTTATATTATGTGGAAAGCGAAGGAACATTCCAGTACTTCATTGGTACATAAAGACGTACCGGATGTAAATGGAATAAGAAGCAAGTTTGTAAATTGTTAATTAATTGTTACATTTTACCACAACATACCCTGTAAGAGACAACTCAATCTGTCACTCTCTACTCCCCATTTTTCCAGTAGCTCATAACATTTGCTGGGTATGGGTGTATCACAATACTCTACAGCCCCAAAAGTCACCAAATCATGTACAGGTATAGCAAGCAATGATATAATAAACAGAAGCACGGACTATGACAACAGAAAAGAACCATTTGGCCCATCTGGTCTGCCCATTTTCCACGCTGTGAAAATAATCATATCCAGTCCTTGTCTAATATCCAGGATAGCCTTTTGCTTAATCTGTGTGTGCATGTTTAAATTTTAATTGCTGTATTAACCCAAACCACTTCTGCCGGGAGGCTGTTTCACTTAGCTTACACCCTCTCAGTGACATAAAATGTCCCTACATCACTTTTTTTTTCTTGTCCAGTATCCACATTCTGTAGTAAGCAGACAATACAAAGATTAACTGCACAAAGCTTCCGTGTGTGTCATGTGCCTGACATTTACCTATTCCATATTTTAGGCCTGTAAAAAGTCTTTGATTGTAAGATGATCCCCTTTATGTGGTTCACTGGGATCTGTGTTCGGCAATATAATGTGCCAAGAAGAAAAAGATGTGTGGCTGAGCCCCCACTTAACTCTTTCCGTTATTTACCTTCACAGTTCATCATCGGCCCAGGTTCAAATCCGTCGTCACAGGAACACTCAAAAGTACCAACGACATTTGTGCAAGTGCCGTTACCACATGGATTACCAATGGAACATTCGTCAGTGTCTGGAAGATGCAAAGTTACACTCAAATTCACATATATATTTATACATACTACTCCACTCGCACACACAAGACTCAAAAATGGTTTATGTTTAAGGACAAGGTGATAAAGTTGAAATGTAAAACACTGTACATACCTACACAATTTACTCCAGTATAATCCAAGTTATACCCCATGGGGCACTCGCATCGAAATGATCCATCTGTATTAATGCAGTGGCCATGTGCACAAATTCCTGGGTTTTCAAGGCATTCATTCACATCTAAAAATGATAAATCACAATATTGAAGGCCACACAAAAATGCAAAAATAAAAAAAGAGTTTACAAATGCATCAGTAAAGTTAGTACAACTTAGAGCAACCTCTGTAAACTTTCTTGACACCAGCATTCTCTGAATCATTGACAAAATAAGCTTTTTTTTGCTTTTTAAAGTAACTTTAAATGATTACCTTCTCTTGTATCTCCAATCCCTGGGATAGTCCCATGTCCAAATGGACAAAGATCCTGAAATGCCACTGTCAAAAACAGAATGTTAACATAATGAAATAAAGGCCACAAACATAACTTTCGAATTACATTTATATTTTTTGTGGGGAACAATACAAGGTGAAATATATGCTGGTAAGAGTTAAGCTTTGGCAGAATGTCAAAGAATTCTTAATGTAAAGGCAAATATCACTGACATAATGGTAGGCAAGACAAAGTATTGGAAACACAGCCAAACTACATCAGAGAACAGAGGTTTGGCATGGCCCAAGTTAAGAAGAGCCAGCTGAAAGGGCAGATGGCTGAATTCTATCATCTTGTTTTCCATATTATTCAATGTAAAAAATGTGGCTTGGCCTTTCTTCATCGCCAAGCAGTCTCAACTTTGGCAAGATCGTGCAGGTTCCTTGAGTTGGCATCCTTCATTCAAATCTATCTGAATATCCAACGAAGACCAAATACAAATTGAATATGTGAGCATAATCCATGCACATTTCTCTACCAGTAGTTTTGAATTCTAAATGTAAATAATTATTTGGGTCAACCACAGATCAATATACCTTAAACATTAATCATATTACCGTAATAACATTTTGTGTGACCAAGTTGTACATTAATCAAATCATGTAATCAGATGATTGCTAGTGAGTTTTTTCCTTTGCATGCCAATTAGCATTCACATGTCTAGTACATGTTTCTCTCTGTAACTAATCATTATAAATTTGGGTACAGGGGTTGAGGAATACCATGTTGTTGAATAGAGTGGGGAATATTCTTAGAATGAGTCAACATATGACTTATAGTAGTCAACATACGACTACAATCAAGCAGAAGGCTTTGATATATTATGACCTGAACTGGCTTACTACATACCTTCTCCTTCCTTTGGACACAGCTCACAAGGATCACCCCAGCCTTCTCCTGGCATTTTACTGCAACAACATTTGGCCTTGGTGCTGTTGTATGCTTTGGGTACAGAGCACTTCCCATTTTCAAATTTGGTAAAACAGAAACTTTGTCGAGTGTCTAATGAGAAAATAAAATATTGCTTGCTGGATAAAACATAATAATAATAATAAAAATATATATATATATATATATATATTTATTTTTTTTTTGTTTGTTTAGGTAAAATTATTTAAGGCAGAAAACTAGGTTTTGATTTAATCTCAGAAGCCATGGAACCTTGAGTTACTAAGAAGTTGCCGGAAGGACAGTGCCTTTATCTAAACTTGCTACATTGATAAATGTCTAGGCAAAAAATATTCAAATAGCAGCCAATTGCATGGTTCATCAAGGCAAAGGGAATGCTTTGGGTTATAGTTTTTAATGGCACCGCAATTAATACTGAATGGTGTTTAAGTAACGATATTGGCCAAACCTTTCCAAGATTTCTAAGACAAATCTTGTCACAATCAGGCTTACTTAAAATTTAGTGTCATGATTGGCCTGGCCCTTCCAAGAAGACTCCTACAGAAAGCAGGCTTATTGAAAACATAATGTGAAATGCATTTGCCATTTTATCCTTCTTGAACCTGCTTGATTTCAATTTCTGTGTTCAATGAAGCTTACCGAAGCACCTTCTTCCATTTTCAGACAGCACAAAACCTGGAGGACAGATGCACTGAAAGCTTCCTGGAGTGTTAAAGCAAGTCCCAAAAAGACAGATATTGGGTTCTTCACTGCATTCATCAATATCTACAAAAAAATAATTTTGGCACTTTCTTCAGTATTTTCAACATTTTATTTATATTTATATTTAAAAGGCTGACAGCATAATGGGACAGTAAGAAATTAAAAATAGCCAGGAATAAGGAAATAGGTAAGGGGAAGTAAAACATAAAGATTACCATATGGACCAGTAAGACATCTTTTCTTTACTATGATATCATCTTGCATATGAACATTATATTGCTGATCAAAATTAAGCTTTTGTAATTTACTTTTTGCTATACTTCATGAAAATAAGAAAAGAAGAGCCAATAGCAGAATAAAGGGGAAACAGAAAAGTAGGAAAACCAAGGAACAAATAATAAGTCTCCTTTTTTTGCAATGTGTTCTACTGTGGGAAATACATTTTACATTTTCCTATTTTGATATTAAAGAAAAAGCATAATTTAATCACTCAGTTCCAAACTATATACATTTATGTTCAGAGTACAATCTACTGCCTGGGTTTGGCATGGCTTGGGTTTGTCAGGAATACCAAACCAAGAACACTACGAGAAAAGACTAATTCAAAGAAAAATACGCACTCTATATCAAGTACTTGATACATGATTGATACCTACAAGAAAAATACGTTATACGTATACTTCTTGCAAACGTATACTGCACAAGGCTATGTAATTCTAATATAGACGGAATCTTAACCTACAAATAAAGTAAATATATGATTAAGTATTCTGTATCATCATCTACTTGGAAAGTGAAAGACCTGAACTTCTTCAATTTTATAATATAATAGCCAGTTATTAACCAATACTAGGTATATTTCAGGGAATTGTATTCAAGTCGTCCTATAGTATTCCCCTCACTTCTAAGATGAAAAGCCTTTAAATCCTTAAAAAAAAAATCTTAGCCTTTTACAATTCTCAAAGAGACACCGCTAATAGCTGTTTCATGTGATTCGTGCCAAACATTACAGTTCTGCAGACACTGACAACTAGACCGTCTGCCTTTGACATATGCACAAACGATTAGCTAAAAAAGGACAGAGAAAAAGAAAAAGTGCTCATCCGACCCAAAGGTTCTACTTAAATAACATTTCCGCAACTCCCAAATAAAGGGAAAACCGATAGAGTGTAAGTCTTATGCTATTATTTCACATTTCCTTGTTGACTTTTTGTATCATTCGGCAGCAATATCAATAGAGACATTATTTTGTTTTACAATTAAAAACTATTTATTTTTTTATTGGGTTGGGTGTAGTACAAGACCCACACCATTCTCTTGCGTGGAGAAAGGGGAAATTGACCCAAAAAAGGGAAAATAGGCTTTACCCAGAGTGTTCCGGGATATTCACACCACACACATAAAATAAAAGTAACACTACGTTGTAAATCCAGGGGAAAAAACAATGCAAATCATTTTAAAGGGAATATAGATGAATGTGCTAACATTTAATGAATATGTAACCTTACCTATACAGTTGTCTCCCTCAACCTCGTATCCAGGAGGACATATGCATCTGAATGAGCCTTCTAAATTCTGACATGTACCAGGTGAGCATGAGCCAGGATATGTCACACATTCATTAATATCTGAAATAGAGGTAAACATAAACTATTAGAAACTTCTTTCTCTATATACCGCAACTATAATAATAAATACAATGCTTATAACCCAGTTCTCACCCTTCATATAGGTAATTCTAAGGCAACCAACAAACAGGAATTTCTGTATCCAGAATGGTTGGATGTATGACTCCACCGTGTAGCTGACCGAGCGAGTGGGATATTTGATTCTAATAACAGCTAACTTTCATTTTGAAGTCTTTCCCCGACTGGCTTTTATTGACTGTGTTATCCTCAGTGATCAATTAAGTCTAATTGTTACTGTTACTTAAAAATTAACTACATTTTGTTCTATATTTGGTTTCCATTTCAAGATCACGCACGCTGTAAATCCAGTCCCATTTCAAAAAAAAAATCAGAGGGATACAGGCACTTGTCTTATTTTTACATTGAGATTACTCAAATGTTTCTGTGTTTGAGAAAATGTGAACCATTCCCACTTGACTTTTAAAAAAATCTGCTGTTCCCTACATATGGCATCTGGAACGGCAGAGATTCTGCAAAAAATGGCTAAAAACTGGCCTGGTGACCTTTTTGAGGCAAAGCTGGGATTTGCTTCAGTCTGGGTTTTTGCCTTCTTCTAGATCGACAGCGAGGTTGATCTTGGAGGACTTGTGTATTTTTTTAACCTAAATTACTATGCTACCTATTTTTCTCACTGTTTGCCCTCTTGGTCCTTTGCCATTTTTAACAACCTTTTCAGGGTATACAATGCCAATTTTATTCCCTTTTCCCCTCCTTAAATGAAACACAGTATAATATTGTATACAATCTCCCTCTTTGTATATACAGCACATATATAACTGGAGAGAGGGACAGAAATGATGAGTTCTTAAAAACATTGTGCAGTGTTCTATTTTTAATGTGATTTCATATTTTTGCATTAGTTATCTTAACTCATTCTATTAAATGAACAGACTCCCTATAAGCCTCCTTTGTGGCAAACAAATACAATGACAAAGAGAAATGTTACTTTTTCCATGGGACTGTTCAACTAACGGAGACTTACCTACGCAATTTTTGAAGTCCGCAGTGAGTTCGTATCCTTCGTTACATAAACAAATGAAGGAGCCAATTTGGTTAAAACACTGTCCATTCCTGCATACCTGGCCAAAAAAGGAGCTGCACTCATCAATATCTGAAAACAAAGCAAAAATGTTAAATTAAAAGGTCACAGAGTAATGAACTTGTGACCCACACGAAAGCCTGTTAATACTAATTCATTTTTATAGTTTATATCGATTGAGCCCAAATCAACATACTTACAGTTGTTCTTAAATCCTAGTTATCCTAGTTATCCTTTTAAAGAATACACATAAATGTTCAAATGCTGGAGTAACCCACACATCTGTTGAATATTTTGCGATAAAAAAGAGACGTTTAATACTTATGAAGTTAATCCTTCCATTATTTGGTGTTAGGCAATGTTGTGATCATAAATCACAAGATTACAGGGGGGTCAGTTTTTTTTAAAACATAGAAAGGTTGTATATTAAGAGAATTGCGTGGCCATTGGATTAAGTTTCACTGCAATGGAACAAAGAAACCAGATAATATCCGATTATATATAATGATTTTACAACTATGCAATAAATAATTGCATTGTCAACATGTTATTATAAAATATAATATATATAATATATAATAGCGCGTTGAATAAATATGTTTCACTTAAAAATATGAATTCACTGACATGACAATACTGCAATATGTATATTTTTTATTGAAAAGTTCTAAAGGGCTGAAAACCCAACCCAGAAATCTTTCATGTTATTGCCTTTACACCATTAGCCTTACATAATTATATCTTGATACCTTACACATCATTTCAAGCTGAACTTTTTGGAAACAACTTAAAAGTGATGAATTCTGTGTGCATTCTATTTTTAACTAGTTTGTTATATGAATATAATATTTAGAACATTGGTGAGTGTTATTATATGTTTCTGTTTGGTTATTTAAATACATGCATGATAGCTTCAGCTTTCAGATTCACGCTAACTTTGGAAATGGCAAGTCTTTTTCGGAATTGTTGTGTCATCAGAGCGTTAATTGGAGTGTCTGTGGCAGGAAGAACTTACCCATGCAGTCATTATTGTGTGTCAGCTCAAACCCTGGGTAGCACAGACAGTTATATGATCCCACGGTGTTTTTACAGGTTCCGTTCCCACACGGCTGCCTCTCGCACTCATCGATATCTGCAAGAAACATGGATGTGAACCCAAAGGACGTATTCTTCCAGCTGTCTGTGGTTACATTCAGTTTGATGACACAAATGTTCTTTTCTTTCCTCCTACCATCTGCAACAACTTTACGAGATTCCCATCAAAGCGTGTAACTGCCACAATTTGATGGGTGCTTGAGAAAATCAACACTGCATGCATAACCCTACTGCTTATATGTACGATAGAGTATTATTTTCTTACTGTCTTATTTGTATTTACAATTACCTGCCACAATGTACATTGTACAACCTTAAAGGTAAGTATGGATCCACACTTCATTGTAATAACTAACTTTTATACAATTTAAAGGCATTGCATATCTTGCAGCAGAAGCCTTGAACCTGCTATGCTATATGAGCTGCTGGACAGGTTTACAATGCATGTCAACATATAGCAGTAACACTGGCAGCCTACCATTCATGTCAGAGACAAAGGTTCCAGAAACTTTAGGGAATAACCTCATTTCTAATAACCTATTTCTAGTAACCTATTTCTTTACTGAATTCACTTAACAGGCAAGTAGTGCATTGAAAGTCGTCTATTGGAGAATGTATCTAAATAATGTCATTCGGTGAATACCCATGCACATAGTCTGGTCAGCCGATGCCTTGAATCCATTGTTGCAAATACACCGATAACTCCCTTCAGTGTCCTCGCATGTGCCGTGGCTGCAGACATTCGGGATTTCTAGGCATTCATTACGGTCTGCAAATGAGCAGGAAAAAAATCTGCATGATAAAATCGATCTACTGGTGCCAGCTTTGGCCTTTAGCACAGGTCTCTATGTAGTTTTCCGTACAACATAATATGAACTAGCAACGTAGTTCAGCTTTGGCAAAAACATTCCACTGGAGGGGCCTCTCAATAATCCCTCCAGGACATTCTCATTAAACATCTTTCTCTTCTAAATCTCAACATCATAAAAATTGCGCAGGGTAAACACAGGGACTCCATTTTGGAACAAATGTTGCCCGTATTTTGGAATGTATTTTGGCACAAACTAGGGAAACAAAAATCCTTCTTGACCCCAGAATGGCAGTCAGATCTCTCCTTGGATCAAGAAGCTGTTTCCCCATAATTTAAATATTGTATCCCTGAATATTATGTTTTTGCAAGTATACATCCAATTGTTGTTTAAATGTCTGTACAGACTCTGATAAAACTACCTTAACATAACTAATATTATATATTATTAAATGGCTAAGCCGAGAGCTAACATTTTTCAAATCAGGGCATGACGTATGCAGTTCATCTTATGATATAGAGATTTTTTTTGCTATTGGAAAATATTCAACTATATTAGTAGCAATACAACATTACATGACATTGCCGGCAGATACAACACAATGGCCACTTAAAAAGACTACTCTCATTTTCGTGGAAGAATATACAAATATATTCTGTAATATATTTTTAATGCTCACAATCAGATCGAAATCAGATCATGCCGCAAGATACTTTCTTACCTATACAAGCTCCGTTGGGTAAGAGTTTGAAGCCTGCTGAACATTCGCAGCGGTAGGCACCAGGACTATTTATGCAATCTGCATTTCTCTGGCAAAAATAATCTCCACTGTTGCACTCATCGATGTCTGAAATATGAAACACAAAGGATTAGGTCACAGATGCGACAGAAATGGTTTACCACATAACCCACTATCAAAAGAACTAACACAAACTACTTGTGGGAAGAGTCAGGAAAATGTACTATATTCATTAACTGAGACCATATTTAACATGTGGTTGTATAGTGCTTTATAGGCAGTTGTGCCAAGCAAGACCTTTCCTTTTTCATTATCTTCCAAGATATGTGAATTTCTACGTTCACGATATGCTCAGTTTTTGCACCTTACTTTGCCAATTGGCTTTATAGCGGAGTCACCATATTTGAAGTTCTTGTTAATGTAATCAGGTTTGCAAGCTCGATGGGATCTCAAAATTGGATTCAACCAGGGCCGGCCCTATAATGGGGCAGACTGGGGCAATTGCCCCAGGCGGCACTTTAGAAGCGCTTTTTTTTTTTTTTTTAAGCGGAGGAGAGAGAGAGAGGGGCACCGAGTGGTTTTTGCTTACCCGCTCGGCGCCCCTCTCTCTCTCTCCTCTGCGGCGAGTCTCCCTGTTCGGTCCCGGCTTGTAATGCAGAGCACCGGAAGTGACGTCAATTTCCGGCGCTCAGCATTACAAGCCGGCACCGTGGCAGAGCAGGAGGCTCGCTGCAGGACTGTTTAAAGGTAAGTACCGGGGGGGATCGTAGATTATGGCGTCGGCGAAGTTTAAAATGCCGCCCCCCCCCGGCGTCGACTGGGGGAGGGCGGCGTTTTAAACTTCGCCCCAGGCGGCGTTAAGTCTTCGGCCGGCCCTGGATTCAACTGTACTACTCAAGATGTTCTTATCTGCAGGCATCAAAGTTGTTTAAAAAAGCAGCGCCCTGCATTTGATGTCCCCAGTGCCACTGTTTAATCTTATGATTTTATGAGCCTGCCATGACAACTTTAATCAATAGTTACAACGAAGCTGAATTAAAATGAACAGGACACCAATCTGGTTATACAGTTCATCAGGTTCTAGATCTCTTGTAGCCTTATCAAGGCTTTATTAGCACTTGAGAATTTGCTCTTTTATATCTACTTACAGAGTTATTATACCAACAAGGGTCTTTTAAAAAAGTATTCTGCAGTTATAAAGTATTTACACTTGGACACAAAAATGTAACAATAACAGGAGTGCTGTTTTACACAATTACATATAAGTAGCGTTATAATTCTTCCATGTACTACATTACAGGCACTTAATCTAATTTTCTTTAAGGCAGAGTTCTCTTCACCACATACCTTCACAGATCAAGAGCAAGTCATTGTAACTGAACCCAGTTGGGCATTCACAGCGGAAACTGCCAATCTGATTAATGCAAACACCGTTGGCACAAATACCAGGGATTTCTTTGCATTCGTCAATATCTAAAAATACAAAATAAATATTGTTGAAAAACAAATGCAAGTAAATAAAGTGACCATGAAATTAAATATTTCTACTATTTAAGTGCTTATCATTTCTTAATTATTAGATCTCATGAGGGTACAAAGCCACCCCATTGATCACAGAAGATCAAATTATTGTATTACTTCTTTTACAAGTACATGTACTCAAGTAGTACGTGAGTATCATGGAACTTACCCACAGCCTTGCCAGTGTGTATATCAAAGGTGAAACCGGGTATGGTGCCACAGAGATTTTTGAAATTGGCTTTTGAGAAAAGGATAACAACAACAAAAAGGTAAATAAATTGTTAATATTACTTTAAAACCATGTGACAAAAATGAACGTCTGGTAATTTGTCAATTATTCATGACTACAGTTTTTGTAGGCTTAAACTCAAGGTAGCATTAGTGGCCTTAGAACTGACCAAGTGGATCATTGTATTCTGAAAAGCCTTCAGAGAAAAAAGGTAATGCATTCTATTTCGTTAAAATAATCCCTTATACACATTATTAACTTTGCTCCTCTTACAATGCTGTCATTTTGTTGGTTATTCTTGACCAGGAGAATAGGATTTTATTATGGTTGTCTATTAAGGGTGGTATAGTGAAACTAGAGAAAACAGCCACTTATAAGAGCTATTTTGCTCATCCAGCCTGACATTTTTCTAACCCAGACCTTTTAATACTTAAATATTAAGTGAGCTGCCTAATCATATGCCTGTTTATGGGAAAATAATGCTATAAAATCTGCTGGTGCTATAGTAATAAAATGTAATAATAATATTAATAATAACGAATAACAGGACATGCCAAGTCACATGTATAAACTGAGCTGAAGGATTTGTTCTGTATGTCAAATTACCGCCATTTACAGAATAACAGAATTTGCTTCTTCAATCATGATGATGCATCATTCAATGTGGTGCCCCAGCTACAACTGATGAGAACTTCTAGACCTTTAGCAGCTTTTATTGTTGAAGTAAAATAAGGTTTGTAAAAGTCTAAACATAAACATAAAAATGTCTATATGTAGTTCTTAACTGCAAAGTTCTAATTTTACTTTTAGTTTTAAACAGTAGTTCCTCTGCAGGTTTCCCACTGAACCTAGAATGATCCAGAAAAACCCTGCTGAGGTTGATGGTCAAACACATTTAGCAAATATTTCTCAGTCTGCATTCTAGTGAATAAACCCTGCGGACAAATGCACAAAATGGTGGACATTCCTACAAAAGCATTTTAACTGGTGACCGAGGTGAGGAGAGTGTTATTTCTATGAATAGTGACTATTGTTTCCAAAAGTAATTTTCCTTTGGAAACAAATACGGATTTCTCTCAAAATTTCATAAAGAATGAAGTAGTGTCTAGAATGCTCAACATATAGCACCAGTTTCCCCTTTCCTACACATGTAAAATATTTCCAAGCTCATGTTGGCTTCGTTTTGGAAGGAGCAGAAAAAATTTCCTTCAAAGATTGGCAAGCTTTTTCCACTGAAGAAAATTACTTCCAAAACACTTCTTTACTACCCGCTGACATAGTACAATTAATCACAAAGCCCATTAACATAATTACAGAGCAGTGTTTGAATGTGATTTGCGTGAGGCCTGTTTTGAAAGAATCCAATTCCCATGGAGAGAGATGTTTCAATTTGTACGAATTATTAAAAGAACATCCTGCAGTTTCTGGTCCATTGCCAACTATGCCATCACCGCTATGGGATGTTAATAAATTCAATGTAAGTCTGTGTACATCAAACAAGCAAAAACATTGATAATGCAAAAGCTTGAGTCCATATTAGAATGGTTGAAAAAGTCTACGCTCATATTGGTATTTCTTAAATTTTTAGTTCACAAAACAACAGTCTAGAAGTTGTGAGGCATAGAAAGGTGCGTGGATGGTGAGGACATCTCTTTTCCTGTTCTAGGCATGTCTACCCACGTGAAAACCTTGACTGTAGACCAGCAAAGAAACAGAACAAAAAAATGACATAGTGTACAATACAGTACAGGGTATACAATACAACGTAAACATGTTTGTTGCAAATACCTTCAAATAATAACCAAACTTAGAACAGAAACAGAACTTAAATGTGGCAAGCTCTATACCTGTTCCAGGGACTGGGCAAGGTTCACATGGTTTGCTCCAAGCTTTGCCAATGTTATAAGTACAACAGCACATCTTTTTTGTGACGTTAAAAGGGAGTTCATTGTCACACGAGGTTCCATTGTAGGTTCTGTAGCAGTAACTCTTCCTCATATCTATAATAAATACACATGCTTTAGTTAAAAACAGCGGCTGCAAAGCAGATCTTTTTACTCCAAAACCTGGACTGCATATTTGAAGTCAGATGCTTCAAAGAAACTCCTGACGCATGTAACTATCATAAAAGATTACAGGCTTCATATAAAAAAAGAACACCAAAAAATTGTGTTTAGCAACTTTTCCCTAAAATTCCTAGTATTCCCGAATTGGGCTCACAGTGACTTAACTCTCTAAACTTGGGTAAGCTTTGAATTTGTGAATAATTGTTTCTAAAATATAAATTTAACAAAGGGACCTTAAGTTATTACAACAAAATGCATGCACATGATGTAAGAGTTTCATGCTGCATAAGACTTCCATTGCCTTAATTTGCGAAAGATGGAACTAAACGATGTGGGATGGAACATGTTTATACAAGCCTATAAAAAGTCTACAGCAAACAGATACATAACTAACTAAAGTGAGGTGAAGTAATAAGCCTCTTTTGTGTTTTGGGACACCAGATTTTTCAAGACAAACAATAGTTTGATCCTGGATTTAATATTATTCAACTCACCAAAGAAAACATTTAGTGATAGAGAAACTAGAGCTACCTGTAACCGTATGCAAACAGTTAGACTGATATGTTTGTACTATTCTCTTCTAAACCGCGGTTGCAAAATCTCTTTGTTAGGCGAGCGGGACTCTCCCTCTTTCCATTTTACTCTAACTCTGTCCATTTTCTGTCACTCTCAAATCCCTCCAAGCATGAATGTGAGACAGCACTCCTCAAATACATAAAATGGTTTAATTAGCAAAGATAAGTCAAATGGATACGATTATGAATCACTGGGTCTTGCATGTTTCAAAAATTAATAAAACATGCATTTTTTCAAATTGACGGTCAAATGGATGTAGCCAGCTGGCCTATACAGAGGATCATAGTGAACAAAAAAAACATTTTTTATATATATATTAATGTTCTAAAAATGTCTGTAGTAAATCAGAAATTCAAACAAGAAGACTGCAGTAACTGTTACGGTATTAAATAATGCTAATACCAATGTGCCATGGCTGCTTACCCATGCAGTTGTGACCTCCATTAACCTGCATGTATTCTGGAGGGCATATGCAGGTGTAGTTCCCCAAAGTATTGTAGCAAGTTCCTGGTCCACAGACACCTGGGTGTGTATAGCATTCATCTATATCTAAAACCGAAAGGGAAAAATAAGTTAGTTCCTCTTAAATGTAATAATTTAGAATCCGAGGAAAAACGGTATGTTAAATATTCTTTTCTTGTTCCATTAAGAAGGCGCACTTACCTTCGCAGAGGCGGGTTTCCTCACTAAGGTAGTAGCCTTGTGGACACTCGCATTGGAAGCTTCCAAATGTGTTAATGCAGTTCCCACCTTGGCAGAGACCTGGCAACTCCTGGCACTCATCAATATCTAGATGTATGACACAGGATAAGCAATGCATAATGAAAGAACATTCACAAAATGCAAACTATAACACGCAAATATTCCAAATCTCAAAAAGATGTGTTCACATCTACGTCTAATAAATACTAGTAACTGTCCTGTAAACTCGACCTTTTATCTTTAGTGCATAGAGAATGGCATTTTGGAAAACCTATATGGCAGTGTAAATCCAGCTCAACAGTTACAGAGTAATGTTTTATTTTAGATTCAGTAGATTTGTGACAGGTTTCATAGAATTCACAAATGGTATGGTCCAAATAGTCTAGGTTTGCATATCATTTTCCAAACCACACAGACTCCTGCCACAAAGCCTGATGCAACAGGAAAAGCTCAGTATTGTAGATCGGCCAGGCGTTAGGGCTGGACCCGACACTGGAAGTCACAGCAGGCAGACAATCCAGGCACCGTTTATTCAATTTAAATAAGAAGGTTTAGAGTACGTTCCAACTGGCACACTTTTTGAATCGTTTAAGTAAGCATTAGAAATGAAAGTACCAAATATGATGTTACGTTTACCATGGAAACAAGCAGGCTGGATATTTGAATTATTTAAGATCGTTTTGTGAGCTTCTCCATTTACAGAAATAAGTAACTAATATTCTAATACGGGATTATGAAAGGTCGCAGCTTTACAAAATCAATAAACCGCTTTATAAAACGCTCACCTTCTAAAATAATAGTAATAGGGTTGGGTCTGAATCCTTCTCCTCCTGGACACAATGTGTTATATTCAGCTGAAATCAGAAAGATATTTACATTTACTAGCAGATGACTACATTATGTATATGCTAAGCATGTGGCAGTGCTTCAGAGTTGGAGATATGGGGCTTGGGTTACATATAAACATTTGATTCTGGACTGGCAGCATGTTTTCTATGCATGTTTGTCTTCAAAAGTTCAGTACTGTATTTAAAAGGTAACCTGATCTTATGTTCCTAAAACGGGGATATATAATCAACACTTACAGCTGTTAACAGGGGGGCAAATTTCACATGGGTTGCCCCATGCCTTTCCAAGAGAACAGCAGCATGACGAGCGACTCACACCAACACCAATTTCAGTATTGCAGGATATACTTCCATCCCCACGAGGACCATGGTTTAGATAGCAATTACCAACTCGTGTATCTGTAACAGGGGAATGTAATCTCATATTACATTTCAGACTTGTTATTATATGAAGGATGTTTGAAATAGTCACACAAAATGATACTTTGGAAAAAATTACAATAGTAATAGAAGTCTTAGTGATCTCTTGAGTAATGATGTCCTCTTTTTAGTAGAAAAAGTATGCGTAGATATAAATCCTGGGTTTTCTATGCTGTATAGAAAGTTAATATTTATATACACAGTAGGAAGGACTGGCTTCCAAGTGAACAACTGGTTTCATTCGAGGACATTATATTCCTTCACAATTGGAAGATATTTATTATCATAAACATGTAAGTTCTCTGTGTATTTTTTTCGGCTGGAGACTCAAAATGTAGGAACCTAAAACTTTTCCTCGTAGTTCTGTACCATATTATCATCGTACTTTGATTGCAGTCCAGAGCGGCTTCTGAACATTGTTCCAATTAAACTGTAAGCTTTCATGAAATGCCAAGATCCCGATGTCTGCTTCCTTACACAATGAAAATGGCTTGTACTATTTTTCTTTTAAATTAAATAAAAAAAGAGAAATTTTCCTAGAAAATAGCTCAAGGAAAATTAGCTTTGTTAAATATTACTACACTGTGCACCTGAACGCAATTAAATGAAGTCCTAAAAGTTTTATTGTTGGAAGCTTTTTCTAATGAGTGGTAAGGTAGACGGCTTGGTTATATATGAAGAGGTATGTCTAGTCTTTTAAAATAGCAATTATTCAGTTTCATTGTTCATTTTTAACTAAAACTAAGCTTTAAATATCTCTTACATGTTTCCATATCTAATTGCTAACCTGACGAATCAATCATTAAAGAATATGAAATGAATGAAGTCATAAAGCTTGAATTATGAATATATACAGCTATATATCTGACACACGATGGAAACCTTACCAACGCAGCCCACTCCTGTTGGGTTCAGCTGAAAGTCAGGTGGACAATTACATTCATATCGCCCAGGAGAGTTGACACAAAAGCCATTAACACAATTGATTGGGTCAGCACATTCATCCACATCTGTAAAAAAAAAAAATGGTAGATTTAACAAAAAGCCGCGTTTACTTGGGTATTTATGGGTAATAGTCTGGGACTATAATTATACTTAAAAACGGATTTGGGATAGGCAAGAAATTGTTCGGACTTTTCTAGCATTATATCATAATAATAAAGCACTGGAGACCATACAGCAGACAACATTCTGATTTTATATATAGATATTAGCGTTCCCCCCCCTCTTTTTGGGGGTACTTTTTATTTATTTTATGGTCCTTCTATAAATTCAAAGTTCGTTAAGATTGCCTATTACTATTATATATTACAGCATAGATTTTCTTTGTATTAACGAAATGAATTATGGGAAGAAATGATTCATGGTTGAAAACGGCTGTGTAGAACCAGCGGATAAACCAATATCCAGACCTGTGCAATTCCCTCCAGTTCGGTCCAGTTCATATCCATCATCACAAATGCATCGGAACATTCCGGGGAGGTTACTACATGTTCCAAATACACATATGTTCTGGAAAGAGCACTCATCAATATCTGTTGGGCGAAAGACAATTATGTTTCTTGTTCAATTATCCTATATTAGCGATAAAATACTACTACCACGATCTGATAGGTAATAATAACACAACTTATTTTTGTGTATTCAAGGAAAAAGAGGGCCTAAAACAACATAAGATTAATGGGAAATTAAACACATGCTGACTTACCTTGGCAGGACTTGCTGTCTACCGCTGGAGTGAAGCCCATCTCACATTCACATCGATATGAGCTGGGGATATTGAGGCATTGCCCATTCTCACATAGATTAATATTCTCCGCACACTCATCAACATCTGCGAGTGAAAAGAAAGGGAAGGTGAACTACTGCATTCCATTTTATTATGAAGGCCATTTTTCTTTCTGTTTTCATCACGCAGATTAACTGGGTTGGCAGATTACCAGGACTTCTTGGCTATGGGCATTTGTTTATTTTTATGATGACCCAGGATGTATTTAAAAATGTAAGAACTGTAAAAACTAAAAAATAATAAATTGGATACAACACACATATTTAGAAGTGGGACAAGTATGCACATACTTCATAGCTAGCTTCTGAGGGCCCCTATTCGCTTGAAGGTCTTTAACAGAGAAGAGAGATCAATGCATCTCAATTATAATACGTTTTCCAAAAAGCTATGTAGGGGTGTTCATGTAACAGCAGGTAAGTGGTTTTCATTCATTTACAAGAATAGGTTAAGAAGGTCTTACAGTGTGCAATTTCTTAACTTTAACAACATTTGACATTTCAGTGGTCAACAAAGTTTTTTTTTTATACTTCTTAGGATTTTTTAAGCACGTGGCTTAAAACAATATGTGCAATTACCTATTGCTACCATTTAATAGTTAACCTGGATATGGTTTCATCTTCATGACCAACAATGTTCTGGTTTTGTGGTGGCACGAAACATATACGGCTCATGTATCACCCCATTACACATTGTTATGTTTATTTGTTTATTTTGGGGAAACAGTCAGACATGTCTTCCCCCAGGCCTTCACAAAATAGCGAATTCACGTTTCAGAATATAATGTGAAACTAAAACACGTTTATTCATTACTACAATTGTCCTGTAAGGTTAAAATACATCTGACTCCCTCACACTGGACCATGAGTAGGGGGACTACAGCAATTGGTCCGTTGAACCCATAACCAGGGCCGGCCTTAGGGGTGTGCGACCTGTGCGGCCGCACAGGGCGCCATGGTAGCAGGGGCGCCTGCCCGGAACTTAAATTAAAACATCGTTTTTTTTTTGTTTTTTGTTTTAAAACTTTATTTAACATCATTCATGTTAAATAAAGTTTAAAAAAAAAACAAAAAAAAACCTGATGCTTTAATCTAAGTCCCGGGCAGTCTGAGGGGCAGAGAAGGGGGGTAGTTTGAAGGGGCAGAGAAGGGGGGTAGTTTGAAGGGGCAGAGGGGGGATAGTTTGAAAGGGCAGAGGGGGGGTAGTTTGAAAGGGCAGAGGGGGGTAGTTTGAAAGGGCAGAGGGGGGGTAGTTTGAAAGGGCAGAGGGGGGTAGTTTGAAGGGGCAGAGGGGGGGTAGTTTGAAGGGGCAGAGGGGGGGGAAGTTTGAAGGGGCAGAGGGGGGGTAGTTTGAAGGGGCAGAGGGGGGTAGTTTGAAGGGGCAGAGGGGGGGGTAGTTTGAAGGGGCAGAGGGGGGGCGCCAGAGGAGTAGTCTACACAGGGCGCCACAACGCCTAAGGCCGACTCTGCCCATAACTATATTTTTTTTGCTAAGTAGGTTTACCCAGTAAATAGTAATAAATAGTATTAAATTACAGTACATAACAGAATCATAATATATGTATTTGGTACATATTCCTCATTGTTAAAGCAAAATATTTTAATGAAACATATTAAAAACAAATAAAAAATATTCACATTTGCATAGTTAGTTTTTCATATGTGAAATATTTGACGAAATGTAAATAACCGTATGCCAAAATGTTCAAGTCACTAAACATAAGTAAAAGAGCCTACAAGAGGAGCCATTACACTGAGTTTTCTTACCTGAACAGGTAAAGCCATCTCCTGTGTACCCCTGTATGCAGGTACACCTGTATGATCCAGGGGTATTTAAGCAATGAGCAGATGCACTGCACTGATGGGTTCCGTTTGAACATTCATCAAGATCTACATTGACAGAGAGGGGAAAGCTTAAAAAAAACGGTCCAATCAACAATGAATGTTTATGTGCCAACTCACTTCCCCCTCGTATTCATTTGTTTTGTGTAATTTTATGTTGGTATTAAGTATATGTGGTGTTTGTGACACAGGGCCCCTGAGATAAAAATCTAGCCCTGGACGGCAATGTGAGTTGGCAATCAGGCACCACCAACATTTTACATTAAATAAACACAGTGTTTTTAATGCAAAAGATTTCTGAGGGTCGCCTTTAAAGGAATAATTTCCCCTTGCTAATGCATGGATGGGTTTAGCAGGATCCCTGCTATGCATTTAAAAATATATAATTTGACAGCAAATAAGAACCATTTGGCCCATTTACAATGTCTATTTTTCCTGATGTTAAGACAAAGATCTTAATTGGTCATTGGTCAGGATAGTTTTTTACCTAACCTATGTGTGTTAACTGTATTAGTCTCTACCCCTTCTGCTGGAGCCTCTACCACTCCTGCTATGTCCTCTTTCCCCAGTCCCCAGCTTCTTAGCTTATAACTGCGCATGTGCACTACACTCACCTCCAGCCAGCTGCGGCACTCGCTTGCAAGAGGGTCTAAAGAAACCTCCTGAATACATGAGTTCAGTATGAGGACTTTCCTGCCTGAATTATTACTAAAGTAACTTTCCTGATACAGGCAGCGAGGACTTTAAAGTACTTTATTATACATTCTTTGTGAGTGGGGCTTAATAATTTCACTGGAGTACCCCTATAATAAAATACACAGGAGAATAGCTTCCTTGTACTCACCATGACATGATATACCATTCCCAATCCAGCCTTCCTTACATGTACACTTGAAGCTTCCTGGAACATTAAGACATGTGGCGTGCAGGTCACAGTTGTGGGCACCAATTTCACATTCATCCACATCTAAAAAGAATACATAACTGATAATGAAATAAAGTTAAACATCATCATATTGTCAATCTGTAGGCTAGATGAGCATTTTGATAGAAGAGGTAATGATAGATGACACTAAGGGAGTGTTAGCATTGGAAGGAGGGAAGAGAAAAAGTTCAGTTTTAGAGAGAGATTGAGCTTTTGGAAATGTATAGGAAGATCTGAATGTCATCGGCATACAGGTGGAACTGAAAGCCAAAGGATGAAATTAGTTTGCCCTGGAAAGGGAGATGATGAAGTCAGAAAGGTAGGCAATTAACTAGGAAAGAACAGTGCCAGGTGGATCATGATTTGCAAAGGGTTTATAGAAGAAGAGGGTGGCTGACACTGTCAAAAGAAGTCAAAATGTCCAGAAGGATATCAAAAGAGCAGTGAGTAAATATTTGGTCACTTTAGCAAGAATGGTTTCAGTTGAATGTTGAAAACAGAATCCAGACTGAAGAGAGGTAAAGAATTGGAGTCGAAAAAACTTGGTTAGTTGGGTGTATATTAAGCTATGCAATAAAAGTTTGTTGGCTGGTTTCACACTTCATGCCATCTTTATTTTCTACTGATTAAGTAGCTAAAGTATTTGCACAACTGGGAACATTCCAGGCTTGACCTGTTCTTTAGGTCAGTTTCTTCCTTCTTCAGGCAGAGGAGGAGCATTTGACCATGTCAATACCTTAACCAGTCCCTGCCTTATGTCCACCGACTTCCAACCCACTAAATCTAAAGCTGCTCTAGAGTTAGCCCAGCCCCCATGTATGGTTAGTCTGCCCCTTCAAAAAGCCACTTGCCCAGAAGTGGGGCATCTCTGAGTATCCTACCCCAAGTATGAATATTTGTATGTGTCTGCATACATCAAACATAGAAAACGACAGGACTATCTATATATATGTATAAATTGAATTGGTAAGGGATATAAGATATACCTGTGCATCCTGTTGTTCCCTTTTTCACGGAGTACCCAACCTGACAGTGGCACACAAATGATCCTTTAGTATTCTCGCAATCACCAAACATGCAGACATTGGAATTTATGTCACATTCATTGACATCTGTGGAGCAAGAGATCAGAATTAATATTGTTACATTAGTATGATGTATGAACTATTAAAGATTGTTGTTACATTAAAGTACCAGAAAATCGAATGCACTTCAAATCATGTAAAGCGTTTTAACAAATTCAGCGTTAGATTTAAATTGCATAGCAGATGCCCAATTATGTAATTTTATGGTAGATTGACTTAAAGACTCCGGTTGCAGTGTAACATCTATAGTACACACCACACAGTCTATTTTCCGCATATACTATGTCTCGCAGACACTGCAGGTACATTTCATTTCTGTTTACATCAGAATTCATTCATGATGAGTTAGCACATAGCTTAGGTTTCTTAAAACAAAAACTAAAATAAACCTAGAGTAAAAAAGAACAGTTTTAAGCATTTGTTTGTTGAAGCTGTAATATTTAAAAAAATGGCTTCTGATTGATTTTCACCATGTCACAATGTATTCTCTCCATTAGCATTATGTATTGGGCTCTCCTTAATGAAACCTCCACATTTAAGAAAAAAAAATATTATCCCAGTTGAAACTCTTGTCTAAAAAAGTTTTCATTTAAAAATCCATATCAGCCACGAAAAAAAAAAAAATTATTAGCAACAAAGATTTTAATCAATGAAAGCTCCAAGCTCCAGACTGGGGACTTTGGCTCCAGCCTGCTGCTGTCTGAAAATCCCCAATGGGAATAAGAGTCTACAGAAACAATGGTGCCAAAGGTTGCCCACTCCTGGACTAGGTCCCTTATTCTGAAAGCCAATCTCCGGTGTGGCAAACTTCATTGAATGGATTTCCATGATTTTGGTTCCACAGATCTTCATTTAGCAAAGCTTCAGAAAGCCATGCTGATTCACACGAATAACCGTGTTTTCCACAAGATATTCTAACGTGACATGCCTTTTCACTTGTCCAAATAGTTTCCCCTCAATTGATATCAAACATCCTGGTTTGTGATTCCCAGGCTATGTTCTTGATCCTTTTTAATATAATTGTACCAAACTGGCTTTTCTCCAGACCCGTGGAAATAAGCCAGAGGAAATGGGGCCTCTGAATATTAAAAAAGAGGTCTGGCAATTACTTTAGTAAGCTCTCAAAAAAACTTGTGAGAATGTCACCTGGTCTGGTGCCTTAGTTATCTTGAGTCTGGCTATGGCTTCTGTGTTAGCTACACATTTTCTTAAATATTACCTTGAGTGAGTCTTAAAACCCTTAGGTATATGCAATAATGTTTCATTTTCCATTTGAACTAAATTATTTTGTGCTTTTGTAGCAATTCTTGTACTTATTGAACCCAAATTCTATAGTCTTCTCAGAGGAAGAGGCCATTTTTATATGATCATTTTAAGTAAATTATTACCATTCAAAAGGGATCATGAAAATAAAATATGTGGAATATAGCAATTAAATATTAGACAATATTAGACAAATATGACCTTGCTAAAGACTTTTTCAAACTATATTGTATTATTTATTTAACGTTTGTTAATATTGGCACATTTCTTGCCATTTCATGTTTTTTTAAGGGCGTCTCTATTTTTTCTATAAAATTATAAAATGCAGTGAGCTTATCCATGGACATTGTCAACATATTGGTGTAATTTTATATTACATGGTGGTAATTATGATAAAATAGAAGCACCATGATTAATAAAGCGTCATAAAAAGTCATAATGAACTCTTGGTCATTTAATGTTTCGGGGTTTTTTTTGTCCAGCTCTTGCTTCTGGATTACTGGGAAATAACAGGATGTTATAAACACCGAGCTATGGAAATTACAGGAATTAGATTTCCAGCTAACACAGTTATGCAAAGAAAAACACACTTAAGTCTCTGAGGAAATTCCCTATTCCAGTGAATAAAGTTTTTATATTTCGATGAAAGAGTTATTTAAAGTTTACTTAATATCAACCAATTTTACTGTAATCATTATGCAATCAAAATTGTTAAAACATTTGAGACATTTGTAAATCACGTCAATGACAAAACTGGCAAGAGTGCAAAAGGAACTCATAATTGTTTCAATAGGCTGAATGATTGTAATTAATCCCACAAATATAATGCACATTGTTAGTAAAGAGAAGGTCCATTTTCATTTTTTGACTTAGTTGATTGCAACATAATAAGATGATCTGTAACTCCACTGGGGATCCAGCAGCACTTTTCATTATAGGCATTACCATAAAAGATCACAAGTTGACATCTGATCCGACATGTTTTTCAATTACTGAACTATCATGGTGACAACCAACAATGATAGGAAAGACATCTTGTTTTTCAGAGGTAAAGGACATCTACAATTTTAACGTAGCAGGTTTCCTCCAATTGTTTCTATAATGTTGTATTGAGTTTTTTTTAAAAGGACTGGACGCTCACACACCATGCTGGGATAGTGTGTGTGAGAGGCAGAAATGGTATAGATCTAGAGCTAGCCCTATGGGCTGGAAGCTGTATGCTTGTTTTAAACTCTATATTTTCAATGAACAAACATGACATTCTCTTTCACAGATAATTCAACTTTTTTTGCATTCCTCCCAGCTATGATTTAATGCTTCATACAAGAATATGTGCTCATTTGTGATTAGTAGTGGGAATTTCCAGCCTTCCAGAATCAAACATTTTAACCTCTAGCTACTAAAGTGAAAGAAATTATTTCTCATATTACTACTTAGTACTTACATTTCATAAGATAACATAGGACTTTCAAAGTTCAGTGTTTTCCACAATACTGTGTTTGGCTAGGTGTCCTTGAACTGAACTGTATCCCGAAATAGTATCTTACATTCAAAACAGAAATCTTTGAAAAGTTTTCCTTTTAAATATTTTTGGCTACATTGGATTTTTTGAACATACCTGGAAACTGTTTGAGACTGCACCGGTTTCAGTAATGAAACCATCTGACTTTTTTTGGGGGGGTTAGATTTAATTTATTAGAAATAGTATATTTTTTCCCATTGCAACATTTATTATAAATTCAATAATTTCAACAATAAACAGCATTGATTTCCCATTGTGAGCTCTAAAATTAGCTGTAATAAATAGGAACCAATGGGTTGTATTTAAAAATTAAATATGGCATATTCAGCTGTGTAGTGGCCACCTGATGTCTAGTGCAATGACAGGAATGACTATGATGGAGAAAGTAGTTTGTAGCCATGGAGTGAGAGTGAATGGTTTATACGGATATATCTGCAAAGGGATGTCACTCTTACCAATACATGTCTTCATATCCATGCTAGCCATAAATCCATCAAAGCACAAGCACCGGTATTCTCCAGGTATGTTGGTACACTGTCCTCCATCACAGATTTCTGGGTTGTCTTCACATTCATCAATATCTAGTTGAGTATAACATGAAAATTCCAAATTTACTTGCTGTAATCTTTTAGAACATAGCTGTAGAAATGGCTCAATTCAGACAATAATTTTAGCAAACATTAAGGTGGGAAAGCTTGATAAAATGTTATGCTTTGTTGTCTGATTTAATCTATAATATATAATATCAAAAACAACTTTCACCTACAACCAATCCCTTAGCAGCAAATCTTTTTTAGTCTAATTATTAATAAGTTTTATAAATGGAAACGAATCGCCCTGCACATTCCAATTCATATTCTTATCAAAGGTTCTACATTAAGTAATTGATGACTGTAATTAAGATACAGATGGTAAGAGATAAACTGCTACTGCCTCCTAAAGTCTGGATTTAAGATGCAAAAGACAAAGCCTGTACATTTGTTTCTATTGCTCAGAAGGTAGCATTCCAGCATGATTCCATATGACAATTATTATTGTAGTTAAAGCACCATACAGATTTTCTGGACAGTTTCAATGCTACAGCGTTTTATACTTATTCCAAGGTTTCATGCAATGTCCCAAAGAGTATTACCTCCACAGGTCATCTTATCTGGCATCAGGGAATATCCATCGAGACAACTGCACTCATAACTGCCCTCTGAGTTAGTACAGTAGCTGTCACATCCTCCATTCATTATTGTACATTCATCAATATCTGGGAAATGAGGATTATGAGATTATGGTCAGTACATCTTCACATTCAATTTCATGCATTAACTCAGACCTACATTAAGACAAAATTGCAAGACAGAGAAGCAGGCAAACAATGATATTTGTGAATCCATAACTAAACCATAGCACGAATAATTTTGATATAACAGGTGGACTACTGGATGAAAGCAGAGTCATATGTTCTCTGGTTGCACTGAATGTGTCTTTGCTTCCTTTTACGTCAGCAATAGAAGTGACTGGAGATGCCAGGGACATCATGGCATGGTTATTGCGAAGAGAGTAGAGCAGGGTCTATGGTATGTTTAGAAGCACAGAGTGTATTGCTCATAGTTGCTACCACTAGCCCACCATGGACTGGAGCAACAAACCCCTTGATGTAGGAATATCACGCAATTTTTCATACAAGTTGTGTTATGGACAATTAACCGTTAGTAGTTTGGTTTCATTTCAAATTTCCACAATATGATAATTTTAAATCAAACTGTCAAATAATTAAACACTAGTCACCTAAATGTACTGTTCTAGTTGGCTGAATATCCTATGGTTTAACTCAGACATACCTATACAGC
This sequence comes from Spea bombifrons, assembly GCF_027358695.1. Classification (NCBI taxonomy): domain Eukaryota; kingdom Metazoa; phylum Chordata; class Amphibia; order Anura; family Pelobatidae; genus Spea; species Spea bombifrons. The sequence continues at coordinate 130,147,399 of NC_071087.1, read as the reverse complement.
CGAGTCTGTCCAGAGTAGCTTGGTATCCTGGATTGCAGGAACACTGATAGGTACCAATCATGTTCACACACCTCCCATTTCTGCAGAGACTGTCACTCAGAGAGCACTCATTAATATCTGCATGGAAGGCATAGCACATAAGCTTCCAAGAATATATAAACACTACAACATTTCCCCATTTCGTTATTGAAATAACTTGAGATGATATTTGAATAGACATTTAACCTGATTAAAACCATAAACTCATAGAGATTAAGAATTGAGCATCTTGCATGAGTGCAATAGTGTCTTTCTGGAGTGTCAGGGATATCCTATGGCTCCTTATAGTAGGCTTCACAATTTTTTAGCAGGGCTGTTGATCTATAGTTTTACATTGTAGAGCATTTGGTTTTAAATGCCAGAATGTTATCACATGGGCCCTTGTCTTTGTACGGTCATCTTCAAACTGCTCATTGGAATGCAGTGCTGTTTTTATGACCTTTTTGCAGTTCAGAAAAGTCCTTCAGGATTCCAGTAATTTAAGTCATAAAACTTATCCCAAACAATGTCTTTATCTCAGTTTTGCCCAGCTGTGTGCAGCTTCATTACCCTTGTGTCCGAGGCCAAAGACACTCTCAATGTACTATTTATTTAAGGCTGAACATCTCGGTCTCATTTTCCCATTTATGCCAACGATTTTTGCGTAGGATCAGAACCTTAATTTGTGCCTCAAACAAGTAGTTTGACTTTTGGTAACTTACCTACACAGGCATCTCCTGATGGTGTCAGTTCATGCCCACTGGGGCAGTTGCACAAAAAGCTCCCTTCTGTGTTAACACATTCCCCACCTCTGCAAAGTAAAGGGTTTCTCTCACATTCATCAATATCTGAAGCAAAAAGAAAACATGTTGAATGGGCAAGTCATACTAACCACATAGTAAAAAGTCTGAATAACTCTTAAAATTAAACCACCAACTAGTGGTCACAGCCTCTAAAGGACAATTCTTTATCCAGAGCGGCTGATCTGGTGACAAGTTTTAAAACGTTGTACCAGAATAGCACTTTATAAATAACCCCCCAAAAACCCAGTAACAGTAACTGGATTTAAAACACAATTATCAGTACTATATAATAATGGTAATGTTATTTTTTATCAAAAGTATACAAGAGAAATTCTGCAGCTGGTGGAATTATGGCCCTCAAGGAACAGACTTTTTTTATGGTGCGTGATTTCATGTCATTTTCGGATAAAAGTGGTAAATAATTGGAACCAAGAGGGAAACATACTTTTCCTGGAAATAAATATTACACTTAATACATTACTTAAAAAATGCAACTTACCCATGCAGTTCTTCATCATCATGAAGCCACTTTCAAAGCCTTCAAAGCATTCACACTCAAAGCTGCCTGGTGTGTTGACACAAGTACCACTACCGCACAGGTCAGGAGAGATACGGCATTCATCAATATCTAGGTTAAAAAAGATGATATAATGAATATCATGTAAATATTTTTTTTTTAAAATGGTGTAATGCAGTTTAAAAGTCACCTATACCAGACTCTTCAGACTTACTTGGCTATGAATACATTTTTTTAATCGTCCCAATGCATTACGGTCTATCTGATATAAAGTTATAAAAGTTATCTTATCTTCTTAGCAAAGAATGAAACAGCTGTGCTGATTGGATCTTCCCAGTAGTTGCTGTGGTGAAAAGACCACTTTAAGTACTCTGTAGAGAACCATTAGTTGCATCTCCTAATGAGTTAAATATGAAAACTGTATAGCTTAACAATAGTGGACAGTGAATATTTGTACATGCAAAAGAAAGCCTGCCTGGAAAGGGGACTAAACTGGAGTATACGTTTTTACCTGTGCAGTTTCTTTCCTCCATATCCAACGCAAATCCACTGTTGCACTTGCATTTAAAGCTTCCGATTGTGTTTCTGCATTTCCCATTAGTGCATATTCCAGGGAAAGCTTTACACTCATTGACATCTGTAAGAAGAAAAAACCATTTTCATATCTAAATCTAAGAACGGAATTATTAAAAATTCTTCAGTTGAAATCTTCATTTTTCACACATGTATGTGTATTATTTTTTTCCCAAAAAACAAAACAATATACTTTAATAACTTAATAACGCAATTACTCTAACAATATTATTCCATAATTATGTATGGAAATATATAACACAGAATTGTTCACTATTATTTATAAAAAGCATTTATGTTACAAACCTACAAGTACTTAATATATACTGTGATACGCACCTGTGCATAATACACAGGTATAACTTTAAACTCAATTTTGTAGGAAAAAATGAAGTACGCACCCGCCAGATTAGGTCACTGGCTGGTGACTGGTGAGACTAATAAAATTGATTAGGTAATAATGTTAGTTTAAGAGCTATTAAAAATAAAATAAATATTGTAACATGGAAAAAAAACTGTAACCACACTCAGATCACCTGTTAGTTTAGGCCACTGACATTGATCTGTGAATTTGACCTAAAAGGACACTAATCTGTGATCATTATGAATAATGTGTATGTGTATTTTTTACCTGCATGATCTCTCTCTTTCTCTGACTCTCACTGATGAGAGGTGGAGAGATCATCTGCTGCAGAGACCAGGAAGCATATTTGACTCTGCGCCCTACTTTTCAGGACTCTTAAAAATGACTATATATGACTATTAGTCATTAGTCACTATAAATGACTTATAATGACTATTATACCAGAGATTTTACTGTATGTATGTGTGTATTTTTACTTATATAGTGCTCACAAATGGACTTGGTGCCTTACAGTGTGACAAAGGTGTGAGGTGCAACAAACGCAGTACAGTAGTGAGACATTATGATTGGGGTACACTAGGCTACATATTAGGGAAGGAGGTTCCTGTCCCATGGAGCTTAGCTTAGACATTTATTCTGGAGGAGGAAATTAGTTACATTTATAAAATGATGACAATATATTCATCTAGTATTCTTGTCAATAAAACAAAGTAACTTTATAACACAATATTTGTTTTGTTTACCTTTATAAAATGGTCTTCCAGAAAGTACATCTCCTCTGTTAGTAAAGCCAGGACCTCTAGGACATAGCGCCACATATTCATTAGTGCCCGGCTTTGGACAAGCCTCGCATTCTGCACCCCAAGCTGCTCCAACAGCGCAACAACAAGCATCAAGACGAAATCTGCCAGGAACTGGGTGAACACATTCATCCTCATCCCATTTCAGGAAGCACTGCTCCATGCGCAGGTCTGCAAGGAATGTTGAAGAAACAAATTTGAAGAAATACCAATGAGAAGATCCAGATTTTGAACAGAGACATGGTTGAGGTGACATATATGTACCTGGTGTAAAGAAAAGCCAACACTGATGCATATATAAGGGTCTAACTCAGAAACAAAACAAAGAGTTCACAATTTATGTAAGGATACAAAAAAATCAGGGAACATAATAAAAGTCAGTTAGATTGACAATCATGTGAATTAAAACCAACTCATATAAAGAGTAACTTATTTAATTACTTTCTAGTGCAAGAGAGAGGAATTTTGTATTACCTATACAGAGTCGTCCTGTTCCATCCAAGGTCAGCCCATCTGGGCATTCACATATGAAAGATCCTTTGGTGTTAACACAGAGCCCATTGGGACACACACCGGGAAACACTTCACACTCATTGACATCTAAAAACATATTAAAACATATTAAATATTGTTTTTCTTGATGCTTACTTCTGGCATTGAGTTCAGCCAAGTTAGTGCTATAAATAGGGTAGTACGAAGACAATGTACCATCAATGAGGTTATTTAATTTTTCTCCTGGAGTGACCTACATTCTCTTATTTTGCCCAGAAAAATAATAGTATTTTGATACCCCTAGCAATAGTCGTACGTGCCTTAGTCCAAATTTCCTCCCCAGTGAACACACTATACATTGTCTAGGTAATGGGCTGGCCAGTATCAATAATCTACTTGCACTTGCCTCTTAACTTCTGAACTAGCGTATATATATCCTTCAAAATAAGTGCTGGCAGAGTTCGATACTGGGAAGATGAATTCCAGTACTCTTTCTGAGACAGATCTAAAAGTGTATTTCCTAAAATAAACTAGTGAATTCTGGAACTCCTTTTGAGTACTGATGGCAAGAGTGAGAGTTTGCTGAAACATCAAAGATTGTCAGTCCTAACTAGAAGAAATTAGATGACTGCATTCAGCAGAGGAGCTGACATTTTCATGAGCTCACTTTCTGAAGGGCTGAGCTGGTCCTATATAATGTATAGTTAACGTGGCAAGTTTCCTTGAATCACTAGCTGTCACTCCTGCAGGTGAAGGTTTGGGTTACTCTTGTTTATATATAGTGAAGCCAGGTAGATGAATGTTCAACTTTCCTGTATACTCTTGTGTTATTGAATACGGTGTATTTATGTGTGTAATAAGCACATGGATAAATCAGTGGAATGTTACTGTTAAAACACAACATGTCTTGCAGTGGTGTACTAAGGGGTGGTGGTCCACCACAGGTGCCAAACATCAGAGGCGTGCCACACTGCCACACAGAGGTCCCAAGTCTTCTGGAAATCTCCTATCTCTCAATGTCTCCCTACCTTCTCCACCAACCGCTCCCATGGTTCTGTCTCCCACAGCTCTACTTTTTCTCTTGCTTCTTCTTTTCCTATCTTCTTTCTTCATCCACTTCTCCCTAGTATCAGCTCCATTGAGCAGGCCTCCTAGAGTACTTCCGCAAAAGGGAGGAGCCACATATTCAATCACATGGAGAGCCTCTACCCTACCCAGGGGAGAGGGTTTACGTCGCCCCCTTTTGAGGAAGTGATCCGTGAGGCCTGGTCAGTTGAGCTGATACCAGGGATAAGCAGACGATGAAAGAAGACACAAGAAGATGAGGCAAGAACAGGAGCTAAGAAGCGAGAATGAGTGAGTGTGTGAAAGAGTTTGAGTAAGTAATTTGTAAACCACGTCAAGTATTATTCTTTTGTGAAGTCTTCCACATCTGCCATTGTGCATGAACAAATATTGATCACATCAGTATTTAGATGCTAAATGAATCAAAAATATTCACCTTCGCATGAAACACCTTTGACCCGGGCAAATCCTCGTGGGCAGGCAGTATCTAAAATGTTAAGACAAAAATAAAATGAAAATACTAGTATTATATATATATATATAAACCTGCATTTTATAATTCCCTATTTTGAGCCTAACTCCCTTTAATCTTAATAGTATCTTTGTATGAGCAAAGAGGATTTACCTCCAAACATAATTATCAATACATACACTTTTCTCACAAAATATTGTATACTTTGTCTCAAATTGCAAATCAATTTAAATTAGCAGTATATATCTTTGTTATGTTACCTATTTCACATCGTTCACAAGGGCTTCCCCATGCTGCTCCAAGGGTAGCGCAACATTCAGATTTCAGTGTTGCTCCATTAATGTTAACTTCACATCTGCCATCTTGAATATTGAGCCAACATGTTCCCTTAAGGCTATCTGCAGTGATCAAAATAAATGAGAAAATACAAAGTGTATGCTTAAACAAAAAAAAAAAAGATTGTTTCTGTAAGGCTTTTCAACATTTAATACAATTCCAGCCTCCCGGTAAAATGGGATTGTGACAAACCTACAGTTGATAATTTACCTATGCAGATCAGACCAGTAGAATCCAACTTGCTTCCAGGAGAACATTCACAATTGAAAGAACCTAGGATATTTCTGCAAGCCCCATTAACACATGGACTACTTTCACATTCATTTATGTCTGCAAAATACATATACGGAAAAAAAACAACATTATTGTTATAGACGCCTTATGTGGAAAAAGTTGAAATGAATATATTAAAATGCATGCCAAAATGTCTGCCTAATCTTCAGTGTACATTTCTTAAGGGATTTTGTTATGTGTTGTGGTAGGGTTAAGCATAATGATGTGTGTATAACTAAAACCGACATTTTATATTTTGACATATAATAAAATTTTGGCTGAGTAGTCTGAGACAGATTTTTTTTTTTAAATCGGGATTCAAAACTAATTGTCTTTTGAGACATGAAGCTCAGTTTTCATGGAAGGGTTGTTCATTCTGTGTCATATCGTGCTGTGCACAAACAGAAAGACTCTATTGTTTCAATCATTTTCTGCCAGACTCCACCAGCTTTTGGGCACATTATTTAAATCTACAGGCACAAAATTTCATATTGTACTCTGATGATTTTGTCTTTCTGAACAATGATCCAGTTTTCACAAATGTTAATAGAAGTTAGCATTGGGTGACCAGATGTCTCCACTTTCATGGGACAGTCCCCTAATTGAGACCTTTGTCCCTGGGCAGAGGCAGCCTTTACATGAGTCCTGGTGGGTCCATGGGACCCAGGCAGCACTTTGACAGGGGCAACAACTTGCCACCCAAGGCATGTTCATTTTCAGGATAGATTCATTGAGAAGGCGAAGCGTCCGCAAATCTATCTGCATTATACTCTGCCCTTTTTGCGGAAGTGCACCGAGAGGCCAGAATAATCTGGCTAGATTCACGGCTAGGTTCCTGAAGAAGTGGACAAAGAAAGAAGACACAGGGAGAAAAGGACGAAGAATGAAGAAATAAGATAGAGGAACAAGAAGAGACAAGCGAAGAAGCTGAGCTGCGGGGAAGGGGCAGTCGGCAGAGAAGGTAGAAAGACATTGAAAGAGTGAGTGTCAATGAGAGTATGAGAGTGCGTTAGTGAGTGGAAGAGCATGAGAATTTATTAATGATGATATAACATAATGGAAGTGGGTGTGGTTTTGGTGGGCATGGTTTTGGTGGAGGGGCAGCATTTTATCCTTGGACTCAGGCAGCACTATGTCTTGGGCCCGGAATATTCCTGGGTATTATTTTTACCTGAAAATTTCCCCTGAACCCATATTTAGCTTAAAAGTAAATTATCTTTCAAAGGTATACAATTATTTTTCCTTAAATGGCCTGATAAAATCTAAAATATCAATCCATAATCAAACAACCATAACAAATGAAAGCTATAAAAACAAAGCTAGCATTATACAGCTACACTGCGGCAAGTGAAAGAAAGCCCTGCTAGATAATATTCTATTAACTATCATTTAAAAGAAGATCATTTAGGATTTACAATAAAAATTTACAATGTGATATTGTAGGTGGACAGACATTTAAAACCAAACAAATATGACTTCTGAGAAAAATTGATTGTGTCTAGGTTTTGTGTAGGAATCATCTTATAAGCCTTATAAAGTTGTAACAAGTAAGACAATAAGAGTAATAAAAGCAAAAAGAACTAGTCTCTTGGAAAAAGCTGTTACCTTCGCAGGTTTCAGAATCCGTTCTAAACAAGTATCCTTTGGGGCAAACACAATTGTAACTTCCTGGTGTATTCCGGCAGAGTCCATTGTCACAAAGCAGTCTGTTCACTAAGCATTCATCAATGTCTGCAAAAGAAAATGGCATAGTGAGTCTTCTCAAACAAAAAAGTGAATAGTTTAAAACCATCATAACGCATCATCCCCTAAGGCTAGGTTTCCACTTGGGTTTTTGTCCTGCGTTTTTTTCTTGATGAAAAACGCCAAGAAAACTGCCACTGCATTTACCTGCGTTTTGGCGTTTTTTCTGGAGTTTTTTCTGGCGTTTTAGCCTTTCTGTGGAAATTGCTTTTTTTGACCTTAGGCAGTTTTTCCAGCCTTTACAAGTTAGAAGTTTCACCCAGCTAAAAGGGATTAGGATAAATGGCAAGTATCTGCCCTCTCCTGATGTCATTTACTTGGTAGACCCTTTTGTCTCTTTTCTGTGGTTTGTAAGGCATGCTTTATTTCGAATGTCTGCTCCTCTGGGAAGATTGGCCCCAAATGATGGTGCAAATTGTTTGCTGTTGCTTTTGGCACGCAGGATCCAGTTGATGCGTCGGGTATATTTGTTTGTAATGGCATGTTTGTTCCAAATGGTGTAAAATTCAATATGAACCAGTCCAGGACTTTGTTTTGTGTGAAACTGTTTGTTTCCAGCCTATTTCTCGTAGGACACACAGATACTGGGTCCATCCTCTGCATTGTAACTGTGGAAAAAACGCCATAAAAAACGCCAAGGCAATAAACCCACATGGCTTTTTCATGGCGTTTTTTCTCTCCCATAGATTTCTATTGGAGAAAAACGCCAAGATTTCCTTGCAAAAAACGCCAGAGTGTCAACATGCTGCGATTTTGAAAAACTGCCACAGAGCCCAAAAAAGCAGAAAAACGCCAAAGAGGACTGAAAAAACGCCAATCAGAAAAACGCCAAGTGGAAATGGCATTTTGCGATTTCCTATTGAAGAACAGCTAACATCTGGCTGCTGCGTTTTTTCACTAAAAAAACGCCAGGTGGCGCTATTGGCGTTTTTTTGGGCGTTTTTAGCAAAAAAAAACCAAGTGGAAACCTAGCCTAAAGGGGTCATTTTTTTGTCCAAGGCAGCCTCACCAAAGAAGAATGCATTTAAAATTTGTTTAACATGGATTCTTAAGCGGTGGAAAAGCGCTCTCATAGAAATCAGTGGGAACACTGGGATCTCGTTAGATCCCACGGTGTTCGCTGAGCCAGAGCTGCAGCTGACTGATGGTAAGTATATTCCATGGCAAGAGATGTGTTGGCGAAACACATTGCCTGTACAGCAACTAGTAAGGGGAGAGGGAAAAGGTCAAAAACATGGAAGAACTAGTAGGCTGTATTAAGAAAAAAATTACAATGAAACCCTCTCACTGTTTGGGAAAAAAAACAAAGTTTCTTCTACAAATTTTGAACAAAATAAACCTATAAAACTTAAAAAAGATTAAGGGAGCCAGCCGAGGGTGCCATGTTTAGCTGCTGACCTTAGATTCCACTTGGCAACCTTTAAACCTTATATTCTTTAATCTAATTATGAAAAGCACAACAATAGCTTAAGTAAAGGAATTTAGATATGCTAAAAGCTGTGTTTAGAGAGGTGAGCAGTGTAGGATAAAAAAAAAACATTTAAAAATAACTAACATGCATTAGAACATAAAATAAGATTAACACAATTGTAAATTTGCCTTCAGTAAGCAAAAAAAAAACCTTTTAAAAATGCTACAATATTGTCAATCAGCCCTTTGGCCTCATGTGAGTTGATGAAAATGACACGATTAAATATCATCTTTACTGTATATTATGATGAAAATGCTTCATGTGTCAAAAAAGATCACTTGATCTATAATACGCTCAAGTTAACAGCTGCAAAATTCCAAACAGATGCCAAGAAATATCTGTTTGTTTGCATTGCCACAAAATATGCACGGAATTGAAAGAAAACCACATTTAATGCTCTAGCCTTTTTGCTCTTCACCGCAAAAGCACAATATTTTACGACAAAAGATTAAAAAATGATATCCAGCCAAAAAAAACCCAGGTGCCAAAATGCATAGCTCTATATTTTTGAATCTTCAAATGTTAGCTGTAGCATTGGTCTTTTTTAATATTTATTTTGTGGAATTGTATGTTTTTACTGCCACAATTCTGCTAACTGTTCCAAAAAGGCTGTGTAAAACGTAACCTTTTTGACAGTGCGATGTCTAGGTGCACTAGAAGTGTTTTCAAACTAATAGGAAACAAGGGTTGAGTTGACAAAGTGTTTATATATTGCGTTACAACATAATGTAGTGCTGCTTTATTCACTATTCATGAACAAACTGTTATCCATCCAGTAGAGATATCCAGGAAAAATGTGATACCATTGGCCTTCAAGAACTGGATTGAGGACCACTAGCTTTTTGGGTATGCTGTAAAACCAGGTTCCCAAAGATCCCAAAGCATACTAAACAAAGGGTAACTTTTCTAATAAAAAGGTACAGGTCTGCGTGAGCAAATATCTTACTTTTCAGAGCACAGTCCAATGAATCAGACTTAAATTTATCTATGGAATAGTCCCCTGCAAACTACTTGGTAAAGGTCAATTATATTCCCAAAATGCTTCCAAAGCCATAACATGTACTTAGAGTAGTGAGGTTCGCTCATATGAAATCTAGGGGAAAACTGAAAGCATGTTTGCAAACTGTCCCACGTTGGCTACATAAAAACAGTCACCCCCTCTCTTAAATTATGTAAGTTAAGACGCCAAAGTCTGACTAGACATCCAATATATTAAATTTACGCAGTGGCGTCACTAGGGTTGGTGTCACCCGGTGCGATGACACATGGTGTCACTGACATTGGTGGGTGGTCATGCTGACATCGGTGGAAACACCCCCATTTGAAGGAAAAAATGGGCAGGGAGCGGGGCGTGTGAAGACCCCACTCCAGTGACCCGGATGATTTGGGTCTTGACCCGAAGAACCGGAGGAGCATCGCTCACCTGGCAATCTCTAGGTCAAACGCAGAGTTCCCTGCCTGGTGTGGTGTCACTGCATTTATGTAAAGAGCGCCTGAAGATACCATATCTCTATTACAATAGGGAAGAGTGAATTTAACATTAACACACTACAAAACATGCTGTTACATTTTATCCATGTAATAGCATTCTGTCCAGCCATAGCAAGACAATATTGGTTAAAAATATAATTGCATAAAAGATGTCCTGGGAAAAAAAACAAATTCAGGCTTATTTAGTAAAGTGGCATGTGAACTGTCTCCTAGTTGCCGAACGATGTGTGTATATGTGACGTACTGGAAACATGGAAAGAGTGTTGTCCTTCAACAGCTATACCAGCAACCCTATTTCTAAATTGAACAGGGTCATCAACTTGGTGTGATCCTCATGACAATCAGCACAAATACTATTTACTCTACTATTTATCTAGATTATATTACATGCTGATTGTTTATCCCAATAATTTTCAAGGGAGGGGGGAAGAAAATTTAAATATAGCTGTTATATTGTAGTTAGGCAAACAGGAATTGCCTGCTTGTGGCCCTTGACGACTGGAGTTGTGCATTCTTATCTGAGATCAACAATCCAAATCAACAAACTTTTTTTGGACATAAAAAAAATAAAAAAGGATTGACATGTTTAAGTGATATCTATTAACTCACCAATACAAGCTCTTCCAGAAGAATCGGATTCGTAGCCACTATTGCAATTACAGCGGAACCCCCCATGTAGGTTTTCACAAACCCCATTAGAACAGATGTCAGGGTCCAGTGCACATTCATTGATGTCTGTAATAGAACATTCATTTGACGGGTTTCATACAGATTTGAATTTTGACAAGTGCAAATCAGTAATGTAAGCAATTTGACATGAATATGCATTCAACTGAAAACATTTTCCTTATCTAAGAGTACAAGAACTGGTAAACCTTAAATGTTAGATATACCTCAAGAAATGCAAAATGCAATATAATGTAAGAACAAGCATTAGGATAAGAAATGTGATGATGAGGAAGACCAATATTCACTAATACCCATTCAAAGGAAGCAACCAATTAACTAAGTGGGTGATGGTTTGAGTGAATGACTAAGGAATGATATTTGGAATAACTATAAGTAGTAAGATTCTTACCACTTAATAAACCAATTGTGCTAAGTATCTCACCTTAGCAAAATGCCACAGCAAACTGACAGCAGGATACAAATTAGATAACAGAAGCAGAGACACCATCATTGGTGAGAAATATAGGAAAGAGAAGGATGAAAGAAAAAGTAATTAAGAATGACTTGAAAAAAATAATTAAAGGAGCAGAAACATTCATTTTTTATTATGTCTACCATGTTATCGATAATTGCTTACCAGAATTAATTATAAATAAAATATAATTTTTTTGTGTTCCAAAATACTAAGAAAAAACTACCATCTGTGTGGGTCAAAGCATTCCCCAGCATGCACTTTGAATTCCGGTTGTCTCAATTGGGCTATTAGTGTTTATCTTTTAAAATATCTGTTACTTGTGTTAAAGCTGGTGTAAAAAATCAAGACAAAGGATGGGGTAGACATGTGCTCTTCTGTGCCTTATTAAAATAAATTCCAGATTTGTTAAGTAGGTTTTGTAAGTAACTACAGCTTAAAAACTGCTGAACAGTCTTAAAAATGTTAACAAAACTAGCAGGTCTTTTTGATTAAGTTTTCATATCTTACAAACGAAATTAAACTGTGCTTGATCCATGCCTCAAATTCTAAATTGCATGAGAACAAATCGCTAATTATGTAAATGAATTGCATTCTATATCACTTGTGTCATATTTCGACTGCAATAAAACAAAACATTGTAAATTAATATTCAATTTATGTGCACTTAAGTCTCGTAAATTATTTCACATTACCTCGTCCATCGACAGTTAGACCAATGCCGCCACTGCATAGTCCTTGAAATTCATCTGTATTGGAAAATAAAACACGGTTTAGAACATGGGATATGGTACACCTCTTCTCTTTCAGGCTCCCTGTCTTGTATTTCCCCTCTCACCCTTTATTTCTTTTACGTTACTATTCTACCTGTTCCTCTGAATCCATCCTTCATTGTTATTTCCCTTCTTTTCACAATATTCTTCAAGTGCCCATTGCAGTGTGGAAGTGCTCCACAAAGCTGTACCTCCATAACAGTGACCTTGATGAGGCAACTATCTAACAACTGCTTAATAAGAAAAATTTGGATTTTGTCAAATCAGGAACTCACCAGAATTTCTTGGAGGGCATGGATGGCAAGGTTCTCCAAACCCATAATCTGGATTAGCACAGCAACATTCAGATTTGGTCACAGCTCCTGGAAAAGGACGAACACAAAGCCCTTTCTTGATCGCTCCGTAGCAGGTGCTGCGCATATGTGTATCTAAAGGATTAAAAAACAAAACAAAAAGAAAACCATTTTTCAAGTCTGTCAAATTAATGTTAATATAAAACAGATTAATAAAAGGCTACAATAGCAATTAACATCCATTTGGTTACAGATCAAAACAATAGACAAAAATGCCTAATGAATTGGAAATAATAAACATGAATTTAATATTTTAAAAATATGCACTTCCAGCTGTGCTCAAACCATCCTACCTAGAAAACAATGTTATTGAAGTAAAGCTGTTTCTCTGGCTTGTTGAAAAACACTTACATTTTTATATATTTTAATCTATATTTGGGAATCAAGCCTTACTTTTATATTGGAGTCTATGTATCATAGAGTTTTCTGTAAAAACCCCATATGATGTGTCTGTAATAAATGACTTACCCACACAAACACGGCCATCTACTCCAACAACTAGTCCTGGTGGACAATCACACCGGAAAGAGCCTTCAGTGTTGATACAATGTCCATTCATGCAAATGCCTGGTGTCTGACATTCGTCTACGTCTAAAGGAATTGTATATAATAAAATTAGATAAATCTGCAATAGGGATCCACTGTTCCAACTTGGAATCCTACGTCGCCACAAATAAGTACAGAGTGCAGACAGTCCTTGTTACATTGACAATAAACAGCACTTTGGCTGCACCATGGCCTGGTTAGTACTCAAAAAAAGTAATAAACAGAACCACATAATGGTTTGATCTCAACGAAAAAAGATTCAGAAAAAGGGTGCTACAACAATTTAAGGTCAACATACCATATTGCCTCAACTAAGGTATTACTTATTTGTTATACATACCAGTACAATAGCGCCCATTTCCAGCAAGCACAAAGCCAGGTTTACAGATGCATTTGAAGCTGCCATCCTCGTTAATACACATGCCGTTTAAACACATATTTGTTGTGGCACATTCATCATGATCTAGAAACAGTGGAGTATTAAAGTTTAAATGCTAATTAGCCATTAAATTAAGCTTTTTTTTATAAAAAAAAAATAATAATTTAGAATGAGAACTGATAAAAAAATGAATGCTGAATAGGTCTTCATTTTCTGTAAGAGTTTTTGGTTAAAGGGGACATCTGGTACTAGAAGCTCCTGAGCTGCAGCTCACGTTAACTCACATTATAATGAACAGAGTTATAATGAATTCATTGCTGGATTTACATTGCTGTCTCCATAGGGTAGGGGCTGGCATCTTCTGGCCAGGGGAGGCAGGTACAGCTGAGTGGCCCCCCAACCCATTCCCCACCCCCCAGTAACATACAAACTAGCACACACTATAGCAATTGCCCCACCTGTTCCTCGGGCCAGCCTGCCCCTTCTCTCCATAGGCACAAAGGGATTGATTCACTTATGTGGTTTAGTAGAAGTATTATTAAACACTCATCTACAGACACCAGACAAGCCAGAAGGCTTGTTTTTCCCTCAGAAATCTCATGGTGCTTTCACAACCACAAGGGATTCTGGATTCATTGTAAAGAAAGGAAATGATTTACTGACTGACACGCAACTGGTTTTAAGTAATGGATGTCATGAGTCCTGATAAAGAAGGAGAATAACATTATAAATAAAATAATATTTTGAGGAACTTTGCTAGGTCAGTAAACATCCTTAGTTTTTTTTCTTCCAGAAATCAAGAAATATGTAAGCCTTGGAATCTACATTGGGGATTTAATAAATATTAAGAACTGCTCATAATCCGCCATGATGTCTCCAGATAACATCATATAAAACAATGAAAACATTTTATAAAAATAATATGTTTATAGATGTCTCATTTTAATTGCTTCATACATAATCCTTTTATTAAAAGTACTTTGCGTTAATACATTTCAATTACTTCCTTATATTAAAAAAAGTAGAAACCAAATAATCTGTTATTACCGTGAGGTATATGTAAGTATATTCAGTATGTATGTAATAATAAGAAATGTTTACCTGCACAGTTTTTCCCATCGGGCGTAAGTTCAAACCCAGCATTACAAATACACTGGAAACTGCCCTCTGTGTTAACACAACGGCCATGTTTACAAAGAATACCATTCTGAATGCATTCGTCGATATCTATGTTGTGAGAAGAAGTAACAGATCAATTGATGATGTTATTTGTAATAAAGTATAGTTACAAAGTGCAATACAGAAACATCCTTGAATGAGGTGCTAGATTAATATCAGGTTTTTTGGGACATTTGGGGTTTTTACCATTCCCGTGGATTTTTTGAGATGCCACATTAAAGTACTCACAAAAATTTCAACACAACTTTTTTGTGGTAAAGTTGAGCTCTGTTAAAACTTGTGTTGGGTTTTCTAACTTCATGGTGCCCATGTTGAGCCAAAGTGTACTGTCAACTATATTATTTTTCTAAATAAGCGAATGTTTGTGAATGTAATATTTGCATATTTACACACAACCCATTCATCATTCAACTATATTGTCTCTGCAATATTGTTTATCAAGAACTTTACTTTCTCATTTCCTACCACGACTACATCAGAAGAAGTGTTGCCTGGTAGGTTCTGTCTCCTATTGGACAGCCTCACGTTAATGCAACATTAAAATAATTTTACAGACTAGAAGAAATAGAAGATGTGCAGGTTGGAAGGGGCCAGGGGGTCAATTTAAAGATTCCAGGCCACCTTCAGCTTTATTTTATGATTAACATTTAATTCCATATGTAGCCACCAGGATGATGAGATGAAGAAGTGACCAGCCATCCTCTGCTTCTTAAAGGGCCAGAAGAGGCTTTTGTCTTCATTATAGAAACAAATTTATGTAGATATGTTTGTACCCCCAAAAAATATCTCCATATACATTACAAAATACTTATGAATTAAATATTTTACAAATTATATAATGTAAACTACAAAATCTTGCCTACCATTTATTTTATCTTGAGACAAAAAATTGTAAAAATAACATATATGACAAATAATAATGTACGCAATGTTCTCAATGACTTAAAAACATATTAATAAAAGTTATGTTTACAATTGTTACTAGCTTAATCCTTGACATCCATTTCTGAACTTTCTAGCTAATCGTATGAACTCAACATCTGTTAATCTTGGCCTCAAAAGTTCATTAACATGACTTACCAACGCAGGCTTGTTTTGTGGGAGTTCTTTGAAACCCTGAATGGCATTTACAATAATATGATCCAGGTGTGTTAACACAATCACCATTAGTACAAGGGTTTGATGTACACTCATCAACATCTGTTTGAAGTCATAAATAGATAATTAAAATCCAGAATAGTGAATTTGAAAACATGTCCTGGTAAATAGCTAATTGTAAAATTGCAGTGTTCCCTTTCACACAAAAAGGCCAGAGCGCTGAAAGAAACTGCTATTTTTTTTTACCTGGTCTCATTAATGACATGAAATTAGCTATTCTGCTACAACATGCCTGGCGCTGTAAATTAAGCCGTTTTGGATGGTTTCACAAAATGGTAATTTGACAAACAAGTTTGTACAGATTGTAATAACAAATCTAAACAGCTGGCAAAAGGAGAAAGCTGTAATTCCAAAGTGTACTGAAAAACCTCTAAAGAAGCAAGATTTATTTTTAAAGCCTAATAGTTTTTCAGTATAATGAGAAAGTAACAGCTTTGAGTGTTACGCCATAGTGATAAAAACATGTAATTTATTATTATATTTTATTTACGTAATGCCAACAATTTCTTTAAAAAAGTATCATAAAAGCAAATGTGTCTTAGGTGGAGATGAGCTAACAGTGATCGTTTTGAAATTAGTAGCCATTTAGTCAACTATTGCAAAGGTCCCAAAAGTACACAGAAGTGGTAACCAAATTGTTGCTATAGCAATTATCTTGATAATGAAATCATTCTTATACTTAGCCGTTCTCATATTCTCAGGCTCTTAGGAATTCAATCTATCTTTCAGTGAATTATCTTATTTGAAGCAGAATTTTTAATAAAAAAACATAATAGAAATAAAAACACATCGGAGTAAAGAAAAACAGAGAGGACCAGATAGTGTAAAAGTTGTGTTGAACATGAGAGTCAGCTCCAGGCTGTGTGACCCTTAAAATGCGTCCTATTACCCTGAAACACTAAGACAGGAATTAAGAGACTGAAAGCTTTCAGGTACTGTACAGATATATGAATTTTTTTCATATATAGACATACACAATGGAAGAATGGTCCCATGTACATACCATTACATTCAGTCGGGGTATCCTGTTTATAGCCCATATTGCATTCACAACGAAAACTGCCAAGATTGGGGATGCAGCGTCCATTTAAACAAAGATTGGGATATTGTTTGCAAATATCAATAGTTTGATTTAGTGTTGCTGAAAAACACACAAGTAAAGATTACATTTGTTTCAACCAAGAATGTAGAAAAGGGATGACATATTTGCATTCTAATTTTTTTTTAAGAAATCTCCTTAACTTATTTCTTATATGTAAGATTAGGTACACACATCAACAAGTCACATTTTGACATTTATAAATACAGTCATTGATGTACATTATACATATACATATATATATATATATATATATATATATATATATATATATATATATATATATATATAATATAAACATACAACTATACCTATCTAATTCATGTTTAAATTCCCTTACTAGAAATAAATGAAATTATTTGCACATTCATTTTAAGCCAGGATATTTCCTAGTTTGTATGGATGCTAAACAAAGGTTTTAATAATATCAACCCTCAACTCACCCACTCCTCCATCAATAACTGTGCCTTGTCCATCTACTCCAGTTCCAATTACACCAGGGTGAAAGCCATTACCACCTGGTAGAGGTATGTATCCAGTCCCCCCGGGGCCAAATCCCCCCGGAACCCCTGGTCTGGGGCCACCAAATGGAACACCGTCAATGCAAAGCCTACGATATTCATCTATATCAAAACAAAAAAAGGTAAAGGGAGTTAATGAATGATTGCATTTTGAATACTGATTATAAATGTTTTTACTTAAAAAGTTTGTTTCCGCAGTTTCAAACAGTGAGAAATCAGAGAACATTTATAACTTTATGTCTTTTGAGCAGACTCTAAGAAGAACAGAATGAATGCCTTTGCTAGTTGCATTAATGTAAATTAAACATCTAGGCATAACATTGGTAGTTTGAGAAATTCTACCAGGTCACCTGAGGATACTATCCAGACATGCTAAAAATAAGCACCTTTAAATATATAAAATACTTGCGATATACATTAAATATTTATTTTTCTCTGATCCGTCAAAGGATTTGTTTAGCAAATACTCACACTAACAAATTAGAGAATGCACGGGGTTGTCTGGGGACATATTACAGTTTATTTAGTAAACTGTCTGTTATAAGTGAATTGAGGTTAAACATTTAATCTCACTGCTACCACTATGGATTATGAAGGAGGAAAACCAAGGGGATATGTCCTGCAAGAGAAGTTTACCTTGTATAATTCCCAGATGTATAAGTATAAATAATGTAGGGTCAACCCATCACCTCTGCCTCTGTTGGGGTAAATTAATGAGCTGGGTCCTTCGTAGTGCATAATGACGTTAGTGAGGTTGAATGGTTTATTTTGCTTCCGGCCAACAGTTCTGAAATTGCTGGGATAGTCCCTCAGTCGGGCTTAAATTGTCAGCTGTGCCAGATATCATGATGGTTGGCACCTCTGCATACGCAATTTCTGAATTGGACATTATGCGGGTGGGACATCATGATGCAGCCCATACAACGCTGGTGGTGCATGACATCACTGACCCTTCATTTGCTGTTTAATCAATACAATCTATTACCAGCGCACTGGTGCAACTCATTTTACAAGAATTAACCCTCTGTGGCCTTTAATTGACACTGAATTGACACTCACCAGATCCTCTAATGGGACACATTTCAGGTATAGAAGCCAAGGCCCAGCATCGACCTGATTCACAGCAGCACTGCATTTTGGTAAATCTTCCAGCCAGCTCCTGGGCACAATGTCCATTTACGAGGCTAGAGAAACATACACCCGCTCTCTGATCTGCACATACAAAAGCAATTGTCATATAAATTACATGGAGCTGTTATTATATGCATATTATAGCCAACACAGTTAAATAAGCAGATTGTCTCATTCTCTAGGCTTCAAGAGGTGTGTTTGGAATATCATTTTAGACAAGTTAATCCTAAATATGTTTGATTTAAAGTGCATATCCTATTAGGGACAAAATATACTGGAAAAATAGGGGCAATAACAGGATTAAAGCCATTTTCTAAATGTCTATGTACACTAGCCACAAAATTACTCAAATGATCACAATTGCATGGTAGGAGAACCTAAAGCAAACAACATATCAGATGTCTTAAATAAGACATTCTATATATATATTTTTTGAATTAATGTGCAAATCCTAAAACATAAAGAAAATGTTAACAATTCAGAATTCATTTTGACAGATGGCAATCATTCTTTCCCCGTATACACAGGGAAGTATGAGATGTCTTTGGCACGGTCTATTTATCTGACTTATAAAAGGACAAATATATATATACCATTACATAAGTTATGGTGAGTAAAGGTGATGGGGAAACCCTTCCACTTAAAATTAAAGGGGTAGTAGAAGCATTACTCATCTACAGACACCAGACTAGCCAGAAGGTTTGTTTTTTCCTCAGAAATCTCATGGTGCTGCCACAACCACTAGGGATTCTGGGTAGGCACATGCAAATAAGGTCAACAATGCCCACTATGTAGGAGGTGAGAGTAGGTTCTCACCCTATTGAGAGTGTGCCCTGACGTGGCGGGTGAGTCTAATTATGCTTTGGCCAATTCATATAACCAAAAGCTCTCATCCATATTATGTTTATATATTTGTTGCCAACTTTATTAGGGTGAGAAGCGCAGACAGTTTTTGTTTTTTGTAAAGTATTCTCATTTGCCTATCCCATGCATGCATACATTCCTTCGATATATTAACTGCTGCTACTTTTGCTTGAAGGCAGTTCTATGGATCCACCATCCTATCAGTGAAGTTATACATTAAAGTTGTAGCTCTATTTGGCAATGACATCTTGTCCAAGCACTTCTCCGCTCTTTTTGTTGTAACCTATTATTTATTTGACTGTTGTCTTTCCTCCCAAACATATTGGTTGTTTTACCTTATAAAGTGAGCATCGTTTTGGTAGCTCATGTTTGGAATCAATCCAGAATATCTATATCCTTCTACAGATAGAGTCTCCAGTACTGTACATAATATACTAGGTATTGCAAGAGATCTGTTAAATGGCATGACTACATTCTTCTTTCTACTAATGCCTCTGGCTGTACATCCCAAAATCCTGCTTTGTAAGATTGTCCTGCAGCCACTAAGTCGGAAAGAATTACTCCCAAATCCCACTCTTTTGTTATTTTGTTATTGCTGCTGTACCGCACCATTAGTATTATATTCTACCTTGGATTTTATGCTCCCAGGGAAATATTTTGCATTTACCTATATGTAACCATAGTTTCGATACTCTTGTCTATTTCATTTTAACTTCTCATATACTGCTTACTCCCTTTGGAATGTCTATCCTTTTGCATATCTTTTTAGGGTCTTGCAAGTCATATAAACTCATGTATACGGTGGTTACTATATTAACTACTCATGAGACTTACTAGAGCCTTCTCTGTGATTTTTCTTGTGAAGCTTAATTTTGCTAACTTCCAATCATCCGGAACTAATCCTGTCAATAGTGACTAATGAAATTATTCTATGAATATTGTAAATGCAATCTTTAAATGTAGATACCCATATACGCAAATAAATGGCACGTGTTCATACGTACCCAGTACACATACAGTACATTTAAGTGTCTACATTCTAACTTGAATGCGGAACCCATACTGAAAATATTTACTGCAGGGCTACATTCAAAGCATGGCTGCCCTTTTTACCTTTTTATACCTTTTTACCTGGGTATAATAAATCTGGTTTCCAAATACATAGAAAATGACAGGCAGATTACAATAAAATATACTCCGCTACAAAAATATATACTGTGATTTTTTGGCAAACAGAAACGAAGATTTTTAACATTTAGAATTCCCTCAGACTAAAGATTGGATTTCTTCAGGTTGTTTATCGAATACTATTTTGTTCCACTGGAAAGCTGTGAGAACGAGCCTTTGTACCAGCCTTATTTTATTGACCAGTCTGTACGTGTTGATGCGTGTTTTGTATACACCACAGAGGTCAAAACATTTTAAAGTCTGCACATGCGGTCTGCATTTTCCTGTCAGCACACACAATCCTAACTTGGCTCCAGAGATCTCTGTCAGCATAGAAGCACTTGCAACATTACTTGATGTTAATCTTCTGTATTTCAATCACCGCACTTGCAAAATCTTTCTGGTTGTCTTCCAAACCAAATCCTTTGGAGGAGACAGATTTCATCAATTTGCTGCAATACACAAACTACTCAGCAGCTCTGACCAGCCAAACATATACAACCACAGCTGAAACCTACATTTCTCTGTGTTCCACTAGGTCAACAATCAATCTTGTATATAAAACTCAGAATTTATAAGCTCAATATCAGGGGCGTAGGAACGGGGGGGCGGGGGACCCCCCCCTAAATCATGTGGGGCGATAATGAAGAAATCCCCCCCAGGGCCGTAGGAATCCCCCCAAATCTAAAAAACATTGTACGGTACCCAGGCGGAGGAGAGAGAGGGGGGAGCCGAGCGGTCGCTCATGAAAGAGTTTTCAACAACCGCTCGGTGCCCCTCTGTGTCCTCTGCTCCCTGCTGCCACCCGCCTCAGCGCTGCCCTGACTGCAGCGGTGGGAGCGCAAGCCCTCTTTCCTGGTGCCAGCGCTTCACACTGAGCGCCGAAATATGACATCATATGCTGACGCTCAGCAGTGAAGCCACGCGCACTGCGGCAGAGCAGCGAGACAGAGGCCTAGTGCTCCCACCACAGAACTTCAGCACGGTAAGTGAACTACAAAGGGTGGGTGTAGGGAGAGGGTAGATAGTGAGAAGGGGGAGAGGTGGTAGATAGTGAGAAGGAGTGAGAGGGGGTAGATAGTAAGATGGGGTAGATAGTGAGAAGGAGTGAGAGGGGGAAGATAGTAAGAAAGGGGTAATAGAAAGTAAAAAAGAGGGGTATTAAGAATATTGAAATAAAGAGTGAACATTAGAGAGAATGAATTAATTAATATGTGGATGAATTGTTTGAATGAGTAAGAGAATGAATGTGTGGATTAATTGTGTGAATGAGTGAGAGAATGAATGAATGTGCGGATGAATTGTGTGGATGAGTGAGAGAATGAATTAATGTATGGATGGATTGCTTGAATGATTTGTAAGAATGCATTAATGGATATGTGTATCATGGATGTGATTTAAGGAAAGGCAAAGATGGATCAAGCAGGGTGTTTGAGCCTTGGGGACCAAGATGGCAGAAACAGGGTGTTTATGAGACAAAGATGGCGCAGGGCGGGCTGTTTAGGGACAAAGATGACTCACGCTGGGCTGTTTGGGGACAACGTTGGCTCACTCCAGACTGTAATCTGTTTGTGTAATCTGGTTGTGTAATTGTGTACTGGTCAGGTTCTATGTGGGGAATGTGAACGCCAGGGCTGGCCTTTGGGGTGTGAGACCTGTGATCTATGCCTGTAATTTAGGGGTTTTTTATCTATACCTTTAATGAGTTTTTATGTGAATTCCAGTTGATTTATACCCGCAAAGCTGAGTTTATGAGTTATTCTGTTGATCTGTATCTGCTATGCTATGTTTCCATACATTATTTATGTATACCTGCAAAAATAAGGTTTGTATGTCTTATTCAGTTGATCTATACATGCACGTGCTGTTTCATGTGTTGTTTATTTGATCTATACCTTCAGTGCTGAGTTTACATGTGATTTCCAGTTGAGCTATACCTGCAACGCTGGGTTTGTGTGTTCGGTTGATCTATACCTGCTATGCTATGTTTCCATACATTATTATTGTATATATAGTTGATCTATACCTGCAGTGCTGTTTAAATGTGTTTATTTGATCTATACCTGAACTACAGGGAGTAAGTGAAAGAGAGGTATGGCCTAGTGAATGAGGGGATAAAGGGACTCTGGGGATGATTACGGGGGAGAGGACCTCTCAATGTCACGGTAGGGTCAGAAGAAGGACTCTGCACTGACTCTCACAGTCTTCCATTAATCTGCACTCAGTGCGGCAAATATATATTTTTTGATGTGGGAGCGGAGGGAGTGATTGAGTGCTAGGGAACCTGAGTTGGGCCTAAGGAAATGCATAAGGTCCAATATTTCAATATTAAAAAAAAAAATTAGCTGTTTCTTCCTATAGTTAATGTATTAAACATACATTATTTTTACCAGTGTTTCAAGTTATATATTATTGTACGTATATATATATATATATATATATATATATATATATATATATATCCCGTATTATAAAACAAGGTTTAAAGAAAAACATCTGAAAAATGACACACAGCCGGCTAAGCCTAAGGGCTTGTCACTCACCCTCACACACACCTCTCTCACACACTCTCATGCTCTCTCATTCACTTTCTCTCACACTCATTCACTTTTAATTTCTCTACGTGCCTTCCGCACCAAAAGCTTCCATGCCCCTGTCTCCTTTTTTCACAGCTCCACTCCTTCTCTTGCCTCTTCTTGTTATCTTTCTTCGTCCGCTTCCCCCTGATTGGAGGAATGTGGTGGGCGCCATGGCCCCTTTGTCGAAGTACTTCCAGTGGCCAAAATATTGCAGACAGTTTTGTGGAGAAAGAAGCGCATCTGCACCTCTCTTTCTCCATGAATCTGTCAGTAATGTTCTGGACTCTTGTAGTGTTTCCTTTTCGGAGGTACCAAAATAACAGAGCTGATATCAGGGAGCAGCAGACAAAAAGAAGACAGAAGAACAAGAAGAGGCTAGCAGAGCTGTGAAAAGGAGACAGGGACACAGATAAATGCAGAAATGGCATAGATCAATACATTGAAAGAATAAGCATTCATGAAATAGGCATACGACAAGGCTTAAGGACCATATAAGAATTGAGGTTTGCAGAATTTAGAAAAAATGGGCACAGAAGAGGGGCCAAATAGCTTTCATCTTATGTGAAACTATGTGTGATGTAACTTAGGTTTAAAATAACCTTGTCAAGTAACAGCATTAAGTATAAAAAAGATGTCTAACAACATCTTAAAGAAATTGTAACCACGGTATGTAGACTTACATAAGTTATTGGGTAAAATAAAGGTTAAGGGCATCTTCATTCAGTAAACATGACTATAATTTCAATGAAATCCACAACACTGTAATGGAGTTTTGTACGGTAGGTGCTAAATATAGAAGAAAACATTGGCCAAATCTTGTAAGGTGCGCTACTGAATCATCATTAATTCCTTTAATTTCATCCTTAAATCAATGTTTGTAAAAACACAGAGACATGTATGAACCTGATCATAAGCATGTTAAGGTTAAGCATGCCTTGCTAATTCACGTGCACTTCTCTACATCGTCTATATTATACCTTGCCTTCAGGGCCAGGATAAAATGTGATTGAACAAGGTTTATTACCTTTCAGATAAGTGTTTCAGTATTTACCTCTTAATTTATTACATTTGAATCATCCACTGAAACGTATTTTTTTTAGTATATCTTGTTTTTTGCCCGTGGCATGAATGTCTAGATTGTTTGATTTTTACAACATGTTTATGTAGTTCAATTGAAAATACTTTTGTTTTTTAAACCAGGGAATTTGTTCGGTTCACCACTCACCAGATGATTGTTATTTCCCAAATAATCTTTTTCATTTTCAACTTTTCAAGTAATTAACTTTCTCAAAAAATAATGATCATTTTTTTGACTGTGAAATTAGCATAAAGACTAAAGCTTACCCAATAAAGTTTTTCTTTAGCTTCCAGGTTCCTTAGTGGAAGTGACACCTATTATTCTTCTCTGCTTTGGACTTAACTTTCAATTCCTATATGTGAGCACATATAAGGCCCCACTTGCTGCTAAAGGTCCACAACAGATCTTATTAATATCAAAAATACTTTGTGAATCCTTCTACCACACTTCTACCAGCTTGGCATAAGTCTCCATAGTATAACTGGGCTGGTTACAAGGGAGATCTCTCCAACCAGTCTATTGAGCAGCTGTCATCCCTCAGGACCTGCTCCCCTAAAGCAAGTCAGCCTAGGCCCATATATGCTACTACATAACACATAACATTTAGTTGAAGTTCAATATTTCCCAGGTTCCAAATGACTATACATACTATCGTGATACTGGAGGGACTCCTTTCTTTTGATCTTTATATTCATACTTTTCTCAATAAAATTACCAATTAAACATAGTTTTTAGGAGTGTACCCTTTTCTATTTACAGTTGCCATTTTTATCAGAAATGTTATTACTAACGCAATCTGACACTTTGATTCTCATACCCATCAAACATTCTGACTTGTGGAAAAGAGGGACATCAATGGAAGAAAGAGTCACAGAAGCATTTGGCTCCCACATATGACGCAGTGTTTAATGAGGCAATGAACACTAGTAGATTAATGTTCTTACCAATGCAATGTGAGCCATCAACAGATGTAACATATCCGCGAGGACAGATGCAGTAGTAACTGCCGATGGTATTTGAGCACTCTCCTCCATCGCAAATGCCAGGAATGGTGGTGCACTCATCAATATCTGAAAAGAAAATCAAACATACAGAAAAACAACAGATTAAAGGATGTTTTAGGATTAAGGATGATTCCCAAATATGTGCCTACAAAAGAAAATAAGAAAATAAGAAACCATCTTAAAATATCTTAGAAGCCTACATTTAGATACAGCAGAGAACAGCTATTTTAACAACTTAAACCAGGATTTGGATGATAATTTCTCCCCATAAAAGTAAATGTCACCTGTTAAATTTATGCCTCTCTTTAGTGGCAGCTTTTGTAGAAGTGGAAAAGGAGACCATTGTGATGACAGATCCTTACACTGATCGCAATATAAGCATCATTTAGTTTCAGTCAATTTTTTGATTCTCATATACTATATATTTTATATAAAGTATAAAGTAATTGTGATGTTTTAGTCTATATATGAATGTTGACTTTGATTAAAAATAAACCTTCTTGGGAGACACAGGAAACATTCACAAGCAACATGATATGATCTTTGTCACTGAAGTTTTCATAACGATGGACCAGGGCCATATTAGGCAAGATATTATATTCCTAAAGTGATTTAAAGTGATGTCACCACATGTTACTTTTTAATAATCTCACTGTTCCCATTCCCAAAATTAATAAATTAGTCATTAAAAAGTACCAGTATATTAATTTTCTAATTGTTGGAAGCATATACTTTAATGCTGTCAATATATTTATAGAATGCACAATTTAAATCACAAAACTTATTAACTCAACATGGCCATGTTTTGTCTAACTAACTGTATATTACTTGAGCACCAAATATTCACAAAAAGAAAATTCTGGCTAGTGTATTTTAACATATACTTTAACATCTTAAAACAAACTTAAAATTAATCTTAAAAATTACTTTTAAAGATTTAAGTGGATTCTTTTACATTGAGATATATTATCCTGCTTCCCTCACTGGCAGCTTTTAAAATATCATGGAAATTATATCTGCAATTTGGAAAGTTACAGGATATGCATGTTTTTGGAATGGGCTGTTCCATCTTCCAAATAAAAACAGTCTTTGAAATAGAATCTGCATTGTGGGATACAAAGCCAAACACTTGAAATAAAGCTAATAGTTGTAAATTCCAAAACTTTGCAATGTCCAAGAATCCCAGAAACCTTACATGAACTGACCACATTAAGGCCAAAAGCAAAACGTGTTGAAGGAAATGCCTTTTCAGTTAATCTTCTGGAGAGAAAAAAAACTGCCCGGGAACGTAACAAAGTTCAGAATCATGCGCTGTAATATCTTTATTTTAGCAGGTTCTCTTAAAGGGAAATATTGCAATTTTATGAAATTATAGGATTATATGATTATATATACAGATCTGTCTAACTGTTCTCAGTATCTGGACATGCTGATTTTATATATATAGTAATAGACATTGATTTAAAGGAACATAATAATAATAATAATAATAATAATAATAATAATAATAGGACTATGAAATCTGCTGGAGCTCTACAAATAACATCTAATGTAAGAATAGCAATCACAGTAATAGCAATGTTGTCTGATTTTGCTTAGTTGCCAGATCTTATGTGTTCACATTGGTCCTCATTACAGTTTTATTTAAAGCGCATGTATAATGTAACAATACAGGAGACTCTGTTTTTGCATGTCGCCTTGGATATTTGTGATTAATTTGGAATCACTTTGTGTATAGCATCGTCATTTACAAAGCAATCACAGAACTTTCTGGTGACTGAAGTCCTTATTCCAAAAACCAGTATGTACTTTTCATACCACTGGCAGTTGTAGTGTTAATTCCATTTTAAGAAACACACACCTCAGATGGCCTATTTCACCAGTAGACAATACTAGTGATATCATGCATTCCTGGGTACTCTCCAGGTTTGACAAGGAGTCTCCTGGTGAATTTCCTTTTCCTCCAAGCAGGAAAGCATTGTTTGGCCACACCCACTCCCCACCCACTCCCCATCCTTCACAAGGTTGTCTGGGGCTAGCCACACCTCTATGTGTTCCTTGCCCTGCCCAAGCACGGCTAGTCCTGCCTCTGCTCAAAGTCTCTCCAATGTAAACATGACTATTATGCCACTATTTATGGCATAAACAGCCTTCTTGTGACTTACAGTGAAGGAAAAAATTATTTGATCCCCTGCTGATTTTGTACGTTTGCCCACCGACAAAGACATGATAAGTCTATTATTTTAATGGTAGGTTTTTTTGAACAGTGAGAATAACAACATAAAAATCCACAATAACGCACTTCAAATAAGTTATAAATTGATTTGCATTTTACTCAGTGAAATTAGTATTTGATCTCCTATCAATCAGCAAGATGTCTGTCTACCAGGTGTCTTTTATACAGGTAACCAGCTGAGATTAGTAGTGCTCTCTTAAAGGGAGTGCTCCTAATCTCAGCTTGTTACCTGTATAAAAGACACCTGTCCACAGGAGCAATCAATCAGATTCCAAACTCTCCAACATGGCCAAGACCAAAGAGCTGTCCAAGGATGTCAGGGACACGATTGTAGACCTACACAAGGCTGGAATTGGCTGCAAGACCATCTCCAAGCAGCTTGGTGAGAAGGTGACAACAGTTGGTGCGATTATTCGCAAATCGAAGAAACAAAATAACTGTCAATCTCCCTCAGTCCGGGGCTCCATGCAAGGTCTCACCCCGTGGAGTTTCAATGATCATGAGAACGGTGAGGAATTAGCCCAGAACTACACGTAAGAATCTTGTCAATGATCTCAAGGCAGCTGGGACCATAGTCACCAAGAAAACTGGTAACACACTACGCCGTGAAGGACTGAAATCCTGCAGCGCCCGCAAGGTCCCCCTGCTCAAGAAAGCACATGTACAGGCCTGTCTGAAGTTTGCCAATAAACATCTGAATGATTCAGAGGAGAACTGGGTGAAAGTGTTATGGTCAGGTAAGACCAAAATCAAGCTATTTGGCATCAGCTCAACTTGCCGTGTTTGGAGAAGGAGGAATGCTGCCTATGACCCCATGAACACCATCCCCACCATCAAACATGGAGGTGGAAACAATATGCTTTGGGGGTGCTTTTCTGATAAGGGGACAGGATAACTTCGCCGCATCAAAGGGACAATGGATGGGGCCCATGTACCGTCAAATCTTGGGTGAGAACCTCCTTCCCTCAGCAAGGGCATTGAAACTGAGTCGTGGATGGATATTCCAGCATGAAAATGACCCAAAAACACACGGCCAAGGCAACAGAGAAGAAGTGGCTCAAGAAGAAGCACATTAAGGTCCTGGTCCTGGAGTGGCCCAGATCTTAATCCCATAGAAAATCTGTGGTGGGAGCGGAAGGTTCAACTTGCCAAACATCAGCCTCGAAACCTTGGAGGGGATCCGCAAATAGGAGTGGGACAAAATCCCTCCTGAGATGTGTGCAAACCTGGTGGCCAACTACAAGAAACGTCTGACCTCTGTGATTGCCAAAAAGGGTTTTGCTACCAAGAACTAAGTCATGTTTTGCAAAGGAGTCAAATACTTATGTCACCAAGTAAAATGCAAATCAATTTATAACTTATTTGAGATGCATTTTTCTGGATTTTATTCATTGTTTTTCTGCCTCTCACTGTTCAAATAAATCTACCATTAAAATTATAGACTGATCATGTCTTTGTCAGTGGGCAAATGTACAAAATCAGCAGGGGATCAAATCATTTTTTCCTTCACTGTATGTTTTTTCTAAGTTTCATTCTGTTGCTGTGACATAGCCTCATAATTTACATCAGTATGGGGGGGGATCTGTTACTTCAGTTATTATTCTAGAATTCTCAATAGCAAAACAGTAGAGGTTATGTCACAGGCTTTAAGATGCGTCAAAACTCACCCACGCAACAAAACCATGTCATTTCCCAAGGGCCACATTTTGATAGAAAATAAGTACAATGTATCCATTTTCACAAATGTTTAAGTGATTTTGCATCCTTTTTAGGTGTAATTTATATTATTCATTCATGGCCTGCTGCCACTTAGTATCTGGCCAAGCCATTCTCATAAAGTATTATATTTTGTACCCAGGACCAAGTGGCCATTTGCTTACTAATTACTTCCACAGCCCATCATTTCATCTTCTTTATTTTATAAACTAATTTACACCAGCATATGCTTACTGATGAACCTTTTCCTTTCTCCCATGCAACAATTTTGTTGTTTTCACCCATATCATCTCACATATATATATACACATACATGACCCCAGTTGTTTAATTCCCTCTCCTACCTCACCATTTTGCCATTCCTCAGAGTCAGGTCAATCATTTCCCCATATATTATGTCCACCCTTTTTCCTTTTCTCCATATTAGTAATCTCCCATCCATTTCTTCCCAATCATAATAATAATTCCCTTCTTCTCATGCCCAGTTCAAACAATTCCCTACACATCTGCTTATTTGGAGAAAATTTCTGGCACCAAAAGCCAATAGAAGTAAGAACTCATGAAATAATTCTCCCTTAAAGCCACTGAATTCCCAACTACTGTAGCACCGTTGAACTATTCTAAAATATCCTGAGTGCATATGGCACACATCACTTATAATATGATCCATTCGTGCAGGCCCCCCTTTCCATATGTTATGCATTCACTGATCTTGCACCCATTATAAACCACTTATTTTGTTGTTCTGTACTCGGTATCGTCAACTGTGCACAGATCACAGTTACAAAAATGTAAAGTATATGGGAGTTAACAAAACCATTGCTTGGTTCAAAAAAATAATCATTTGGTGTTTTTTTTTTTTTAACTCATATGTTCCCATGTATAATATGAAATGAATACAATTATCAGCTAAAATCATCACACGTTTTTTTAGTTGATTTACTAGAAAGAAATAGGGGCCAACTGAGTATTCTCTATTGCACTGACAAGAGTAATAATTTGATTCCACGAAACTGTGGGTACTGAAACCCCAAATAACTTTTTTGCTATAATATTTTTCATTTACTGTTCAATTGTTATTGAAAAGGGTTTGCAATTTCCCGCCATTCCAGCTCGCTCCCTCAAAGGCCGAAACAGGACAACTCATGCAAACTTTTCCTTAATTTCCCATCAACCTTTAATGAAGATTGCATTGGAATCCCGCTGTCTGCTAAAGTAGGAATTTGTAACAGTTGTTTGGAATTCCCTTGTTAGAGGTTCATGAACAGTCTGCTAAAACAGTTCAGGTAGAGATTAATTACAAACAAATCTATTATAACAAATGTCTAAGAATTAGCCAGCATCATAAAACATGTGATAACGTCCATGCAGCGAGGCAGCCGGAGGTTATGCCATTGGCCATTAACCAAATATTTGCTAGAAAACAAAGTAATTCAATCACATCGACTGGTGCAGTCGATATTCTTCATCAAGTTATTAAGCTAAATGCTCAAATCAACAAGCAGCATCATCCCATATGGTGCTTATTTAAGTGAAAAGGCAGGCAAGTGGCTCATTACACACATAAATTCCACATTGATTCAACATTTAAACATCAAAAGGCTGAAGATATAAAGCTGACATACAATTGGAAGATATTGCACACATGCATGTGTATAAAACAAGTCTAAACAAAAGGATTGATTCGGCATTTGTCCCTTTGGCTGCCCCCAGCTACAGATATTTTCCACGCAGGAGATATGTTTAGCTGACCACAGAGGAGGCAGGTAACTGCAGGTTAAGAGCTGCAACTTCTACTTAAGGTAAGCACTTGTATATTTTAAAGAATGTAAATTAAAAGTAGTTACAAAGTATGTCTTTAGTGCATGGGACAGTAAACTGTCCCTTTAAAAGCCATGACATGGTAAGAAGCTTAAAACCTGGTGACCCTGCAGCGTCTGCAGCTAGGGGTACAAGTCAGGGCAACTTTGGAGTATCTTCTTTAAGCTGGCATCCTGAGTTGAGATCTTTGGTTTTTTAAAAGTTGAACAACATGGGATGCTCCCAGCAAACTACGTCTGATTTATAAATTAGTTAAAATTGGGCAAATGAACAGGCCTCTTGAAATAACCTCTCCGTCATACGTAATAGGTCTTTAACATTCATCCTACAAATTCAATCAAAATGTTATATATCTATTGTCTTTCAACATGTAGGATAATGATGTATTCAAATCTCTAGGGGTATAACTGTGAATACAAACAGTAAACAATGTTGATTACTGAAACAGTTGCTGTGCCTCTTGTGCGAAAACCAAGAGTATAACACTTTTCAGCTGTCCTTGGAATGAAACGTCTGGAAGAACAGTGGTTGTTTACTGTGTACAGCATTTCTGCTTGTGGACTGTTGGCATGCCCTTTGTTATAGTTTGTTTAACACATCAAATTCTGGAGTACAAAGCATTTATAATGTAAATACACCTAAATATGTATCAATTGTAAATACATTGTACGTACAAAACCACATTTTTCAGAAATCTATTTAATATAACTGTTTTTGCAGAGAGAAGGCTGTGTAGCTAGACTATATAGCTAGTTCCTCACTGACAGATACAATGCAACAACTCTCATCGCGCACTCCTCTGTCAGCACACTTTTTAATTGGGGAACGAAATTCATTGCCCGGTGCCCACCTTCACTCATTCACTTACACACTCTCATTCACTTACACGCTGCCCTTTTTGGCCTTAGCGTGCGTCAGATTATGTCCGCGGAAATGTGAACGAAGATAGAAGACAGAAAATAAAAGAGAGAAGATGAAAGAGAGAAGCAGAAGTGGTCGGCAGTAGCAGAAGCATGAGAGTGAGTGTGTGAGTGAAAGGGCCCAAACATTTTGGACAAAAAAATCGGAGCCTTTTGCTTTGTTTTTGTCTGGTTTCCTGGGGGCCTCATTTCCGTGGCTTTGTAAAAATTGACAAATTTGACAAATATAAGGTTAAGTACAGTAGTAAAGCCTTGTGGTTACTTAAAGTATGCATTTATTGGTTTGGATTTGGTATTTTGCTCTTAGTTTTTAAATTTTCTGGCCTGCTGCTGCCCATGAAAGTGAGACATAATGTATCCTTGTTTATAATACAAAGCAAGATTTACTACATTGGGTTATTTCCACAGTCATTGTTTTATTAGCTTCATCGTGGAATACATACCTTCACATTTCTGAGTTGTCTCGCTTTGTTTATGGCCAGCAGGACATCTACACTCATACGATCCATCAGTGTTTATGCAGGTTCCTCCTTGACACAGCCCCGGTATTGCTTGACATTCATCAACGTCTATGAAATTAAAAATAATTTATTAAGTACAAATACAAATAAAAACAAGTAAAATTCTATATTCTGAAATGATACAGCTTAAGATATTCTGTACTGCAGGTGTCTTCATAAATTAATGTTAGGGCAGAAGCTCCCAAATGTAGCACTTCCACAAGGATGAAGCTTTTTCAGATTCCACTATTTTGAATGTGGTCTACTTATAAGGTTATATATATATAGAACACCAGTTGTGGAAAATGTATTTAGACAACTGATAGCTTGTACTGTTTTCTTCTTCAATCAGTTTTCTTTTTTATATATGTCATCTACCTCAGGATTTCTTCCGTGGCAGGACTAACATTATCTAGTCAATACCTTGACCTGAAATTTCCTCACGTCAACTTAGCCACCTTTAAAAAGGCTGCCTGTACCAATCAAATATATTCAACAACTTAACAAAAGGGGAGATTTAACTCAATGGGGAGGAATTATCATATAGATCCTTAAAGCGGTAAGATAAGGTGGCTGTTCCTATGATTTACACATAAGGTAGCTTTGTGACAATAAATAATATATTGCACTACATTTTACCTATAAAGCATTAGCAGACTCCATCATCTGAATATGTATACTAACATTGTAACAATTAACATTGTAAATATCATTACTTATGTTTATTTAATATATAGAAACCGTAGGATTGGAAAAAGTGGGAAAGGTCAACTTTAATTTAGCTATATTTTCTCTTTTGTCTTTATTTTAGTTCTTTATTATTATACGAAAAAGTATTTTCATTACATAACACCACTGGATTTCCCTGATGTATTCATCTTTTTCTCCCACTCTGTCTACTTCCTTTCCTTGTTTACTGATTAACAGCAGATACACAGCAGCAAATGCTGATAAAACGAAGATGTGACGTTATTAAAGATGAAAGAAACTTTTAATATTTCATGTAAGTTCATGCACTTTATCGCAGGGTTTTCAGCTGCTCTGTGCAAAGGCATATGTTAAGCTTTCTTTCATTTTAAAGGAAAACTTCCCCTATTTTTTATTACTGTTCTACTTTTTGTTCTACTTTTTTGTATATTATAATCTTTTCACGCAGCTGCATATTAGTCATTTGTATGTGTTGTAGCTATGTTACTTTAGCCCAATCTACTAGGCAAATACTGTCTGTGGAATGGACTTCATTAGCATTGCCACAAAGGATAATTTCAGTGTGGTTATTGAGCTGGGAAAGTCACCCAAAATATCACATGACCGACAACAATGGCAGCCTCCAGTTATGCAGATAAAGAAAGCTTATTGGAACTGAATGAGATAAAACCAATTTTTTTATACAGTGCTGTATTTTATGCTTAAGAAGAAACATTTTTTTTCATGGGAAAAAAACAGATTTTCTTAAGGTTGTATATGGAATATCTCAGTAATGGAAAAAACTAACTGCTGTACATTACAGTTATTTAATAGAATACACTGGGTTTTTATGTATTACTTATGTGACAGTGATTGACTATAAGTAACTAAGACATCTCAATAATTACTGGAAGACAGAACTGATATTTTATGGACTTGTATGTAAGAAAATACTGTATTTTCTAACCACCTGTTATCAGTGTTATTTCACTAATATACTCATGTACATGTATAATTTCCAACAATTAAAGTAATGAAGACATTTCACATAATACAGTTTTAACTACTTTCCCAAGCATGAATATTCATGAATAACCGTCCACGAATGCCATACACTACCGTCCAAGATAATCTTTACTGCTTCTGGTCAAACTTGTCTATTACAAATATTCTAGACCAACCATCTAAAGGTTCTAATTACAAAGAAGTCTCAGTTGTCTTTCAAGCTTTATTCTAGGCCTTAAATGTAACTTGGTGTTCCAGAAACTTTGCACTCTCTAGAAATTGTCTGTAGGTTAATTTCATAATGTAGATATTGCATTGTTACTTAAAGTATAGTCATAGTAGAACTGTACAGAAAATAACCATTCCAGACAACCCATGGAGCTGCCTGGGACACCATGAACGGGAAGAAGGCTTCGGCTCTCACCCTAGAAAATATCTTCAATGTGTGGTTCTGGCACCTGCCAGAGGCGCAATGGAAATTTCACAAGTGTGTGGGAGACATGCACAATGTATATTGCCATTGGAAATGTTAAAAAAAGGCATGGCGTGTGGGAGGCCACAGAATAGCTTCTCTCCAAGGTTGTTTGGTCAATGACTTGGCCTGTATCTATTACACAACCCTACTGATCTATTGATAAATAATATTCCTCTCTCCATTTAAGAAAATTCCGCAATATTGCAGAAAAGGTTCACTTACACAACAGAACTGTTTTTAATTAAAAAAGATAATTATTTAAAAATCCATGTCATTTTGATGACCTTGTTTTTTCATGTCCATTCAAACCTTTGACAAATCCGCCCCCTGCCTATTACTTTACCACTCAGTTATGTGTTTGATCTCTGTTGAAACATCCAGTCCATTTTCAAAGTAAACATGCATTAAAGAGAAATCTCAGCAGACCATGGCTCATCAAGGAAATACAAATATGTTCCGATCATTACTTAATTTGTATCGTATTACGGTATATAACAGCATTTCAAAGATGTGTGGCACCTCATTTCAAATTCAGGAATAATACTGTTTTAAATCAAGATGTACTAAACATCTAAACTAAAACATTTAGCCAAATAATTAAGCTATTCTGTACTTTCCAGGCCCGACTTTAATTTAATTTCTCTGAAAGTATTTCTGCAGAGCATGACATTTTGGCAATACATTTTTGGGGATCCCTAACCCTCTGACTGATAAAAAGAAGTGGCATTTTACCATGCGCTCATCATAGCTCTGGCAACCAACAGGTTAATCTGTCTTAATGTCAATTTTTTTCAGTATAAATTTACTTCTGGCAAAGCCTTCTTTCCGCGTGTTTGTGTTTATGTCAGATAAGATTATTCAGCCTCGGTTCTGCATTTGTTTAATAAATGACTTTTTAGAAATGTATACATACAATGAATTGCAGAAATGACATCGTTAATATCACACGCAAGTCATAGTCAGATCTTCTGGCAAAACGAATGAACATGTTTTTCAGGATTTATTGGAAATAATGGAGAACATTAATTAAATAACTGTTTAAAATCATTTTTGCTATACACACAAAACTTTAGCCCCTATTAAGTAAACCAAAAACTTGTAGTATTCAAAGCCTTTTGATTCGATAACAACACCGAAATGACATGGATATGAACCAGAGCACTTCTTGACTTACATAAAACTATTGCATTTAATCAAGAGGGTAATTTAGTTCTGATTTTAATTTACATGTTGACGCCTGTAGGGTTTAGGATTGTATTTAGCTCTTGTGGAGCCTGGCTACCCACATATGTATCCTGTCTGCATCTAAATGGCTGTGTCTTCAAACATGGCATTGCATGAAATTGGTGCTCGCTTATGTGTTGCAATATTAATGAACAAATTATTCAAGTTACAAATTCCTAACACATTGTGCATGCTGGATGATAAATAATTGAAGAATCCATAAGTGGCAGATGTCATTAGTGTTGGCTTCAAAGAGTCTTTGTACCCCAAAGCCATCAGGTTCCCTCATACCCAAGACTTGTGTCTGCATTACACGGGCTGCAGAGGCCAATGTTACATCCCTTTAGGCTCTGCTGATATCCTTGGTAATTCATACATTAATAATAATTTCAGTCATCATAGGCTTAACACCTCCTGAGTCACTCTATTGCCTGTAGTGGGGAATGTATGATTTGATTGTCTCTAGGACAGCATATCTTATAATAGTGATTCTGTTATTCTGCAGAAGTGTTTATTCTGAAATGTATACTTTAATATGGAATTACCTTGACATGCTCCACTACGAATGTTGGGAATAAAGCCCCGGCGGCAGGGTTGTGGTTGGGCAGGGCACATTTCACACGGGTGTCCCCAGGCACGTCCAATTGTAGCACAGCAGAGTGTTTTGGTGCAAACAATTCCGGTCACCTGTCCCTGACACATTTGATTGATGACTTGGGTAAAACAAGGTCCTGTCCTGTAATCTGTAAAAACATAATACAGTTTAATGAGCACCACATCATGATTCATATACATTAAGAGTTGGAAAGCTAAATGTTAAGCGGAATGTGAGAACTTTGAGAAAAACTTCCAAGTTCACAAAATATTGTATATTGTGTCTGTATAATATTGGATGTAACACAGCAGACCAACATATATATACTTTAGTGATTAGCCTACATAGTCTATAACACTGCAGCCAACAATGTTCTTCCAACTTATTTCGCCATATTATAGTACATGCCAAAACTATGATCATGTCATCTATGCAAAATACGCTTTCAGAAATATAGTTGTATTGTAGTTGTGACGCTCAATATCTTTTGTGATTTCGTACCTTATATATCGCAGAGCTGACTGTTACAACTTATTATTGCATGCCAACATTATAGGCTGTTTTCTGGTATAGTCGTTTATGTCTTTATGGTTCATTGGAGTGTTTAGTCTTTTACACCAAATAAAAAAATTGCATGCAACAGCTGGGCAAAAGCCCTGTCTCAATTTATTGTACAGAATTGAAGAATATCATGGTGCTATAGAAATACAGAAATAATAATAATATTTCTATGAAATGCTGATCCCGTCCACATATTCTGTTCTAGGTTTTGGCATTCTAAATGTAATGCAATTAACAGTTAAAGCCCTTCAGGTGAAATCAGCAAAACATAGCGGTCTGGTTATCGTGTTGTCATCATCATTGTTACCTTTCTATCAAGCTTGCGGATATGAAAATTTACCACATTAAGAATATAACCACATCTGAACACACTGGACAAGAATCAACCGTAGAATGTGATATGAAAGGGGCACAGCAGAAACTATACGGATATTTAAGGCACCAAATTTAAAAATGCATTTAATCGAAATGATGCATTGTATAGAATTCGAAAAACAAATGTGTTTTAACTTAAATCAAAAAAAGAACTAATTAATTATTCATTCAAGACATAATGAATAAAGGCACCACATACTGTTCTTCTAATTTGTTCATCTATACTCTACAATGACATTATACTTATTAAAAAAAAAATTCCACCAGCTTTGTTTTATACTAATTCATTATGTTTTAATCCAGATATGTATCATATCCAAGCAATTACTCCAGCATTGGATCAACTAGCAATATATAGTAACGGAAACATTTTCTCTATATTTCTCAATAGAAAAAGTTTTGTAAGAGAATTTTCAACTAAAATATGTATACAATGTATAAAAAAATTCTAATGTGCCCTCTTGCTGCTGGAATAAGTCTAAAGCAGAAAATAGCCCTCAACTAGGCAGATATAAAGTATCTGTTATACTTTATATATTTATATAGTATTATATTATGTATCATTTATTCTGGAAGGGGCCCCTTGTAACAGTGTTGACCCAGGGCTTCTCTGACCTTGATCCATCCCTGCTGCCAGGGATAACCATACCACATCTACACATTCATATTTTTACATCACATATAATACAGTTATGTGAAGTATATTCTCTATAACATTTTCGACTTATACTGTTTATAACTTGCTTGACATAATGTTCAAGTTCTGTATTTATCATTAGAAACATTCTCTTTCAGATGTATAACTTTCTCAGAAGTTTATGGTTGAAAGCTATGCATTTCAAGGCAAATGTGCACATTAAGCAAACCAAAATATCCCACGGAATCCTGTTTAAGTTAAGAAAAGTAGAGATTCAAGTATTAACATACGCCCTGTTGTCACCTGAAATCCAAAAGACAGATTAATGATTAGATTTAATCAAATTGTTAACTGGTCAAGTACCGTATTTGCTCGATTATAATCGGGGTCGTCTTCTAATCAGACCTCAAATAGAGGTCTGATTAGGAGACTAAGATCCAGATCCCCCGCACCGCTGCAGGGGACCTGGATCCTCCTGTCTCACCCCCCCACCCCCCCATTTGCAAGCTTTGCAAGTTTCCTATTGGAGGAATCGACTTTGACAAATGCTCTGAAAAATACCCCTCGTCTTATAATCGGGGTCGTCTTATAATCAGACCTCAAATAGGTCTGCTCAAGCGGAAGTTTTCTACGCGAATCGCATAGAGCTCTACACGCTGCCCAGACTAAGCACCGGGTACTCAGAAGCACTGGTAAGTTTGGAGGAGGGAGGGGGAGGAAGTGTTAAATGGGGGGGCATAAGGCATTTCTGGAGGCAGTGTGCTCTGTGAAATGCCTTTTAACCCCTTTAATGCCACTCTGCCTCCAGAAATGCCTTTTAACCCTCTATACGCCACTCTGCCTCCTGAAATGCCTTATACCTCCCTATATGCCACTCTGCCCCATAATATGCCTTTTAACCCCCTAAATGCCAGAGTGGCATATAGTGGTATAAGGCAATTCTGGAGGCAGAGTGGCACATAGGGGGTCAAAAGGCATATCATGGGGCACAGTGGCATATAGCGGGTTAAAAGGCATATCATGGGGCACAGTGGCATTTAGAGGGTATAAGGCACTTCTGGGGCAGAGTGGCAAGCCTGGGGGCAGATGTGCATAACTGGGGGGGCAGGTTGAAAAAAAGGAAATAAAAACAAAATATTTTTCTCAATCATAGCTTTTATTAACAAACAATTGTTCACATAGTTTACATGAATTAACATTTACTGGTAAAACTTTTTTCCTATAGGGTCGTCTGATATTCAGGCTTTTTCTTTTTTTTTCATAAATTAATATTCAGATTTTTGGGGGTTGTCTTATAATCAGGGTCATCTTATAATCGAGCAAATATGGTAGTTACACTGTTCTACTGTTCATGAAGCCAGTCTTTTATTATTTAATCAATAAAATGATTACATTTTGAAACATTATTTAAGCTTTCTAGCATATTAAGCAAACACACTTTGCTGTTTGTCACATCAATACATTGCAAACTTTTAAAGGGACATTCAAGCTATTGTGTACACTTTAAGGCACATGATAATGTAAAAGTTTAAGTTTACTTGGTGACCCCCTTGCAAATGCATGAATCACCCCTCTTCACACTCCCCAGCTGTCTGCCATGCAGGAGATATGTTTATTCAAACACATGGTTTACTAATCATTATTGATCTCCAGTGCTGGAATGAACCCCCTTGTTCACATGTACAGAAAGCTCTCACACTTACCGTATTTGCTCGATTATAAGACGAGGTTTTTTTCAGAGCAAATGCTCTGAAAAATACCCCTCGTCTTCTAATCGGGGTCGTCTTCTAATCAGACCTCAAATAGAGAGAGGGGGGGAGAGAGAGAGAGAGAGAGTGTGTGTGTGTGTGTTAGTTAGTTAAATGGGGGTATAGGGTGTGTGTGTTAAATGGGGGCATAGGGCATTTCTGGAGTGGCGTTAAGGGGGCATTTAATAGAGCACTCTGCCTCCTGAAATGCCTTATACCTCCCTATATGCCACTCTGCCCCATAATATGCCTTTTAACCCCCTAAATGGCAGAGTGGCATATAGGGGTATAAGGCATTTCTGGAGGCAGAGTGCTCTATACAATGCCTTTTAACTCCCTTAATGCCACTCTGCCTCCTGAAATGCCTTATACCTCCCTATATGCCACTCTGCCCCATAATATGCATTTTAACCCCCTAAATGCCAGAATGGGATATAGGGGTATAAGGCATTTCTGGAGGCAGAGTGGCACATAGGGGTTCAAAAGGCATACCATGGGGCACAGTGGCATATAGAGGGTTAAAAGGCATATCATGGGCCACAGTGCCATATTGGAGTGGCAAGCCTGGGGGCAGATGTGCGTAACTGGGGGACAGGTTGGGAAATACAAGAAATAAAAACAAAAAAAATCTTTTTCTCAATCAAAGCTTTTATTAAAAAAAACTAGTTCACATGAATTAACATTTACTGGTAAAACTTTTTTCCTTTGGGGTCGTCTTATATTCAGGCTTTTTCTTTTTTTCCTAAGTTAATATTCAGATTTTGGGGGGTCGTCTTATAATCAGGGTCGTCTTATAATCGAGCAAATACGGTATTTTAGTGGAACAGCTTTCATGAAAATGATTTTGTTGTTTTTAAAATAATGATTGAAGGTTTAAATTTAGTGTTACTTTATTATGCATGTTAGTGTTAATTTTATATGTTGTCACACATAATGTTATTGCTACTTTTGCATTCTTCCTGATTGCAATAGTCCTATGTAATCTGCTGACATTCTATACATGTAAATCAAGTTATATAATAATACATACTCCCATACTATGATTTTTGTGTTTTCCATAATGTATGGCTTCCAAATGGAATAATTTGCACTTGCTCTTGGGCAATTTAAAATCATTTTGTTTTTTTTTTATTCTACTCCATGCAACATTGTTCACCTGTAAGGAGCTCACTATTCTTAAGACCAATATTATTAAGTTGATATTAGATCATGTGGTAGATATATCCTCATATAAT
Source organism: Spea bombifrons (assembly GCF_027358695.1). Taxonomy (NCBI): domain Eukaryota; kingdom Metazoa; phylum Chordata; class Amphibia; order Anura; family Pelobatidae; genus Spea; species Spea bombifrons. The sequence goes on along the minus strand of NC_071087.1, from coordinate 130,106,274 downwards.
ATTACAATCTAGTCTTTGGATTACTAGGACAAAGGTAGAACATCACCAGAGCTGTATTTTTTGTTTCTCCAAACGGTCATAGTTGGGGTCAGGATAGTTTTGTATTTATTGGCGGCTATTCTGTCTTCCGTTGTTTTCTTCCTTATGGGTCAACATAAAAATTAAGATAGTGAAGGATTAATTCAACTGGCCCTGTATGGGTTTAAAGCTATTTTTACAAAATAAAGTATGAAGCCTCTTATTGAAATGTTGTAAAGCAATAGTTTTACAACGCTTGGAAAATAAAAAGAATTATATTTTTATGGTTAGTTTTCTTAAGGCACAGTTAACAGATTTGCTTTTTGGCGTGACTGAGGAATACTAGAAAATTGTACCATTTATACATTGCCGTCATCATGCAGTTTTGAGCATTTTTTTTTTTTAATATTATTTTCGTGTGTTTTCTAAAACATGATATCCATATATATATATATATATATATATATATATATATATATATATATATATATATACATACATACACACACACACGTGAGCAAATCAGGCAACTAAAATTTCCACTATGCCCTTTCTAGGCGTCATGTTTATAGCATTTCTTCTATATATCCAAACATACCCATTTACAGAACACTCTTAAAATAGATGGATTACCTAGAAGATCACAAAGCAAATGGCCCTTAATCGCAAGTAAATTGCACTTAATCTGCTACACGCTATAACTAGAGATCCATCCTCATATGCTGCCAAGAAAATGTACTACAGGATTGAATTAAATGGAAAGCTAATACATCTGTTTCATGTGGTAGTCCTTCCATTACGAACACAGTTTAAACTATGATTTCACTCCCTATTATACCAAAAATATGAATTGAACTGTTGCATACCTTCCCATTTCTTTACCTTGGCAACAGGGGCATCACCTAGGGGACTGCTGGGGCTGAAGCCCCGCAACTCTGGGGCTAAAGCCGAGGGCTGGGGCATAATGCCATATCCTGGAGCTCTGCAACAGCCGTTTAAGCCAAGGGGACGGTACACCCCGGGTGCCAATCACACCTTCACTACAATCTGTTCCTGATCATGGGCCAGGAACAGAGTGTGGATGTGTGTGAGCGTGGATGTGTATGTGTGAGTACAGATGTATATATGTATATGTGAGCATGGATGTGTATGTGTAAGTGTGTGTGACCATGGATGTGTTTATATAAGTGAGTTTTAGTGAGCAGGTGTGCATGTGTATTGGCATGATTGTGTAAGTCTGTGCAAATGTGAGAGTGTGTGTAAAAAAATGTATGCCACTACATATGTAAGTTACTGGGGCAGAGGCAAAGAAAAGATATGAGATGCAAATATAATAATGAATAAGAGGAAAGGGAGAAATAAAAGAGATAATGAGATGGAGGAGGAGAAATGGAAGAGAGAATAGGAAGTAGGAAGGGTATTGAGAATGGAAGAGCTAATGAGAAGTGGTGAAAACAGAGAGAAGAGGGAGGTATAAAGTGAAATCAGAGGAGAGATGAAGAGGAATGGAAGAGATTAGATAAGTAGAAATGAGAAAGGAGGTCAAAGGAAAGGGGGGAATTAAAAGAGAAAGGGACGAGAGAAAGAGGAGGGGTGAGAAAAGTATGAAATAGAGAAGAAGAGGAGGGGAGATATACATAAAGGCAAGAGATAGGAAACAAGTGAGGTAAAAAGAGAAAAAGGAAGAATGATAAAGAGAAAGGTGATTTGATAAAAAGAAAGGAAAGAAATAAACAGAAATGGACGAGATAGAAACGAGAGCTAAAGAGACGAAAAAGGGAATCAAAAAGAAGGGAGAGAGGTAAAGAATAGAGGAGAGAGACTCAGATGTCTAAAGCAAATAGACTCTGTAGCATATTTCACAGAGGTTGCTGGAAATGAAGAAATCATAATATTGACCACTCCCAAAGCGGACTCCACTGCTATGCAGTCTGCTGTGGCCTCTAGACCAGGATCTTTTGGCAAAATGCTTGGCAATATGAGCGCTGCAGAATATGATAATTGTATATAAAACAATAAATAATAAAACCCCATACAACAAAGAAAGAAATCACTGGACACCCAGCAAATTAAAAACATCAAAATATCTTCAGCATAAATATTGAGGATTCCATATATTAATTAGCCTGATATATGCACAACATGTACCTCACTGGCTTTAAAATGTATTATGAAGTACCAGCCAAGGCTTGTTACTCTGGCGTGGGGCGCATATTATTTCAGTAAAGTCACTTAATGTATAAGGTCATTCAAACTTAATGGTCAGGTGAAGTATTATTCAAGGTTTTGGTCACAACTCTAGTCCTGAAAGGGTAAATAAGGTAATGGAACCATGTTTATTTTGTGTTCATTGGAGAAACTTAATCATTGTCACAATAGTATTTAATTATACAACTGTAAATTGGAGGCAAGTGTAGTTAGCAGAGCCATTTTAACTTAACTAAAGTGCTTTAAACGAGGCTCCAGAACAGGGCTCAATTCACGTGGGGGGCAAAGGGTGGACCGTGTGGTCAAATGTAACAGACGAAAGGTGTCAGAACACACAGTGCCCATGCTGACCTCTGTCCACTGCCGAACATGCCTACAATGGGCACATGAGCATAAGAACTAGACAACGGAGCAATGGAAGAAAGTGGCCTGGTCTGTTGAATCACATTTTCTTTTACATCATGTGGATAGCCGGGTGTGTGTGCGTCTTAATTTTACGGCTGATCGGTGTATACGTGTGGGCTACGAACAAGTACATTAATTCACTCTAACCACTCATCCTGAAAGTGAAACTATTTCTTTGTAATATTAGTGATGAATGATGAATTCCTCGAAAATAAAATTGTCTTTTCTTTCAGAACATTTATTTCCATCACTTATCCAGGTTTTCAGCCCCACACCCAAAGCTTTTCCTAATACATTTATCCCTAACCACCACACCAGCATTTTTCCACAGATGGTAAGGTCTTCAAATTCATAGGCCGCAAAGCTAAAAGTGACTCACCACATATTAACTGCAAGAAAATCCTGGAAAAGGAGGACATTCCTTCTCACATCACCAGATTGCCAAGCATTATATCGAACCCCTCTTAAAGGGCTTACATATATACCGTGGCACACTTTAAAGGATCAAAATTGCCATTTTATAATCATATTAATACTAAGGTGATCGTGAGTCAGGAGTCACTGAGAATAGGCTCAGGAGTTAATACAATTTTCGACGAATGGAGCAGTATTCATAAGAACCCCTAACCTGTAACATGTCATGAGATACTCTAGAGAAGCTACACTAGCCCAGAGTGTGTGCCTTCCCTGGTGGCCATTTGTGCAATACAAATGCATGTATTTGAAAACACACAAAAATCATATTTTTTTTAAATGCTCAAAACTGCATGATGACGGCAATGTATTAATGGTACAATTTTCTAGTATTCCGCAGCCATGCCAAAAAGTAAATCTGTTAACTGTGCCTTAAGAAAACTAACCATAAAAATGTCATTCTTTATATTTACCAAGCATCATAAAACTATTGCTTTACAACATTTCAACAAACAAGAGGCGTCATACTTTATTTTGTAAAAAAAAAGCTTTAAACCCATATAGGGCCAGTTGAATTAACCCTTCAATATCTTAATTTTTATGAAGTAGCCCATTCCTCACTGGCCATTGTGGGTACTTTCAGCAATTTAAAAAAAATGTCAGTGTGATCACTTGTGGCTAGTTAACAGTTAAATCTAAATAAATATTAAATATTATGAGGATACAAATATTTGTTCCCAAAACCTTTATGGTTCCTGTGAGAACATTTCCAAATGCCCTACCAATATGGTGGCCCAGACATACACTTAATGCACTTAAAGTAGAGCTCATCCATCAATATCTATCTATATCTGTGGTCAATTTTATCACACCTATGCAGCAATAACACTGAACAAAATATTTCGGTTTTGCCTGCAATAGAAGAGCATGGAAATAAATGGAACATAATAATTTGATCTCAAAATTCCATTTTAAAGGAAGTCAAACAGGTATTTGTTTAAAATATATGTTATGGAAAAAGGGTAACAAAATGAGTTTCTTGACTTTCAACTACACAAATGTTTATATATAATTAGTATCACCTGGCATCCTTTTATATAAGCAAGATCCGAATTAAATACATACTTATGCAGGCCAGTGAGATAGAGTCAAAGTTTAAAAAGATATACTGTTTTCATGTACAACAGAAGTAAGACTGCAAGCGCCTGTAATCCCGCCAGTGATTAGTTACTGTTCATTTCTCTGTCTCCAGGCCGGAAATTAGTCTGCGAGACCTTCAGATAGCTGAAGAACTAGTCAGGATTTATCATACAGTTAAAGCACGAGAGGCCAACTAAAGGAAAACTACATGTGTTCAAAATTAAAGAAAATTACTGTGTTTAAGAGGTGCGGATTAGACAATTCAATGTACAAAACTATGCAGGTGATGTCATTTATATAGTACGGCAAATTACAGGAATACAATATTTAAGCATAGGACAGCGACTCATTTTAGTCACCACACTGACATATGTAGTGGAGAATGAATCCATCACTAAATGCCTCTCTGTATTATGATACAGGTAACATTTATGTCATCATGGATTATACTCATAATGGCTTAGAGTGCTGTGTGTTTACCAAAAGTCATTTCTCATTTGCATGTCAGTTGTATGAACATGTCTATGATTTAGAACATAGAGGGCCATATTATAATGCGCAGTTATAAAGAAATATTGGAAGAAATATTATTCATTTATTAAGTGTATGTAATTTTTCTTGGCATTTTGGCAATTGTATATAGCCATAATAGTTTACAAAATAATAATTTAGGGGCAAATGTGTATTTATAATGCAAACACCTTATCTAATACACTACACCTTCTAGTCTTAATGTATTACACTTTAAATGGTAATTAACTTAGATTTTCTCTTATAGAATGCTTGATAGAGTATAACGATAACATGGGCTTCTATTTTTTTCATCGTACCAGCACTGGAAACTGTATTGCATTAAATAAATCTAAAGAAAGCCCAGTGATGATGGTTACTTCAAACCATGGGTGCTCAACATTTAGCCGGATTTCTTCTTGACATGTGTTTCTTATGGGTTTTTAATAGGATAAGCTTCTACTAAACACGAAAAGCTTATTTTCGGACAATGAATTGTATTTCCTGCCCTTTCAGTTCAGATTAAATTCTGATGGCTTTTCCAATTTTGAAATGAAATTTGTTGTCACTCACCCTCATTTACTCTCTCACATTCTCTCTCTCTCTGTCTCTTTGAATCTTTTCCTAACTTCTCTACCAAACGCTTCAGTGTCCCCATCTTGTTTTCCACAGCTGTTTCTTGTCTAGCCTTCTCTTGTTCTTCACATTTTCTGTCTTCTGCCCTCTTCCTTGGTTCACTTTTTGCACTATCCACTGAGTTATCTAGGCCTACGGAGGGCTTCCGCATTTTTTCGGAAGTACTCCAAGAGATCACAATAATGCAGACGGATCAGCGGAGAAAGAGAACGGTAGAAACACATGATCTGGTGTAGTACTTCCTTAACGGGGCCAATCAAAAGTTCTCCAGGAGGCCAGGTAAACCGAACAGATAGCGGGGCAAAGTGGATCAAGAAAGAAGACAAGATACAGAAGAACAAGAAGAAGAAACACAAAAAGCAGAGCTGAGGAAAAGGAGACAGGGACGCTGAAGCATTTGGCAGAGAAGTTAGGGAGACATTGAGAGAGAGTGTAAGAGCGTGAGAATGAAAAAAACATGAAATGCAAATGAAAATAGGATCTCTCTTCTTCATTTCCGTTTTTTCCATTGGGAGCCCTTCTTTTTGGACATTCGCATGAATTAACAAAAATTTTCTAATTTTGTTAAAATTTATACGAGTCCGAATGAATAAGTCTAGTAGACACTGCCAGCATTAGTCCATGCCAAAGGCTACCAACCCAGTAAGCTTATCAACTTTAATATATAAAAAGGAGATCTAACTCTAGACTTAACTGTCAAAGTTCTGCAAAGTTGTCCACTGACTGCTGCCTAGCACAACTTGTCAGATCAGTTCCTGTGAAGTTCAGGGGTAGAGTTTAGTGAATTCTGAATGTATGAGGAACCCATCTTGACCCAATTTCGAACAACCACATGTCTACTTATCAAGCTACAACTTTTGTCTTAGATACTCTCAGCAGATAAATTGTTTCTGCTGTTGTATGGTGATAGTAGCCTCTAATGCAAAATCAGCAGCTGTCAGTTATAAGAATATTTTTATGCTATCAATACAGCACTTCTTCAGCAAATGACCCTTACATTTACAGTTTACTCTAGGTAATTTGTATCCAGAACCATTATGTACATAGTATACTTCTTGTGATGGTTTTATTTTCTTTGTGTGTTGCCCAAATCATTTAGCAGCAATAATGACTGCTATTTGGCATGTGTTTTCACTACTGTTGAACTCATTATCACGTTAAACAAGCTTCATGGCTCGGTTATTGGACCACACACTCTAACCTAATGTTAGTTTTAATAAAAGTTTCCAGTCACTAGTCAATTTATAGCAAGCATAGGGGAGAATGTGGTCCTCTAGTCAACGTTGGACTGCCACTTAATTTACCCTAGCTAGATGTTGGCTGTAATGTGTTTTTGTAAGGTTGACCACAGCTAGATTGTCTGAAGATGCTGAACCCTGCTCTGTACTGCATAGTATCCACTAATGAAATACAATATATTGCACATATGCACATAAACTTCAGATCACATCATTGTTTTGTTCTATACAACCTTCTTGAATGTATCATACGTCGACCAATCATATTTGTTCTAGGAACACATTGCCTTTCACTTGTGCCTTCAGATATATTGCAAAGTAATCTTTCTTAGGTCAAACAGAACCATATCATGTGCTTTTAAAGATCAGATTACAGCCATATAAGGGACAAAGGCTAAATGTCCCCAAGTTTCAAAAAATACATTAAGTAGCCCTTGTTCCAGTTTATTGTATGCTTAGCTTGATGATGCATGTATTCAAAGGATAGTTGAGGCTGGTATAGCAGATTCCAAGTGTGACTCTATAATAAGTTGGGGTTTTTGGGTTTTTTTGGTTTTTTTAACCAAGGCTCTGCTTGCCCTAATATAAATTGGAATTCATGATCTTCAGTGCAAAATCTTTCAGGTTCCTTTGTTACAAGAAGCATAATTTGTATTTATATATAAACCCACTTACCTCTTTCGCACTGCGGGCCGGTAAAGCCGTACACACACATGCATCGATTGGGTCCAATGCAGCGCCCTCCATTCTGGCAGCCATTTTCACACACAGCTGTCAACAAAAAAAAGTTTTTTTTTTTAAAAACATCTTTGGGTTATCAAGTCAAATAAAATCCTATTTTATTATAGACATTCAACTCAAACCCATTCAGCAGAAACAAAAACAATAGGTTTCTTACTAAAAGGACACCCCAGCCACCATCTGCATTTTAATGTGATTAAATGAATGCCACATCTTTGCAAATACATGTAAAATACATGGCAGATTCATCAGAATACCCCTATGCATTTGCCCAACGTAAAAAACTTAACTAAATAGGCTTATTCGGTTTTTTTTTATTGCCTTTTTTATTACTTTGCAACAGAGCATTATTAAAAAAGCAGGAGAATGGGCATGTTTCTATGAGTCAATAATCTTGAGATTTATGTACAAAAGCCCCCCAAAATATTTGGTACTAAAATATCATACAGGAATATATATATATATAATGAATATGACTTTTAACCGTTCCATGAATAAAGCAGTCTGTGGCACTCCTACTGATGTAGGCTACAGTTCCCACAATGTTCATGCGAATTGTAACCAATGGGGACTGAAGTCTCATTCATGGAACGGAAATGGGAGACTTTACTCAATTTGTAGATCAGATTTTCCAAAAAAAAAAGAAAAGATAGAAACAAAAACTCTATTATCCTAAGAATACTCATATTCAAGCTGACAAATAATGTTTTTATCACACCTCTATGACAGTAGAGGAAACATTACCCATCAGTTGGTATTCAGTGGCTAATGTTAATAAGCTAGTGACATATATTGGATTTTTTTCAGAGCATTTAATGTACAGGAGAGATGGAGTTTTTAGGTGATATGCAGTATTCTCTAGCTGGAAACTCTAATAACTGTGTCTCCTTTTAGCTTCTTCTTTGCTGAGCATATATCATTGCGAACAGCAACGTTAAGATCTGTGGCATGGCATCAAATAGCTTTGTTAAACAGCCATGTGGCTACAATTCAGTGAAAAATATGTCTCGTCCTGTACCGTGCTGGAAACAAAAAGCACACACGTTGTTCTGTATGAAAATGTAGTAAATGTATAAATGAACAGATTCCAGCATGCCAAAGGTCCTGTGCCAACTTGTAGCAAACCCAGGAATCCACAAGACTGGCGTGTCTAGCCATTAGTTTCCATGCTGGCACGGACTGCATAGTTAATAGTATAAGCCATACTCATGTGCTTTTATTATATATAGCACACCCTGTTGTCCCTAAAGGGAAACATATCCTAAAACACAGGCTTATCCTCTATGAAAGAGCAGTTTTGTTAAATTGATCGATATCTTTATGTCTCAGACGTGGCAACAATTTCAGATAACTTAAAATTTCTATACGTGCTAGCCATACTTTGCTAAGAGTAGTCTACTAACTGAAGAGTAAACTGATGAATTATACAGCAGGAAGGAAAGGGTGTGAAGGAGAAATGCTTCCCCTGGCTTCATGGGACACAAGAGCCATTTCAAACATTTAGAATTATCCAATGTATAACGTGGAAAACATATACATATGGATGTTGCCAAAAATTATTGTTCATATAGGCAAAACATGGTTCTTCTGTTCTATCTCTGAGAAAAAGTGAGTACAAGAAGGCCCTGTAAACATTTAGTCATCGAATGTATTAAACACAGAGAGAAGGTTACTTGCCAGCTGTATTTAGCATAGGGATGTCTACAAAAGACATGTCTAAACAATGGAAAGTCATCTATATTAGGTGCAGGTTTATTATGACATATGGTGCACTTCAGTCTGAAAGCCATATGTAGGCTATGATGTATTTATAACAGCTATCCTTCGCAAACTGCCTTTTCATCAATATGTTTCTTGATGCAGAGAAACACAGCCCCTTTGAAAGAGCTATACTGTAACTTGTACCTATACCTACTTCTGTTCTTTTTCCCCCCACGTAAACTAGGTGTTAAAAACCACATACATTCTGAAAGCTGAAAAACATACTGGGGAGGCGAAGTTTCTTTAAAATACCATAAAATTATATGAAATATAGTAATTCTGGCCACAAATGGGCAGACAAGATGAGCCAAATGGTTCTTATCTGCAGTCAAATTCTGTTTCTATATATTAAGATACTTTTTCATTTATATTTTAATACTAAGCTACTATGTTACTACCCATTTCCATATTTAATCAAATGATGTGTGTTTATATTAATCATTTCACTTAATAGAGTCTTCGCTTTCATTGAGGCTTCCTTACAGCATCTGATTTCTGAACAGTGAGGTTGATGTGTAGCTCTGCTCACTTTCTGTCATTCTGACCATTGGCATATCTACCCAATATTCAACCAGGGGAGCACAACTAGGAAGTTCTCATGTATGGGTATAGGAACCACGAGATTGAAAGTTGCACTTACTAATGCGTCCATTTTTAGGAAGTGTCAACATCTGTTATCAATGCAGAAATGGTGACGCTTCTGGAAAATTGCTTTATTCTTTGCTTTACTATTTTATAGAATCAGGGGACCTATCTCTAGAGTTAGAGGGAATTGAGTAGATAGCTAATAGTTCTTTTGCTCATGAAAGGGTTCTTTTGCTCATGAAAGACATGAGTCTGTATGTAGTGCTCATCTTATCTTAAGAGTGGCTAGACCATGATTCCCTACCTTGAGCATCTGACTTATAATGGTCATCGGAGAAAGAACTATCAAGGGCTTAACTACTCTGCCCATAGAGCTACTGACAAGAGTGTGGCTATCAAATATTACATGAAATGAAATTAATGTACATTCAATTTCAATACAACAGTTATTTCTTATATATTCCTTTATATATTGGTCAGGTCTTTTTTCTATATGCTCTCAACTTGGAAGAGGGTTTAACCTTCTCCAAGCTACTAGATTGGCAAACACTGTAAACATATGTTTATGTATTATTAGACAGTGAGGTCACCTGCATGATATGTGAATGCAACACATATGTTTATGTCTACAGTTCTGTGTATCTCTTTGCCATGAAACATTTTCATTGAGATTCCATCATTTCAAAGGAAATATCAGCTTACAAGGACCAAGTTCAATGTGTTTTGTTTTAGAGTGTAATTGTGCTGAAAAATAAGTAGTTGAAACATTTGTGCGCGCGCATACATTATAATCTTATACTTAACGAACCTAATCTTGAATGATATTTTTTTTCATATGGCTACAATTCACTCTAAAATATGTCTCATCCTGAACTGGGCAAAAAGCACACACATTGTTTTATATGAAAATGTCGTAAAAGTCCAAATGTATTAATTAATGTTTTTGTCAAAGCATCATTAGCCTTAACCTATGGACCTGCACAGGGCTGTTTTAATAACATTGTAGGCCCTGGGCAAAAAAACATAGAAACATTGAAAGTGACGGCAGATAAGAACCAGTAGGCCCATCCAGTCTGCCCAGCCTCTGAGTATTTTCCTTAGTACCTGGCCTTTTCCTATATCTAGCTTGGCCTTATGCCTATCCCATGCTTGCTTAAATGTCTTTACTGTGTTAACATCTACCACTTCTGTTGGAAGGCTATTCCATGTGTCCACAACCCTTTCTGTAAAGTAATATTTCCTGATGTTACCATTAAACATTTGCTCCTCTAGCTTATGACTATGTCCTCTTGTTGTGGTAGTATTTCTCCTTTTAAATAAACTCTCTTCCTTTATCTTGTTCTTTGATTATTTAAATGTTTCTATTATATCCCCCCCTGTCACATCGTTCTTCCAGACTATATATGTTAAGTTCCTTTTACCTTTCCTGGTAAATTTTATCCTGTAATCCATGAACCATTTTAGTAGCCCTTCTCTGAACTTTCTCCAACATTTCTATATCCTTCTGGAGATACGGTCTCCAGTACTGTACACAATACTCCAAGTGAGGTCTCACCAGTGATCTGTACAGCGGCATGAGCACTTCCCGCTTTCTACTGCTAATACCTCTCGCTATACAACCAAGCATTCTGCTAGCATTTCCTGCTGCTCTACTACATTGCCTGCCTACCTTTAAACCCTCAGAAATAATTACCCCTAAATCCCTTTCCTCGCACGTTGAGGTTAGGACAGTACCAAATATTCTATACTCTGCCCTTGGGTTTTTATGCCCTAAATGCATTACTTTGCATTTATCCACATTAAATGCCAATAACCACAGCTCTGACCATTTTTCCAGTTTACCTAAATCATTTGCCATGTGGCTTCTCCCTCCAGGAACATTTGTTGCAAATTTACATATCGTCAGCAAATAGGCATACCTTTCCATCAAGACGATCTGCAATATCACTAATAAGAATATTAAAGAGATTGGGTCCAAGTACAGTACCCTGAGGTATTCCACTGGTAACAAGACCTTGTTCTGAATATACGCCATTGACTACAACCCTCTGTTGTCTGTCACTCAGCCACTGTCTAATCCATTCAACAACATTAGGATCTAAACTCCGAGATTGCAGTTTATTTCTAAGTCTTCTATGTGGCACAGTGTCAAAGGCCTTACTGAAATCCAGATACACAATGTCTACTGCACCACCTTGATCAATTACTTTAGTCACCCAGTCAAAAAAATCAATAAGATTAGTTTGGCATGATCTTCCTGAGGTAAACCCATGTTGTTTTTGATCTTGAAATCCATGTGACTTCAGATGTTCAACAATCCTGTCATTTAACATTGTTTCCATTAATTTACCCATTACGGATGTAAAACTAACTGGCCTGTAGTTGCCCGACTCCTCCCTACTGCCTTTTTTGTGAATGGGCACAACATTCCCTAATTTCCAATCCCCTTGGACGACTCCCGTTACCAATGATTTGTTAAATAAATCAGTTTTGCTAGTACACCACCAAGCTCTTTTAATAACTTGGGGTGTATCCCATCAGGCCCCATCGACTTATTTGTCTTTACCTTAGATAACTGAAGTAAAACCTCCGCCTCGATAATGCACTCGGACCCCTACCCCAATAAAAAATGCATATATATGTACATGTGAGGGAGAGCAGGGGTGCACTAGCTTCTTTCAGTCTGGCAGGCAAGGATATGATGTCACACAGTGGATGCCCATACACATACATATACACATACACTGCCGTACAAATGCCTGCTTATACACACACATATAAACATACAGTACATTGCCCTTACACACATCTATCCATAAACACACATATACATATACAGTACACTGAATTTACACACACATATAAAATACAGTATACTCCCCTTACACACATCTACCCATACACACATATACAGTACACTGCCCTTACACACACACCTGCCCATACACACACATATACACATACACTGTCCTTACACATGCCTGCCTATACCCACACACATATACATATATATATATATATATACATACACTGCCCTTACAAATGCCTGCCCATACACACACAAATGCACTGCCCATACACACATATATACTTACACTGCCCTTACACACACATATACGCATACACTGCCTTTACAAAGGCCTACCCAGACATGTACACATCCAATGCCCTTACAAATGCCTACCCATACACACACGTATACACATACACTGCCCCTACACACGTCTGCCATATACACCCATATGCACTGCCCATACACACGGATATACACTGCCCTTACACAAACCTGCCTATACACACACATATACACTGCCCTTATAAATGTCTACCCATACAAACATATACACATACGCTGCCCTTACAAACGCCTGCCAATACACACACAAATATGAACGGCCCATACACATGCCTGCCCATACATTCACACATATACACTGCCCTTACACATGCGTGCCCATACACACTCATTTACAGTGCCCTTACACACCCCTGCCCATACACACACACACACATATAAACTGCCCATATACACACACGTTTGCCCCTACACACACATACACTGCCCATATACACAAATACATACACTGCCCATACACACACATACTTACACTGCCCTTACAAATGCCTGCCCATACACACACATATGCACTGCCCATACACACATATACTTACACTGCCCTTACACACACATATACGCATACACTGCCCTTACAAAGGCCTACCCATAGACATGTACACATCCAATGCCCTTACAAATGCGTATACACATACACTGCTCCTACACACATCTGCCAAAAACACCCATATGCACTGCCCATACACACAGATATACACTGCCATTACACACACCTGCCTATACACACACACATATACACTGCCCTTACAAATGCCTACCCATACACACAAATACACATACATTGCCTTACACATGCCTGCCAATACACACACACATATGAATGGCCCCTACACACGCCTGCCCATACATACACACATCTACACTGCCCTTACACATGCCTGCCGATACACACTCATTTACACTGCCCTTACGCACCCCTGCCCATACACACATGTACACACACATTTGCCTCTACACACACATACACTGCCCATATACACAAATATATACACTGCCCATACACACACATACACATACATTGCCCTTACAATTGCCTGCCCATACACACACATATACACATACACTGCCCTTACACATGCCTGCTTACACAGACACATACACTTACACTGCCCTTACACACACATATAGATTACCCATATACAGACAAATAATGCCTGTACTAACTTTACCTGCTACAGGTTAACCTGACTAGGTCATTGTCAAGTTGTTACTGACAAATAGTCAACAATAGATGTTTTCAGTAATTTGAGCAAGATGGGCCAGATGTGATGTAAGACTGAGAGGGTGTTAGATAAATGGAACAGCCTCCCAACAGAAGTGGTAGTGACTAATAAAGCGAGGGAATTTAAAAAGGAATGGTATGTACATACGGCTATTCTGAATCTATTCTGGGACTAAATTGGAAATCATATTTGCAGCAGTGTCTCCTGAATAGTATTGAATAGGTGGCAATGACCATTAGGTTTCTAACTAGGGCAGGTATAGACTAAGGACAGACTACCCTTTCATGAGTGTATCCATGATTGTAACCAGAAGGAATGTCCCCAATACAAGTTTGGGTCTCCAATAGACTGTGATGTGACTTCTCCAAAACAATCTCCAGCCAAGTCTGTGTCTGTACAGACGCCTTGGCTCATAACTACATCAAAAGTAGAAGATAATATGATACACATGCTGTTTCATAAATTGGTTCAAGCTGAAAGACCAAAACCAAGTATAACCAATTAACACTGTGTCCTTTTCTATGTATTAATACTGTAAACTCTAATTGCCATATATATTGTAAACCCTGCAAACGTGTACTAGGGTCTTCTCATAAGTTTTTTTTTATTATTATTTTCCTACTATTAAAGAGATTATGTCCTCTAAACATGCCACATTCCTTTCTTAAACATTGTTCCTTATTAATCTATATATTTGGTAGTAAAAAGTGATAGGTTGTTGATAGCAAATGAAAATGTGTCTTAAAATGTTTATATGTGATTAAATCTTAATAGGAAAGAGTACAATGAAAAATCCACAATGATTTAGTTATGTAACATGCAGAAGAACAAAATTCATATTTTGCTTAATGTGAACACCACCTTCAATGAAAGAAATACCGTATTTGCTCGATTATAAGACGACCCTGATTATAAGACGACCCCCCCCAAATCTGAATATTAATTTATGAAAAAAAGAAAAAGCCTGAATATAAGATGACCCTATAGGAAAAAAGTTTTACCAGTAAATGTTAATTCATGTAAACTATGTGAACAATTGTTTTTTTTAAACCTGCCCCCCCCAGTTATGCACATCTGCCCCCAGGCTTGCCACTCTGCCCCAGAAATGCCTAAGCCCCCTATATGCCACTGTGCCCCATGTTATGCCTTTTAACCCTCTAAATGCCACTATGCCCCATGATATGCCTTTTGACCCCCTATCTGCCACTCTGCCTCCATAATTGCCTTATGCCACTCTGGCATTTAGGGGGTTAAAAGGCATTTCTGGAGGCAGAGTGGCATTAAGGGGGTTAAAAGGCATTTCACAGAGCACTCTGCATCCAGAAATGCCTTATGCCCCCCCCCCCATTTAACACTCCCTCAACCTCCCTCCTCCAAACTTACCGGTGCTTCTGAGTCCCCGGTGCTTAGTCCAGGCAGCGTGTAGAGCTGTTGAGCGGAAGTTGTCTGCGTGAATCGCGTAGAGCTATACACGCTGCCCGGACTAAGCACCGGGGACACAGAAGCACCGGTAAGTTGGGGGGGGGCATAGCACAGGAGGAAGATCCAGGTCCCCTGCATCGCTGCGGGGGATCTGGATCTTAGTCTCATAGCCAGACCTATTTGAGGTCTGATTATAAGACGACCCCGATTATAAGACGAGGGGTATTTTTCAGAGCAACCTAGGGTCTCCCATCAACAATAAAATTGCCTAAGCTAGGGTTTTTAAGTTTTCCTTTTTATTTTTATACATTATTATTCATACTAAATGATGGACTATACCTTTAAAAATGGTATCAAGAAAGCTATTTTTTGAGAAAAAAAAACATTGTGGGGACACTAAACAGAAAAATGAAGATTACAAGGCAGATGATGTTAGCACATTTAGCGAGTTTAATAAGAGAATATGCAAAATTTTATTTAACTTGCATTCCCTCCCCTTAAACTCTCATGTATACACAAACAATTTGCATTGCGATGGCATTTAGCCTCAACAGAGAGTGGTCAGTCAAGTTAACCCCTATCTCGAATGACCACTTAACTTCAAGTGAATGGACCCAATAATCTTCAAATGATTCCTGCACTCTGTTATAGAAGAATGCAAAGATTCCACAGATAATTAGCTCTCTTGGCATAGGTTTCCCTTTATAGTTCTATGCTGACATAGTGTACTTAGAGTAAGGACTTACGTTGTAAGTATAAAGTGAATTTGCATGGAAATAAATAGGCATAGTTGGATGGACCCACATATGCCATACATTATAATTTGCTTTGCATGGTAAAATTATTCTGCCTGACAAAGACATGAACATGAACCCTCATTCTTGGGAAATGTTTCTGGGCTGAATTCCAAACTTGAATTGCCATTGAGGAAACCTACACACTGCCCCATTAGTCAGATATATAATATATTCATAGAAGAATAAATCACATTCCTAAAGTTTGATACAGAATGTAAAGCCATCATGAATGAAAATAATTAAATAATCATATTTTTATATTTTGATTACACTGGTTCCTTTTTTTCTATACAATGGAACTTCAACCTACCTAATAAATATGAGTTATGTCCATGGAAGTTTTATTTATTATAGCAAGTATCCAATATATGCAATTATTTTTAGTACCGATATTTACATTTACCATATTCTGCATGTGCTCCTTATTTTATCAGTATTATTTACTATGTTTCTTATTAGTTAGCATTATTATTTCCGATCACTAAATACAAGAGCTGTTCGAGTCACTAAAAGTGCCTGCAATTTAAGAATCAACCAAATTTATAGCCCATTGTAAATAATATGAAAGTCTATCCAGATGTTTTTAAAAAGTGATGGTGAAATACATAGAGAAGACAGATTAACTGAATTGTAAGAGTGAGCATGTTAAAGGCAGGGGGCCTTTGGTACAGGCCAGTTAAAGTGTCACAGTGCCAAAAAAAGTCTTTCATACTAAGCTAAGCCCTTGTTGAGAAATCTAAGTACTTCACGTGTAGTAAAAAGGTTAGCAAGAGCCCAGTTTCACACATACGTATTACACAGTAATGGAAACATATGTAGATATATGAAGGTTGTGACCCCCCTGCATCTGCTTCTTTTGGAGAAGGCCCCTGTAAAAGGATTTACATTTTACATGCCAGGTTACATTCAGATCAAAAGCTTGGCCAACAGCGAAAGAAAATGACAACATTGCTAACAGAGATAATGAAGAGGATAGAAGTGTTAAAGGCAATAAAAGTTAAAGTCTAATTAACAATGGTGTAGTTACTGTGGTTTTGAGATGATTTATAATAAGTAGTAATAACCGTCACATCAATTTTTTTTTACCTCATTGCAGTTAATTCGGCGATCTATTTGTAAAAGTTATAGCAAATAAAACAAAACATAAAGCGATAGACATGGTGTTTATACTCACGTTGTCCACAGTGTGCTCCGACATAACCTTTTTGGCACTGACAATGTTCCTCAACACATGTTCCTCCATTCATACAACGGATGCTACACTGCTGTCCTGTAAGAAAATGTCAGGATTGAATGTTAAATTGTGTTGGACACTCTCACAACTCCTAAAAAGGAAACGGAAAAGCAGAAACTTACCGCTTTTAGCACCACAGGTTGGGGATATTTGTCCACTGGAACACGTGCACATGTTCGGGCGTGAACAGAATCCTTCGCCACAACTATTTCTACAAATTGCTGAGAAAAAAAAATGAGGAGCATTTACTACAAGACATGCTTTTTGACCAATTCTTTTTGACACAAATATCTAAGGATAGACATTCCTGATCGAAAAAACGTAATGGCTTATTACAGGGGTGTCCAAGTTTTTTCTGCAGTGGGCCACTTAATCAGAATTGTATACGTGCGCGGGCCGCACTCATTTTTCACTGTGACAAAAAATATGGCCTTTAATAAAATATGCAGATTAAAATAAAGTAAAATGACACAAAACCTTTACTTTTCCTCTCACTGATTTCTGGGCCTAGAAAGTTTTGCGACTACAAATTCAGGATTCCCTAGATTTATTCTAGGGATGAACTAAAATGAAAATTCTGGACCAAAACATTCAGGGCTCACTTAGCCAAAACCGAAAATGACCCCCACCTTTAAAAATAATAATAAAAACTCACATTTTTAATAAAAGTAGGTAACACACAATTGGACAAAATTAGCAATATGACTTGGCAACCAGTAAATGCAGGCAACCAGTAAATGCTGGTACCTAGGCATGATGGGACTGTGCTCGCTGTGATTGCTGTTAGCAATCACAGCCCTATCATGCCAAGTCAGCCAATACATGCTGGTACAGGGTGGCTGTAAGTGATGTGCAGACCCCATACTGCTGGCAGCATCACTACACAAGGGGGCAGCTAGCTAGGTTTCAGCATGTACTGGCAGACTTGGCATGATAGGAGTGTGATTGCTAACAGTAGTCACAGTCCCATCATGCCTAGGTTCCAGCGCTTACACATCCATCCAGTAAATACTGGAACCTAGGCATTATGGGACTGTGATTGCTGTTAGCAATCACACTCCTATCATGCCAAGTCAGCCTGTACATGCTGGTACAGGGTGGCTGTAAGTGCAGACCCCATACTGCTGGCAGCATCAATACACAAGGGGGGCAGCTGGCCAGGTTTCAGCATGTACTGGCTGACTTGGCATGATAGGAGTGTGATTGCTAACAGCAATCACAGTCCCATCATGCCTAGGTTCCAGCACTTACACATCCATGCTATCACACACACACACACACACACACACACACTCATTTATTCATATAATCATTCATTCACAGATTCATTCCCTCAATCACACACACTCATTCAAACACCCTCCCCACCTCCTTACCTGCAAGGCAGCTCCTCGATGCCGCTTACAGACTTCAGCAGGGGGCGCGGCCTCCCTCTGCCTTCTCTGCTAAAGCACAGAGGAAGTAGGATGTCACGTGAACTCCGCTTCCTCTGTGTGCAGTCCAGAAGTCCCGCCCACAAGTAAGTAGCAGGGCTTGAGGTGCGGCTCGCGTAAGCTCGGTTGCCCTGGCTGCCGATCTTACGCGGGCCGCACCTCGAGGTCTCGCGGGCCGCATTTGGCCCGCGGGCCGCATGTTGGACGCCCCTGGCTTATTAGAAAAAATGGTCGAAAGAGTGAGGGCTGCAGTGTAATGTTGATAAATTAAATAACACACTTGTGTTAAATCCAAAGGCAAAATATAGCTTTTGGAGTAATAATTTATGAGGACTTAAGGGTAAGCAGGCAATGCCTATACATATTGGCCAAATTGCGCCATCAGGAGTTAAAGGGCTGTGCGAGTGAGTCTGTTGGTCGCCTGCAGGGGCTTCCTCTGGCATCAACCAATTGGTTGATGCCAGAGGAGGCCCCTGCAGGCGACCAATAGAGTAGCTTGCACGGCCCTTTAACTCCTGATGGGGAACTTGGCCTGGGGAGACCATGGTGTCACCACTCCACGAGTTAAAAGTCCGTACAAGCGACTCTATTGGTCGTTAAAAGGCATATAAGTGAGGCTGAGTGGCATATAAGGCTGTAAGGGATATCGGGGGGGGGCAGAGTGGCAAATAAGGGGTTAAAAGGCATGTCAGGGAGGCAGAGTGGCATATAGGGGTGTTTAAGGCATATCAAGGTGGGCAGAGTGGCAAATAGGGGGTTAAAAGGCATATCAAGGAGAGTGGCATATAGGGGGTTATAAGGTATGTCTGGGGGGGGCAGGTGTGCGTAACTGGGGGCAGAGTAGCAAATAAAAGAGAGATTTTTTCTCAATCATAGTTTTTATTTAATATTAAAAAAGCGTTTACTTGTGAATTAATATTTTCTAATATATATATTTTTTGAATTTGTGTGTTTCAATCAGACCTGTGTATAAAATCAAGCACCTAGCCATGCAATCTGCATTTACAAACATTTGTGAGGAAAAAATGGTTAATTCTGAAGAGTTCAATGAATTCAAGTGTGGTACTGTGATAGGATGCCACCTTTGCAAAAAAGGTAGTTCATGAAATTTCATCCTTGACAGATTTTCCAGTCAACTGTAAGTGGTTATTTTAAAGTGGAACTGTTAAGGAAAAGCAGCAACTTAGCAGAAGAACACGCAAAGTCCCAGAGCGGCATAGACAAGTGCATGGTGCGTATAAGTCACCAATGCTCTGATGATTCCACGCTGAAGAGTTCCAAACTTCCACTAGCATTAATATCACCACAAAAACTGTGCTGTGGGAGCTTCATGGGATGGGTTTCCATGGCCAAGCACCTAGCTGCATTCAAGCCGCACATCACCAAGTACAATCCCAAAAACAGTGGTGTAAAGCACGCCGCCACTGAACTCTGAAGCAGTGGAAACGTGTTCCGTGGAGTGACAAATCACAATTCTCTGTTTGGTATCTGTCTGATGGGCGGATGCCAGGAGAACATTACCTGCCTGACTGCATTGTGTAAAGTTTGGTGAAGGCGGGATAATGGTATGGGGCTGTTTTTCAGAGGTTGGGCTCCTTACTTACAGTGAAGGGAAATCTTAATGCCTGAGCATACCAAGTCATTTGAGACAATGCTATGCTTCCAACTTTGCGGGAAAGTGAGCCAGGCCTCGTCCAACATCTGTGCTGACAAATGCTCTACTAGATTAATGCGCAGAAATTCAGAAATATGTATACATACACACATATACATACACAGATGAGCCATAACATTATGACCACCTGCCTAATATTGTGTAGGTCTCCCTTTTGTGCCAAAACAGGACTGACACATTGAGATATGGACTTCACTAGACCTCTGAAGGTGTGCTGTGGTATCTGGAACCAAGACATTAGCAGCAGATCCTTTAAGACTTGTAAGTTGCAAGGCGGGCCTCCATGGAAGCATCTTGTGATATGTGTTCTCCAGGTAAGCACCGCACACGCACCAAACAATCCACGTGATGTAAAAGAAAACGTGATGCATCAGAGCAGGCCACCTTCTTCCATTGCTCCTTGGTCCACTTCTTATGCTCATGTGCCCATTGTAGGTGCTTTTAGGAGTTTTGGAGATGCTCTGACCCAGTCGTCTTGCCATCACAACTTCGCCCTTGTCAAAGTCGCTCAGATCCTTATGCTTGCCCATTTTTCCTACTTTAAACACATCAACTTTGATGACGAAATGTTCGCTTGATGCCTAATTTATCCCACCCACTGACAGGTGCCATGATAACAAGATTATTAGTGTTATTTATTTCACCAGTGGTCCTAATTTTATTTGCTGATCGGTCATAGCTGTGACCCAGGTGCAGTGCATTACTATGTGATTTCCCTGATTAAATGAACACATAGATTTGGGTTACAAAGTGTGCTTCTAGGCATTTGCTCCTAGGTGGAACTGAAATGTTTGTTTTAATAAGCCATAATGAATAAGCTATTCTGCAGTGTAACATTAGCTAACCACACTACACAAGTGCTGTGTGTTCACAACCAGTAGGGGGCTTTCTTCATTCCATCAGAGGATTGTGAAGATACTTATCTATGATTTATGAAAGTTATCTAATTAAAGGATCGTTTGCATAAGCCAAAAAGTAATAACTGCCACTAGTTATGTTAGCAATATATTTTCAGATTGCTCTTTCATGTATATCGCTTCTCCTATAGATTATATAAACAACTCAGGAATAAATACACAATGGTACAAATGGTACAAACCAATTGTTGAGGTTGGGGGCCCCCAGGCAATTTTCACACCAGTGCCCTGTGATTTCTAGTTATGCCCCTGAACTAAGGTCAAGTTCAAGCAGAGGTCTGTGTCATAGTTCAAGATCCAAAGGCAGCAGTACCATAGGATAAGGCAAACTTCTGGTCAAGGCAAGGCAAACTTTAAACTGGTGCAGGACTCAGAACAAGGTAATATCAGAGAGTCACATCCAGGCTCTTGCATGGGAAATGGCTACAAGAACAGTGCGGATATTTAAGGGGAAGGAAGTACACACCCATCAATTAAAACTGGGCATGAGTGCCCATTTAAAATATGAAGCAGGTGGTTTGTTGCTTGTAATGCTAATGAGTAGCACGCGCATGCATGCTTCTCAGAACTACAGGCAATGTCATTCTACTGAAAATCTGCACAGAGGATTCCTGTCGTATGCCGGCAGCATGGCAGACAGGGTAAGAGAAAAGGGGACAGCAAGAACTTCCCCAGGGGATGGTCATAACAGCTAAAACCCATAACAAATCAATATATTTAATATGCCTTTCCTCTCAATACCTGCATAAACTCGATGTCTAGGCTCCTGGCTTATTTAAACCCAACACATATATTTAAATCTTATTGTATATATATATATATATATATATATATATATATATACACACACACACACAAGAGACATGCTAAATCTTCCATGTGGATGGGAATCTGTCCATGAGTTCATGCCCATTCATTTCTAATGTTGCATACCGAAACACTTAAAATAATTATGTCATGCGACTCAAAAGATGGCAGTGATTGATTGTTGCCATAGAAGCCAAAAAGATTTTTGTGATTAAAAATTCAAAGAAGAATAAAATGACAGATCTGCTAAGGTTTATTTGCTTAACATACTAGTGGAACACCACCTTTAAAAATGTTCCTCATTTGATTTGCACAAATAAGTATTAATAGGGAGTTGGATTTCAAGTGTAAAATTTAATTGCTTTAGCAGAGACAGAGAAAGCAAGATGTGGAAGAAAACATTCACTTACGGACAATGCACTGGTTTCCTCCAGGTAGCGTTTTCCATCCAGGGCAACAAAAGGACTGGAATCTCGATCCACATACATTTGGCCTTTTGAAAACAAACACAGCTATGAAATAACATCTATTAATTAAATTCATTAGCAGTGATATCAATTTAAAATGATAAACGATTTGTGGTTTCCAATTTGTACCCAGAGATGGGCAAGAAAAAAGTATTGGGAAATCCATTTGCAATCACTCCTAAACAGTATATGACCAGCTATTAGTATTATTTATCGACTTATAGCACCATTATTATTATGTATTGTTTTATATAGTGGCATCATATTCCGTAGCTCTGTACAATGGGTAAACAAGTAGTATATAACATAACAATTTGACTTACAGAAACAACAGGTATGGAGGGCCCTGCTGAAACATTAGAAGTCAATTAGATTCAAGTCTGATGAAGACATAAGTTACGATCTATAGGAGAATATATTTGAAATGAGATATAGTTTATTTTGCCTCTATAACAATGTCAGCACATTGAACCCCCATCCCCAATGAAATAAAGGAAAACAGAGCCAGGTGCATTTCCAACCCAGAGCTCTTTAAGTCAAAGTCCATATGTTCACTCATGGTTCATAGTGGTAGAACATTAAATGACTCCTGCCCTTTATAACAGATATATGAGCTCATGTATACCCCAAAGGATCAGTACTTAACTAGCACAACAGAACTGCTTTAAGTCTGCTGAAATAATTCTCTACCATGTATAAAATGTACCGTCTAGCCTATGGGGCAGACACATTAGCCTTTATTCTGCTCTATGGTAAACTGTCTCATAAGTGATGTCGTTGGGTGGCAGTCTCTAAGGGAATAAATCTTAGCCCTGGAGGGAGGATTTATTAGTATTTTCTTTTTGTGCCACGTGTCCCCTTGCTTTGATGGCATTCTTTTGTGTTATATGTGTTCTTTTCTTATACTTTACAAAATGTTCCACAACATTTATGCCCTCATTGTATGTAGCATACTTATTTTGTAAGTAGGGTCCCTAGCAATGTGTGCTAAGGAGGTTTTTGTAGCTTGAGGCAACTTACATAATGTTTTGTCTGGGAGTTAATTAGTTATTGTTTTGCCATTGTGATTTAAATGCAGTACAGTCAGTTTTGCTACAGATGTGGCACATTTCCTACTCTGACTTCATACTCCAAGACAGGAGTCTCAAAAGTACAGCCTGTGGGTCACATCCGGCCGGCCACAAGTTTTTATGCGGCCTGCAGCAACTGGGCTACCTCGATAGCCAGTAAGCCATTTCACTTGGGGCCGGTCTTGAGGGTATGACGGGCAAATAAGGCTCAGTATAGAGATGAAGGGGGATGACTTTGGTGAAATAATGATGGTAGGGAGGAATATGATGATGATGATGGTGGGAGGTATGAATATGGTGGTTATATATATATATATATATATATATATATATATATATATATATATATGCACACACACATAAATACATACATATACAATCTAACACCTTACTCATACATACATACATTCACACACAGCCACTCCAACACTATACACTTACACATACATACACATTTTTTTAATTAAAATTGAAAATTGTTAAGATATTTGTTTTTTAAATGTAGGCATTTCTTTTAATCTATGTTTCTAGGTTGATCTAGGTTTGCACATGTTGTTCGGTTGATCTCTATGTTTCCATGTGGTTCTCATTTGATCTATACACACAATGCAGGGTTTGCACATGTTATTTAGTTGATCTCTATGTTTCCATGTGGTTCTCATTTGATCCATACACACAATGCAGAGTTTGCACAAGATACCCAGTTGATCTCTATGTGGTTTTCATTTGATCTATACACACAATGCTGGGTTTGCATGTGATATTCAGCTGAGCTCTGTTTCCAGGTGGTCTTTATTTGATCTACATCCGCAAAGCAGAATTTGCACGTGTTTTTCAGCTGATCCAAATAAAACATATTCATTAATTTAGAAAACTTTTTTCTTTGGCCCACAAAAATGTGTAAAATATACAAGGTGGCCCTTATACTGAAAAGTTTGGAGACCCCTGCTCCAAGAAGCACTGCACATGAAACTTGAGTATTGTTGCAAATACAGTTTTGTTGTGTTTGTGACAACGTGTGGCTTGCATAAAGACGTTTGACGCCATTTGCATCATAAATATTCACATGATTATGTTGTGCCCTACATCACGTGCCATGTTCTGATCTTCAGGAAGGTTTCAAATTGTTAGAATTAGCTTCTCAAAATAGCAGAGGATCATGGGAAAACATGATTAAGTGAAACACAGAAATGACAGGTGTCACATACTAAGATATTTGGTAGGGAAGAGCTTAGAGGTATTTATTTAGACAAACAATTGTACCAAGATTATAAATTTGGACACAAATGTGATTTATGATAATAGCTGTTTTTTTTAAATGGTTGAGAAACAATTTATACTCATCTAACATTCATTTACAAGCAATGCTTGAACTCTACCATGGATGACCCAATAGTTCTTGGTTCCTGCAATTAAACAATTTTATGTAATATGCCGCAACCCGACAGACTCACCTCATAGACAGCCACTAACTAGATCCCTATATTGTATGGGATCATATTGTACATAATTTACGTAAGATAAAAGGAGTTTGCCATTGAACTTAGCCTAGTCTAGTATTTATACCTAGAAACTTTTGGGTTTTACCCAGAGACTACAGAGAATCTCCTTGCTGAAGCGGCATTGTGGCAAGTCCTACTCCTTGCCCACTTTCCCTCCAATCACAGCCAGTTTTCCTCTGACCGCCAACTGACATCAGTGGGACCGCCCACTGTCTTCAGCGGGACTGCCTACCCGCTTCTCGAAAAGGGAGGCCCTGGGTAGCTGGAGCCTGGAGTAAGCTCATATGCATACTGTAGTCTGTTGAGTATGGTGCTGGACCAAAGTGATATCCAATTAAGTACTGGCCATTCCTAGATTTTACCTGGAAATTATTCTATCAAGCATTTAACCCACTTTTCAACACAGCGATTATAGTTTGAGACCTTACGGTAGGTAAAAAAGGCAAATCAGATGGACCAAATGCCTCTTATTTACTGTCAAATTTAATGAACTATTCCTTGATGGAAGATAAGCGTTTACATATATCTGCAAGGGGGACTTACACTTTTTTTAATTCTCGTTTCCTATTACCATCAGACTTCTGAATGAGCTCCAGATGTGCTCTTAGAGAATAAATAAAATATTATTTTCTTTCCCTATCCTGCAGAAAAGGATAAACTAAATTATGGAAACTACCACATTGTTATTGAACATGTTTTCATATAGAAACAATTTGTATCTAATTGTTATGCAGGTAGCGTGTTAAATTGCAATTCCAGCATCGTTACAACATTCTGTGTCAACATGTGTTGACATAAGTTAGATACTTAATTCAGCTGTAGAGGACTTTGCGTCAGAATAATTTGGGGCTCCATAATCTTACCTATATGGAAGGAGGCTGGGAATATACAGAGACTCAGATAACTTTGGCTAGCAGGAAGGAGCAAATTGTTGTGTGCCTCAAACTATCACTTCCCCCACTTTACAAATCAGTGATCATGGTATACAGATATATGAAATACTTCTTAAATCCATGTGCATACCTGGGAACTCTATGAGTTTTACTCACTATTGTTGGATGAAGCAGTGCATCCCCAGGACACTTTCTCATTTCTCCTAGCAGGGGATCGGTGTTTGGCCATGGCCAATTACCCTCATACTCACACGCACACATGCGCACACAAGACATCCTGCATGCAAACCCACTCCCCAGAAAAGGGAGAGCTCTGGGTGGCCCACTCCCCAGAAAAGGGAGAGCTCTGGGTGGCCCACCCTAGGAAGTTACAAGGTATGTTCATACGCTAAATGTACTTTACATATAAATATGACTGATATTTCTGCATTGTGTACACAACCATACATGTCAAGTTTTGTGTAGTACCTTAAAGTCTATATTAACTTATATGTCTAACTGTGTCAACCCCCCCCCCCCTTATGAAACAGGTCCTACAAATGTAAATCCATATCCTGAACCATATATGCATATAACATACAATTCAAGCTGGTAGGTTGCATTGAATACTTCATGGGTTGGTAAAGGATCTGCTCTCACAGATAAAGTAAGAACAAGCCTCCAAGTTTAGTCACCTTCATAATTTAGCATAACTAAATTCATTTAATACATCTATGCAAAGCTTGTGCTTTTTGTTTATTAAGAAGTGTCACTGTTCTGAAGATATTTCGTTTAAAAATAAGGGACTATTTTACCTCTGTAGAACTTTTACATAAATTTCCTTTCCTGATGTTATAAATCCTTCTCCTACGCCATCTTTACAGAGGCAGTCTGAAGCAATAAGCAAAGCTGGGCAGTAAGTTAAAAGGAGAGAAATAAATTAACAGTGGAATAATCATCCATATGTTTTGAACAGAAAGTTAAGATGGCTGGTCCCATGGTATGTATATAAGGTGGATTTCTAATACATATGGAAAGCTTATTTTAAGCTGTAAAAGCCATTATATGCTTTTATTTAGTGTACTGAACGGTAAACTGTAATACTTGGAAAGCACCATAATATAGCAATGGCAGGTTACTGTTATTCTGCCAAATGAACATACACAAGGCTTTTAAAGGAAAACATTCTAGTAAGGCCATTCATGAATAATATACGTTGCAATAAAAGCCAAAAGTGTGAAGGTACCGTTAAAATACGACAATGCATTTGAGCTTACAAAAACTAAACATTAAACCAGAGCACTTGAAAACGTATATGAGCTTTAACTTTCTGAATGCCATGTGGAATGGTATACCTGGTTTACTACACTCACCCCAGAATACTAATATTGCCAGATACCGAGAAAATTGCTCATAATAGATGGTGGTTAAATATGAGCTGGAACAGCAAGATTGCATCTTGCTTCTATTTTTGGGATACTGGAATTAAAAGTGACCACGCACACGCTATCACACGCTATTGTTTTAATATAACATTGAAAATATCTATACAATACGGCTTTCTTATATAGTTAGGGAGACTTTTTCAGCATATTCAGCTGGGAATTGATTCCCTAAGTGTTGCATGGTATCTATAAAAATCCCTCATACTGCATCGGTTAAGCCAATGGAATGACACTGGAATTAATCCCTTTTGGCCAGGCAGATGTCCTTGTTTAACCATTTGGGTGCAAGAATTGTTGCAATGTGTCTAAAAACGGTAAGCATATTTTAAGTTTAATGAAAGTAAATGTGTTAAACTAATATTAACCCTTTGAATGCACAAAAGGTGAAAGTTACATTATTATTCAATTAAATTCACTTCCAAAGCAGCTACTCAATAATTATTAAATGTAAACTACACTGCTAAGTTCTTGGAAAGCTGTATATCACACACAAAAGGCATATATTCAATCATCCTCTATCATTGATGTCTGGTTTGTGAATTGAATTGGTGATCACAACACTTAAGTGAGACTGTAGGAATGTGACACAGTGATCTTATGCACAAAAAAAGCATACTATGAATCCGTGGAGTATATCTCGACATGTGCTAAAATGTCTCCACAACTGAGAAGTGGTGTAGGATTTCACATTGAGGGAGTGCTACAAGGTGTGCAGAATGGATCACTGGATCATTAAGTACCAAGAAGTGTAGCACGGTTCCTCCAAAAAATGTAAAGTTTAAAAAATCTGTTGGAAGGGCCAAGCTTGTTGTTTTTGTACCACAATACACAGGTAAAATGAACAAAACACATTGGGCTTGATTCAGTGCCAGAGATAAATAGATTGAATAGCAATCCTCGCACAGATTGAAATGGAAGAAAACAGTGATACATTTTATCTTGTTAATGAATGTGGGACAATATATCTATTGTGATATTTTTATCTAATATTCATCCATTGCAGTCTGTCAGGATTGCTATTGATTTTCTTGCGATATATTTATCCCTAACATTGAAACCAGACAATTATTTTATATCATTTAACACGGATGGGTCTCTTATATAAAAAACATACTTACCTACTTCTGTACTGTTTTACAAAAAAATCACAATAACAGGACATTGGTATTGTTTTCTAGAGCAACACATGGGAAGGCAATTTGTGAACCAGATCAAGAAGAGAATTTTCAGTAAGTACCTACCCATGAAGGGCATACTGAGAACCCCATCTACGGTTCCTACTGGTAGCAGCAATATTGGCTCCGTCCCTTGGCTCCTGAGCTGCAACTCTGGACTCCGCATTGAAGACCTGTTGACCCTTGGCTCCTGGTACTGTCGTGAATCCCAGTACTATAGCCAAGGAGCCTAACAAAAATACAAGTCGTCTCTTTCCTCCATAAATTGGAGGTGGTTTTGGTATATGGACCATTGGTGGTCAGGAGAGAGGGATCTACTTCCAAAGAAGAATCTAAATATTCTGGGTTCCTTCAATGTGTTAATGTGCAAATCCAGCAGCCCGCCAACCCCTGGGTAAATCAAAAGCAGCACCCAAAGTTCTACTGGAGAAAAACAATTCCTAAGTGTGATGCCCCAGTGTGCATGTGTCCAGCTATTGAAATCAGATGGTGCTGTAGACTCGCAGCCTAAGTTCTTAGATAGACCAGTGCTTCGCAGAATTTTTTTCCTTGAATTGTGGTTACACAGCCAGCATCCAGAAAAAAAAGGATCAAGAATAAAGCGATCTCTGTGTTTCTATATCCAGATCTAGCCCCATACTCAGTCTGTGTAAGGAGAAGGATTAGGATGAGAGTGCTGTGGGCTGGGGGTTTAAGAGGCGGATGCCTGTCAGTGGGGAGCAAACCACAGAACCAGTCACACACGTGAAGGGCTGAAGGAGGAGGGTTAAATGGGATGTGAGAGGAGAAGGAAACAGAGGTGGGGGCCTCTTTCTTTAACTGCTTAGTGGCTTGAAGTCATATTCAGTGCTGGATTTAGTAACTCAGGTATTTAATATTATTCTCCTATGAAGTGCCTTGCACTCTCTTTGTCTCTCACTCTCCCTCCTTGCTGCTGTTTTTCGTTCTCTCTCTCCCTGTTTAATTCTTTCTGTATCTAGTTCATATTCTTGAATGTTTTGTTACCATAACATACATATGTTTCCAAAGTTTAAATTTTAATACAATTATATGAGAAATAAATTAAAGCTCATTGGGAATAAGTATGACAAATTGTATTGTATGTCATATTTT
This sequence comes from Spea bombifrons, assembly GCF_027358695.1. NCBI lineage: Eukaryota > Metazoa > Chordata > Amphibia > Anura > Pelobatidae > Spea > Spea bombifrons. Next base: position 130,076,330 of record NC_071087.1, on the reverse strand, counting down.
GTGTGATACACAGATTTCAATCATTTCTCAAGCAATTATGTGCAACACCGGCACTCACGTTACAGTTAACTCACTAACTCGGACATGTACTTCACTTGCTTGTAACACATACGCTTCATTTATTCATACACATTTGTTCGCTTCCATGCAGCATATACTCTGCAGTACACTCCTAACATGTCCCTAACAATGTGGTCCATCATAACACTCCAAGGTTGTTATACATCACTATATTCACTTTGCCAACTTTCAAAACTGGCTCGCAAAAAAACCTGCAGTCTTATGTGAAACAGATACATGCTCTTTACCTTTACAATCAAAACAGATTAATAATCACTTAAAGTGTCAACAAACATTATTGGCTTTTTCAAGAGAAACCAAAGGGTTTTTTTTGGTTTTAATGCTCCCTTATAGTATGTATGTGTGTGTGTGTGGTTAACCCTTTTACTTATGCTATAGTTGCCAATTCCTGAACTTGCGTTGTCAAACAACATCAATGTTCTTGGTAGAAGATATTGTTGTGGACACAGAGCCCTGATGTGGTTAAAAGGCTCAAGCATCACTCCCACAAGTCACTGGTCACAGTGGCTAAATGGTATATAATGTTGTTCAGGGAGGTCATAGAGGCTATGTAGTCTCTATACTTTTAGTTCCTTATATCCCATATGGCAGCCTGCATGCAGTGCCAAAAATTGTTCCTGACTCTGATAAAAATACTCCTCTGTTAATGTGGGGGGCCACAGATCTGTCAAAAACCCCTGGCAGAGGTTCATTAGTAGACGATGGTGTGTGGGGTAATAAACTAACTTGTCTAAGAGGCAAAGTGGAAACTTCATGAGAGGGTGGGGAAAGGAAATGTGTCCCAACATCAAGCTCCTCCCCAGATTTACCTACATTTTGCTGGTTATGTTAATCTTATGCTGCTGGAACTGATGGGGTGGAGGTTAGATACCTATTGTGGCTGGAGCGTGATAGAACAATCTAATGCCAGATGAGTGCTGGTGTTGTCAGGCCCCATCTTCACAGGGCCCTGTCCATACATTGAGGGAGGTGCAGATGCAGGTAGGTTGCCAAGGATGTGGCCATTGGTGAGGACTGTGATCCCTCCAGGGGTGATAAAGGTGGTCTCAAGCAGCAGCAGGGGTAGGGTGGTACAGGCCCAGCTAACTCGCTTCCTGTGATAGTGTAGTGGGAATAAACATACCGTATATGGGTATTCCAAACTAGGGTTATTAAATTGATCATTCATACATTTGCAGACATGTATTATTGCCCTAAACACTTAGCTAGACAGACAAGAGAGAGACTCAACAGAAATATTGAAATACCAGATCAGATCAGAGGAGATATGACAGGGAAAGGCATTAGAGGCATAGAAGAATGATTGAGATGTGTGCTACAGCTATTCTTAAGCATTACAACAGAAGCTATTTTCAGGTAACCAGTTGGGCTTATTGGTTATGAACTGACATCCAATTAGTCTTAGTGTGACTGGGTATTAAGCGTATAAACGTATAGTGTAATTAAGTAAAGTGGTATCATGGGTTAGAAAAGGCCCTATATGCTGTAGCTACCATGTGTGGCCCTTCTGCCTCCATCCCATTGCCAGCTCCCCCTTACCTGTAGTATCCCTGTTCCCTTGACATTTTCCCACATGGATCATCTCCGTGGTGTCTCTGTACCATGTTGGCATTTACTTTTTATCTTTAGCTTCTAAAAAACCACTGAGATACATGTACATTCTCTAGTTGTCTGATTGGCATCTGAACAGATCCTGATGTCAGGTCACATTTGAGTCATGTCTCTTTATTGGTCCTGCAACCAGTCTGGGAACAGATTATACTCTTAGAAACCCATTTTTGACCAAGCTGCATATTATTACACTCCCTTGTGGCCAAAGGGGGAATTGCCAGTGGCCCAAGTTCTTTGAATCAGGTCTTACCCCTCCCTTGAATTATTCCAAACTTTCCATGCTGTGAAAAATGAGTAATTAAAATGGTTAAAGCATCTTTTGTTTACTGCCTAATTACTTTTCTTAAATGTAATGACTAATGACGTAATCACATAATGACGTGAGGACTTGAACATTTGTTCTATAAAACCTAAAGAGCCCCAAAAAATTTAAGTAAAAATAAAAAGTAATACATTATAATGACAAAAGTCTGATAAGGTTGAAATGTAGTCTTCTCTGTAATAGTACCAATATTGTTTTACTTTCACAGGTATTACGTGCCAAGTTTATGTTTATGGTGGTATAATGTCCTTGTTTTATGAATTTAGTTTGAGAAGGTTACATGTAAGATGAACACTGAAGTACTGGTAAAAGTTATATTAATAATGTAGATTACTTCTAGGCCAAGGTAATTGCGGCTCTCACTTTCCATAACAGTTGGTTGCGTAGCTGATCCAATGATTTGCATGCTGTAGTAGTGTAAGCAGCTGATGGAAATAGGGCGTGCAGCCATGTGTATCCAGCAGGTGCCCATGCGCATGTGTTTTATGAAAGGGCCAGGGTCGATTATCAACCTCTGTTTTACCAAATTACTGCCACTGGAGGCAGCATAGGAAGCCCCCATAGCTTAATTCCAATAAAGTAAGGAAACAAAATATTATGGCTACAAATAAAGAGAAATATGGTAGGTAACCAGAGATTTGCTTAACCAGGTGTGCAAAGTTATTGGATGGCAATCCGATTTCTGAGAACAAAGGAGGTTTGTTGATTATGCATTCCTGTAAACACAGCTTTGTTCTTCAGGAGACTTGCCACCTAGCAACATCTGGTAGGAAACTAGCTCACACCTGCTGGAGACTCTCCTAAAACAGACCGAGTTGGCCTTGGTTGACCTTGAGAGTAATAGTGAAATGTACTGTATGGACAAAACAAGACTACATGATTCAGGTATGGAAATAGCAGGTTCTCAGACCGATTGTCCTTCAGACATAAATGCCACTATCTGAACTCTAGGTGAAGAGAAACATTTATCGTTCTCATTAAACTATGCATTATGAAAAGCAAACCACAGTGAGTTTCTTCAATCAAAAGAGTTGAGTTGGGCTTGCATATGGAATAGTTTATACATGTTCTACTTTCATCTCATCAATTTAACTGTTTGGTTTGTGCCAAAACATTTCACAATCCATTCATAAATTCAGATCTGCCTGTACTACATTTTTTTTCTATAGGGCTTCTATTTTCCCTGTCACCTTAGGATAATTTGGTGGATTTGCTATCTGTTCTTCAGAATTAATGGATAGTACATTCTAATATACACATTCAAGAGAAAAGTAATAAACCTAAATACAAAGTTTAAAAGGTTCTGCGTGTTCTATCTTATCTATCTATATATAAAAAACTGGAATATGCTTACATATGTTTTTTTTCCAGACTTTTTGAGATTTTCATAGTCATGTTTATGTATAATGATGGGCACAATATCAAAGTGTCTAAACAGTGTGGCTGTGGCTGTTGCAATAGTCACACTGCAGCATTGTCAGCTCTGCCCCATCATCTTGTTTGCTGGTATTTGTTTTAAGGATGTCTGTCCTTCAATTATGTTGCTTACAACTAGTAGTACACTTTTCATTTAATCTCTTTAATTTTAGATTTCCCACTTCGCCATTTGTGTTTCTGTTGATTTGTGAATGTCGATATTGTCCTCAAAAATGTTATGGGGGTGATTCCCAAATTAGCCACAGATTCCTGGATTCCTGACAAAAATGGTTTGTGGGGCATTCTTCAATTGTTAGTTATCATATCATTTGCAAACATTCTTTTACATTTTGTCTTTTAGTTTTACCACTACACTGAGAATACCTCTCACTTAAAATTGCAGAAGTGATTTATTTTGCGGAAAATTTCACATATGCTCTAATTCCACAGTAAAATTTACAGAATATACTTTGTGTAATTAATGTATTGTCCTGCGTTATAGTGCATTAACCCCTGCGATGCTACCTAGATAAGGTAGGCTAGATGGGGAAAGGAACCAGGGAGATTAGTAAACGAAGACAAAGACGAACACGAGGATTCTTCGTGTTGTGTGTCTTCGTATACATTTTGCCGCCGCCATGTTCGTATGTTCGGTATTTGGGCTGAACAACGAAAATGCACCCTTCGTGTTCGTTTTCATGTTTCATGCAGAAGTCTAGTGGCAACCTTGCTTCAACCAGCTTCTGTGTCACAGAGTTACCTTGATCTCAACCCATCTTGTATGCCACTTCCCATCCTCAGGATGTGCATGATTATTTCCCCTCATTGTGTGGTTGCTCCTCTAGTTTCTGATTATTGTTCATTGGTTCATCAAACCTTTTTTTAGGGTAAGGAAGAGGGATATAACTTAAAAAACTACACAAATTACAAAGTACAAGCTGTAGGTATCGTTAATAAATATGCTAAAATATGTCAAGCATTGAGAAACAATATGCCATAACCAAAAAAAAAAAAGAAAAGAAAATGATAATTGCACTCATAATATGCCTTTCATTACTTGTGTTTGTGCATTTTCATTTTCAAATTGGACTACTTAAACTTACTTCAAACTGAAATATGAATCCTGGAAGTGACTGTCACATTTCGGTATATTTGTAGAGCAGAGCATTTACAGTAAACAGTTTGTATTAAGTAACTGGAATAAACGTTTCCATTACATATTTGTTAGTCTGAGTTTATTTTATTTTGGGGTGGGGGTGTTACAAATAATCTCAAAAGATATTCAAAAGTATGCTAACTTTTATCAAGGCAAAGTAAGATATGGTTATTATACAACCCCCTCCCCCCATGCAAGCAGCATCTGAAAAAAATGCCCCTTTGGTCAAAATGTGTGTACATGTGTGTATTATGTTTTGTGTTGTGTTTCATAGTTAGCATTAACATCAAACAACACACACAAGAATTCAGTTCCATTTGCATTTACAGTTCTTGCTGTAAAGAAAACATAGGGAGGCTCCAACAAAAGCTAGAATACATGTGACGTGCATTTGATAATTATAGCATAAAAAATGTAGATAAGGTACTGTTACATGCTTTTTTATCCGTTTGAAATACATACATGGTAAAATATGTGTTAATGGTACATTTATTGTTTCAGATTTATCATAGATTATGGAAAGAATTTTATGTAAAATAAATCTTAGCAACGTGGAGGCAGAACACCAAGACAAGCTTGGAATGAAGCCCACGGGGGCCAGAATGGACTAGAGAGGGCCCTGATAGAGTGCTGAGCAAGGCTAGGCTAAGGCAGGACATGTGGAATTTAGGGGAGGAGTTTTGGTAGGAGGATATTTACATTTGGTCATCACAGAGGTAAGGAGCCAGTTTAACCTTACCTGGTGTTGTTTGTCCCTCCTTCCCTACTCTTATGTGGTTAAGTTTGTGGAGCGGTGTTGCTGCATTAGTCACAGTCATGAGCGGTAGCTTGCCAGGTATCCAATGGGTTAATGTGGTGGTATGATCACTGGTGGTCATAACTGGTGGGAGGTTCCTTGCAGGGAGTGGTGCTTGGAACCTCAAGTCTAGGTTGGGGCATCCGGGTATGTCCCCTCCCAAAAGTGGTGTGTGATATGGTACCTGGATAACTTGGCAAGCTAGGTTGGTTTTGGTGAAATCATAGTCTATATTTATTATTTCAGGTTTTATGGGACAATGACTGTTAATTAAAACGGCTGTGGCCTTTTTCAAGGTGTTTTATGTAATTGAGTAACTGAGCTGAGCCTGGCCCATTAGTCGAAGCTACATCTGTCAAAATATCACATTCTAATTAGGATGCTGTCATGGTACCCATCTATATAACATATTTACTCTAGAAATCTTTCATCTATAAAATAAAAAAATATGAATTTAATTAAATTTTAAGCAGGGGAATGCATTTTGTAATGAAATAGTTTTAGTATTTTGCAGTTCACTCCAGTTCTTAAAATACGTTTTTGTTAGTTTGTTAATGCGTATTAACATCTGTTTAAAAAATGCAAATTACATTTAGGAAAGTAGGGTTTTTTTTTTATAAAACAAAACTAGAACAAGCAGGTGACTTGACTGTTAAATTTTAAATCACATCCAAACAAGTCCGATGCGCATACCTGGGAACTTTTGGCCTCCGGCTACCCAGAGCCTTCTCTTGCGGGACTGCCCACTGACGTCAGGGGCGTTCCCGCTGACATCGTATGGAAACACCCATAAGTCAAGGGGAAACGGTCAGGGAGAGGGGCGTGTCCTGCGACATGGAGGAAGCGGTGCTTCACCCGAGAATCTCCGGGTCAAACCCGGAAAGTTCCCAGGTATGCCGATGCGGTACAAAATTTCAATTTAGTGTCTATGATTAAGTAGCTTAGGCGAATCTTGTAAAAAGCTGGTCTCCTTATGTTTTAACAATATTGTGAAGATTAATAAAGATTGAGATTTTGGTTGGTTTTGTATAAAAAATAAACAAAGCCACTGAAGATGATGTCATGTCTTTTGGAGAAAACAAGGTTAACAATGTTCATTCACATTTTTACAATTTTTTCTTAGATTATTTTTTAACCTAAAATAAAGCTTTATAACCCCCCCCCCAATTAGGGCTAACAAAAGGGCAGCTGTACAAAGAATGTTAATAATTTGAATAGATAGATGATCAAGCAGCTAAAAGATACATTTATTAAAAATTTCTCACTGCAGCTATCTTCTTTGCCTCTCTTATCCTAACGATCATAGAGAGGTAGAGTACATGCCGCCAATTGGAGCTAGAATTAGCCACAATCAGTGACAGTGACGAAGAGCATAGTATTACACCCTCAGCCTTAAGCAACAATTTTGAAGGGAAGTAATATTACGTTCTCTGTCCTTAACGGGCTAAACCCTACTTTATATGTATACTTTGGGGAGAAGTATGTTAGTTTCTTATTCTCAAGATCTGCATTATTATTTCTGAGGTATAGGTTAAATTAATGATTTTTTATATGTTCATGAGGCCATTGTAAAGGTGGGTGAGATAATGGGAAGAACAGGACATTGATTAGATAATCCTGGCTCTGAAATTAGGCTTCTCATACGAAAAGCTATTTTAGGTACTCGATTCTGGAGCCACTAAGTAACTGTATATGGAACATTATTAATGTGTAAAGTTTGTAGACATAAGACTTTACCAGCGCCCATAAGTCCCGTGGATGCAATCTGGGTGCTGGGGCAAGTCCCTTGAATGTAACTTGGCCACTGAGCAGGTCCTGTGGATGTATCTTTTGTGCTGAGCAATTCCCTTGGATGCAATAAGGGGGCTAGGGCTAGTCATATGTGTGCAACCAGGGGTCTGGGGCAAGTCCTATCAGTGTAATCTGAGTGCTGGGCAAGTCCTATTCATGCAATGTGGGTGCCAGGACTGGCCTTTGAGGTGTGTGACCTGTGATTTATGCCTGCTATGTGGGTCAATACAAACTAACGTGAATCTTTCACTTGATAACACTTTGGTAGTTTTCTATTTGTTTTTTATATTAACTTTGATTACACCAATAAAATGTGATGAAACAATGTCCACATTCTTAATTGTGCCTTCTAATGGGCCAACCTTTTATAGTTTTTTCTGCATTCATGGTGTAGCTGGTCATTTTATGTATTTAAATTGGGGCTTCATAATGTACTGGATAATTATTGGACACATGTTTTACCTACAACTGCTTTGTGTACAAATTAGGAAAGCAACAATGGCCCAGCAGCTATTATTCAAAAGTTATATTTTATAAACTGATATCTGATATTGGGAGTTATGCTGTACTATCATCAGCATTTTTTTGTTCTTACTGTTCTAGCTATTCAGTATAATGCTGTTTGGGGGCAAAGATGTCACTGATGACCTGTTTGGGACAAAAAAATTGCACTCGCAAGCTGTTGGGGGCAAAGATTGCACTGATAAACTGTTTGGGCACAAAGATGGCACTGGCAAGCTGGGGGACAAGATGGCACTGGTAAGTTTGGAGGACAAAATTGATACTGGTAAAATTTTTGGGTGCAAAGATGGCACTGGCAAGCTTTTTGGTGGCAAAGCTGGCACTGGGGGAAGTGAGTGACATGTTACATGGTGAAGTTGGGAAGCTCAAAGAGGTGGAGTGGTCGCCATAGAAAATTAGTGTGGTTAGAAAGGTTATGTTTTTAAGGGGAGGGATTACCAATATAGCCACACCCACTTGGGGGCCTAAATATGTTTGCACCCAGGCATCAATAGCCTTAGGCTTGGCCCTGTTCTTCCACTAAGCATGAGTTTAACCATGCTATAGAAAAAAGATTATATAGTAGACTATACCACCGGGAACTACAAGAGAGATAAGCGTTCATAAAATTTAAAAGAACATTTTTATAGGATAACTAAATCTATCACTCTATAGTGAATAACATATTTCCATTTCACTATCAATATATATCAATATACCCTTATGATTTCCGTGTTCTGAGAAGCAGCTGGGATATTTCATGTGTGTTATGAATGCTATTTACAAAACAAATATATTTACACAATGGAATCATTGTATTGAGTCTTGGCATTAAATGTAGTTTTAATTGCATTTAAAGTACACATTTTTCTTGTGAACCTACGCCAATATTATGTAGCGTAAACAACATTTTTATATTAGCAAAATGTGTGATTAGGAACATAGCCAGTATCACAAAATCGTGAAAATGTAATAAGTGTTAATACTGTAAATATGAAGAACCTGGTAAACAAAACATTACAGTGTCACAACAAAAGCAAGAAATCAGCACACACCTGGCAAATACTTATTTAAAAGTACCCACTGGAAGCATACAGTAAATATTGATTAATCATGGTAAGACCAAGCTGAAAATCTGCAACATTGATCAGCTAACAACACTATTTGAAACATTTCAATGTATTCATAGTACTTATGCATGCTGATTCCATGTGAAACGTCAAAGTATTCACTGCTCTTGCCAAGAAGTGTACCTAAAGGGGTTAAGTCTGCCCCGGAGGGTTATGGAGAAATGGTGTGCTGAGGAGCTGAGAATCACCCAGGACCTTCCCTGCATTCCCCCGCACTGATCACGCTGTGTTCACCAAGCAAGTCTCCATAGACGTGAATTGGGGATTGCAATGTACATGATCAGCCAGTAGGGATAGTAGATCGCATATCCTAGACAGGCCCTGCAGGGGATATCCTGTCCTTTGCTGACCTTCCGGTTGATGTCCAGGTAGGGAAAGTAATGGCCTGAATTAAGAATGACAGCAAGGCCAGCATGACAGAGTTGTCAATCACCTACAGCCTTCCATTCAAGGCTCAGCATGGGATGGGGGCTATGTCTATAGAATGGCATGCCCTGGCAGTGCCACTTCCTCTTTCACATTAACTGTTATCATGTCCCCACCCTCCCTCCCTATCAGGTATATCTAATATGTGGCAGGGGTACCTGACGGTCTGACGCTAGAGCTGGGGGTTGGTCGGCATGGGTATGGCCAACCCAGGTAGCAGTAGCTTTGGGAGCTAGCTGCACGGGCTCCCCATGGTTCATCCCTGGGAGAGTGAAGTCAGGCTACTGTGCATTACATTGACGCCAGTAGCTTTTGAGTATGGTTAAGCCTGTGCCAGAGCCTTGGGGCCCTCGATCCTAGATGGGCTAGGATTCGGTTATAGTCATGCTACCACTTTATGTTCTATGTAATGTTTGCATAGTTTATTTTATGATATTTATTCTTGGGCATGCTCAACATGTTTCAGTATTATCTGTCATTGGTTGCAGCATATCTAGCTGCTATGGTTATGTTGCAGTAATTTTCAAATAAAACATGCAACCTTTTCAGCCAATCTTTGGCGTCTGTGTATTTATTGGGATACAGGGGGGATGTATCATTTGTCATACCATTGTCATGCCATAACGCATTCCTTATGTAAAGGCTTACTGGTGCTCGCGATGCTGGTTTCTGCTGACAGAGAGCTGTCCAGGCTATCAAACAGGATGTCCACGTTGCTGCAATAAAGTCAGGACCTATCTGTACGTCCTTAAGGGCTTTATTGAATGTTTTTTTAGGATGTACGTATGGGTACGTCCATAGTAGACTGAAGTTGTTAATGGAGATTGATAATTTAGGTACTGGAGTTGAGATGGAGGAAGGTTTACGATAGATTGAGTTTTAGGTAACATTGTGACATGCAAGTAGAAATACCAGACAAGCAGTTATATAATGGACATGAGAGAAGGAGAGAGGTCTGGGAAAGACAGGTAGATCTGGGTATCATCAGCATACAGGTCATACTGGAACCCAAATTAGTTTACTTTTCCAAAAGATTATGTGAAAAGAAAGAAAAGCAGAGGGCCAAGGGCTGAGCCTTGAAGGATGCCAACAGAAAGTAAAAGAGGTGAATAAGTATTGCCAGAGAAAGTGAAATAGAAAGAATGATTTAAAAGATATAAAGAGAGAGAGTTGTGTCTCTTATACCTATAGAAGAAAGTGAGTCAAGAAAAAAGTGATGATCAACATTAAAACCAGCAGAGAAATCCAGGAGTATCATCAGAGAGCAGTGATCTTTGAGAGAGCAAGTAATTGGATACTTTTTAGGGTTGTTTCAGTAGAGTTAATGGGTCTAAAACCAGACTGAAGTGGTTCAAAGGGGAGTTAAAGGAAATGAAGTTGGTTAAGCAATTGTACACTCTCTAGCAACTTAAATGCCAAATGAAGGATGGGGATAGGGCTGTAGTTAGTAGGTAAAGAGGGATCTAATGAAGGATTTTTGGAATGAATGTGATTAGAGCCTGCTTAAAGGTTGTTGGTGCATTTCCAGAGCATAGGGAAAGGTTGACTAGCTGGGTAAGTGATGGACAAAGGGAGAGACTTAGCAAGGTGTAACAGAATAGGGTCAAGGGGACAGGTTGTTGCGTGCGAGGAAGAAAGAAGAGTATTGTAGTTCATGTAGCCATAACTATGAACATGATAAGGTGAAAACTTACATTTTATTAGGCATATTTTATTACGTTCCAAAAATCGTGTGCTACAAAACACATACATAAGTCTTTGCACTGCCAGGGGAATGTCATAACACAGGCTCAAGTCTCTCCTGTCAGCATGAGCCAGAATAATTGGCTCCATGTTAATGGATTAAGTCTAAAAACTTTCACTTATGGTTATAATCAAATGAGGATGAACCTCTGTTCGGGCATTCACTGTTGGCGGTGTCAGTGGTGACACCACTAGAAACAATGTTCAGAACCTCTGATGATCCCAAGTCTGATCACCGTTACCACAAGGCTGTAGGACCAAGGTATTACTACTGTCTACATTATGTTTCAAGTACTTTTTTACATGATGCACATTGTCCAACCTTCATGACAATCAAGCTGAGGTTCGGATAATGAGGATGAAAATGTGTCACTAGTTAATCTGGCACATGTTCTTATATTTAGCAATGCCATCTGGCCTGTAGTAGGGCATGAACCTGACATGCTTTCTACTACAGCTAGATATGTAATGTTGTTTACTTTTTATCCTGACAGGTCCCACCAACACGTGACCTCCATGTGATTGCCATGTGGTTCCAGGTGATCATGATGTGTAGCCTTTCCAGTGTACAGGGTACTCCAACTGAAATCTGACGTATACGGGAGTCAAGATTGTCCTGTACGTCAAATTCCTCTGTGTCATTAACTATAATGTGAAAGGGGCGTGTAGGAGGTCTTCATTGAGTATTATCCAGTACACATCGTTTGAGGAGCAAGACATGAAAAGTGGGATGGACACACCATGATGTAGGCAACTGAAGAGAAACTAACACAGGATTGACGGAGCTATGCAGCAGGGAGCTGATGAAGGCGACCCCTGACTTTGCCGAGTAAGGGCCAGTGGGGGGTGACCGATTTTATATTTCAGTACAAGTATGTCTACATTACTAAGAGATTCAAACTACTTTTTTCCTGTTGACCCCAAGAAGCTTCAAAGTTTAGCTGCTACACTCAAGTTGTTCCTGATATTGCCTCTTGTTTCAAGTGCACTGAGCTTTCAGATTATTCAGTTCTATAGGACCAGAAGATGCTTTGTTTGACTTCCTTCTTGATTTGTTATTACACCAAAAAATTTAAAATAGACTTCCTCAAGAAAAAATGTCTTCCACAAGAAAAGAAAATGGATATTTGCAGCAGCACAGAAAAGGTTATTTCACTAACACACAAGGGAAAGCTGTATTCCCAACCTAGCACTTCCAAGTAATTACAGTAGGAGGAAGATTACAGCTATTTCCCAAACCATTGATCATTATCTGGACAGAAAACAACCTTCTAAGATTAACAATAAAAAGGCAAATGCCCAGAGTGAGCAAAAGTTTAGCCTGGAGCAGTGTCCTCTCTACCAAGATGATGTGAACCAAATATCTGCTCTTTGGGTAAAATAGATCTAACAGGATGTCCTTAATGCCATATTTGGACTTATTTTGTCACTATTTGGGAGAGATATTTGGAAGATTAGAACCAACAAAGAAGCCTCGCTTCTTTTCTTTCATAGCTTCAAAGGGGTTATGCCTACCATGACAGTGGGTGAAATGCAAGTTTTCACACCGATAGTGTTGTCTTGGGAACTCCTTCCATTTTCTTCAGGATGATTTTCCAACCCCTACTGAACCAGCTGTCTAGCTGCATATGCGATTTAGCTCGTCTATTAGGTGATGCTACATTTATATATTTTTGCTAGGAGGGACAAAGGCGAGAAATCTTCTAAATTCACTTTAGTCCAATAGACTATTGCTTTTGCTTATAAGACTGTCAAGAAGACACCACCTGTTTAATCAAAGTGCATTCCATGAGAGCTACAGCAGCAACGTGGAGTTCAAGTAATGGATTTGTCTGTAATTACAGGTTTGACATCCATGCCAATTCCAAAGCAGCCTTTGGGAGATTCCTCAAGTCATATGTTGATCCTGCTGCTCGCATTCTTTTAGTGAGTGGATGCACAGTGCAGTGTAAATGTGACCCAACAGCTAGATTTTCCCCACTATTAATAAATATCTGTATCATTAAATTACCTTTTTTCTGATTTTACACACTGGAGAGTTTGGGGGAATGGTGTTTTCAACGGCTGTCCAATTAATCTGCAGGCACCTGTTCTTCCTGAGGGGAATAAGAATTTAACCATTTGAGTGATGGCGGTTGGACTAAAGAAAATGCATTTACAGTAGATAAAATTCATTCATTTAGGCTTTACGGAAACCTAGCACTTCCAACTTTTGTCTCATTGCTTTGGCTTTGAAAATCTACAGTAAATTTACATCTCTGTTATACTTAAAATCTTCACTTTGCAGACTTACTAGGGCCAACATCTATAAACCACTACTGCTCTTTTCTGCTAGAAAAAGACTTAAGCTACTTGGTATTTTTAAAGGCAGCTAGGGACAGGCTTAATCATTTCAATTCCAGTAGGTTCTGCAAATGGTAAAGTCCCTACAGACATAGCCCCATGAAAGAAATTGTATTTCTGTACCTCTCAGATTAGTCTATTTCAACAAAAATAGAATTTAACGGCGTGTTTCTAATTATCTTGTGGAAAACACATGGCTGTACAATGTGTTTTGGTATTGCATGCCCATATATCACAAGATAAACATATTGCAGCAAATCATTTTTGATTTTCCATTGAATGGAAGAATTATAACAATAACACATCACACTATATTAATATATCCAGTATGGATCGTCTAATATAAACACTGTAGAGGAAATAGCATATTTGAGAACAAAATAATCAGATATGTACGGTACTTTTTGTACTATGCATCTTGTAAAATGCGGCATTATAATTATTTAATTTGTAAATGAACATTTAAAAAGTAGTTATATTTTTTCTAGAGTTCCAAGGAATGGAATCCTTGTTGACTCAAAAGGGTATTCAACTCAAGAGGGAAACATTATCATTATTAGGTTAACATGGTGCGCTGGTTACCATTTTTGCATTGATCTTCACTCTATACCTGTATTTAGCATGGGTATGGAACCTAACCCTTTCTTATCCATTGTATTGCGTATTGTCACCTATATGGCTGCATCTACAGGCTACATTTATGTACAACCAGACAAGTTTTACTTTTACTATTGCTATGACCATACCTGGTAACTTTCTAAATAAGCTCACCCTGCGACTCTTGAAATATTAAACTTTAAAAGCTCATTATGAAGACTCTACACTGGATGGACAAATGTATTGGCACACCTGACCATTACACCAACGGGGACTTTTATGACATGACACTCTAAATACATAGACATTAATATGTAGTTAGCCCCCAAGTTGCAGCTTTTCACAAAATGTGAGTGTTTCTGTGGGAGTTTTTGCCCATTCATCAGTAGTGCATTTGTGAGGTTGGGCACTAATGTTGGATGAGGAGGCTTGGCTCGCAATCCCTGTTCCAGTTCATCCCAAAGGTGTTCAGTAGGGTTGAGGTCAGGGCTCTGTGCAGTCAGTCAAGTTCTTCCACACCAAACTCATCTAACCATCTTTATGGACCTTGTTTTGTGCACTGGACACAGTTATGCAGGAATTGAAAAGGGCCTTCCACGAGCTTTCCCACAAAGTTGGAAGCATAGAATTGTCCAAAATCTCTTGGTATTCTGAAGCATTAAGATTTCCCTACACAGGAAGTCAGGGGCCAAACTACTGAAAAACAGACCCATACCATTATCCCTCCTCCACCAAACTTTACAGTTGGCGCAACGCAGTCAGGCAGGTAGCATTCTCCTGGCATCTGCCAGACACAGACTTGCCCATTAGACTGTCAAAAGGAGAAGCGAGATTCGTCACTCTACAGAACATGTTTCCACTGCTCCGGAGTCCAGTGGTGGTTTGCTTTACATCAGTGCTCCTGAACCCTCTCCTCAAGGGACACCTACCAGGTCAGGATTTAGGTATTACTCAGATATGTCTAAGGTGTTTAATTAAAAAATCATTACAAATAATAAAAACAGCAAAAACACCTGAACCACCTTAGACCCACCTGAGTAATATCTGGACTGTTAGGGGTGCCTTGAGGAGAGGGTTGAGGAGCACTGCTTTACACCACTCGATCAGACGCCTGGCAATGAACTTGGTGATGTGAGGCTTGCATGCAGCTGCTCTGCCACGGAAACCCATTTAATGAAGCTGCTGCTGCACAGTTTTTATGATGATATTAACTCCAGTGGAAGTTTGGAACTCTTCCGCTATGGAATCAGCAGAGCATTGGCAACTTTTACGCACCATGCGGTCTGTGACTTTACATGATCTTCCACTTTGCGGCTGAATTGCTGCTGTTTCTAAACACTTCCACTTTCCAATAATACCACTTACAGCTGGCCGTGCAATACGTAGCAGGGATGAAATGTCATGAACTGACTTATTGCAAGGATGGCATCCTATCACAGTATCACGCTTCAACTCCCTCAGCTCTCCGGAATGACCCATTTTATTTCACAAATGTCTGTAAATGGACTGCATGGCTAGGTGCTTGATTTTACACACTTGTGGCGATGGGTCTGACTAAAACATTCACCAAATGGCTCTACTACTAGTCCTCATAGAAACCTTAAATTGATCTGCATTGAAGCTGGGAAATGAAACCATAACATACTGGGAGCAAAAGGAGTCTTTTAAATGACAAAAGTGTAGAATAGGAAGGAGTCAGCTCCAGACTGTGTGTCCCTAAAAAGTATAGGTTTTCCTAGGAAAAGTATAATCTGTATTCTGGCAAGAAAAATGTGCCCAAACCCACAGCACTCATAGCATTAAATCCTACCATGCGGGAGCAGCACAGCACAGTAACGAAGCAGAATGTCTATCTTTTCACTCTTGTTTCAAAAGATGAAGTCCAGTCCCAGGGGATGCTCTACCTCTCCTTGAATAAATTAAATGACAGTCAAATAACACTGTCTACAGGTGTTAGAAACAACACTTGGCATAGATATGAAAAAGATATGTTTTATACATTTTACATTAACATGGATTGAAAGGAAAGTCATGATCAAACATTTGGACTTTTTCAGGGATCAATGAGGCAAACTGTATCTGGATCCTTTCTGGACTCCGTTTCTGGGCATTCCATGCTGTTTGGTTTAAATGAATGTGTGTTAACTGCAGCATGATTGTGGGATCAGCGATACTATTAGTCCATTAGCCAGCATTTTCCCCTGGTTTGATCAAAGTGGAGGAAGACAATCCTTATGTTGATTTTAATAAAACAGGAAAAGAAGTTGCTTAACACTGGAAGGTCCTGTAAAAGCCTCCATTACAGGTGAGTGAGCTATAATCCTTCCTAGATTTCTCAGGGATGCAGATTCTGCCCACATAGCCTCTTGTATATTAGTCGCATATTATTCACAACATATGAAACAAATGTAGATCTAATATTTTGGCTGTTTAGCCATCTGAATCTGCACATAACAGGAAGAAATACCATGCTAATTCTATACAGATGTGCTATTGCATTCCTGTAAGTCTTGCAGCTAAAGAGGAAATGCTAATAATACCCCCTTAGAGTCTAGGGTAAAAAATATATTGTTTATGGTGCATGGGAACGTCAGAACATACAAAATGTGTTTTATTTCATGCAGCGAGATATGGCATGTTAGTGGAGACCTTACAAACTAATAATAATGACAGAAGAACAAGTCTCATTGTGAATTACAGTCATGTACAGTCCTCTCACTGAAACCCTATTAATTCTAAAGGTAACCTACATTTAAGTCAATTAGAAGAATGGTCGAGAATGTGACAGCTGCAGTTTAATGTAAAATAAGACGCTCAGGACGTAAAAGTACCAAACCAGAATATAGCCTTGGGGCACCGTTCTGTCAGTGACAACAGCAGAGAGCGAATAGGAATAATTAACACTTTCACTCCCCTATGGATGTACAGGTACATACGGTCCTGCCTTTTTTGCAGCAGCAGGGACATCTCTCTGCCACTTCACAGGAGATCAGGCTGTCTCAGCCTGGACTCGCCCCTGCTGGCAGAAGCCAACATTGCCACCTTCTTGCTTACTGATCGTGTATAAGAGCACTCGGCACGAGTGCCGGTACACCACTACGATATGCCCATTTTTTCATGCGATTGGGAATTCCAATCCGGAAGGTGTCAGTCTAGGGGATCTGTGGGATCTCTTATAGCTCCCCAGGCTGGCTCATTGCAAGCATTATGATCAGCAATGAAGGGATATGCAGAGTTAGCAAGAGATGTCTTACCTTTACTAATCTGGCGTATTCGTCAGCCTTTTATATCTTTTGTTAGTGTGTAGATTGGCAAATATAGACACTAGTGAATCACGTGATGAATACAACCTAATAGAAACAAAATGTGAGAAGCAAAGTGCACAAATAAACAAAAGCATGTATAATCATTGGCTTCTTTGTGTAGTCTCTGTTTTGTCTCTATCAGCTGGAACCAAGCAGCTCTCAACACTCTATGCATAAGAGCGGGAATTTAACACAATATATTATTTATCTGTTCTGGCTGATTTCCTCCTTGTTAAAGGACTATATCTGAGGACTAAGCTCTCTTGTCTGCCTGCTGCTGGGAATCAAAATGCTAAAGAAACTCCAAATAAGAGTATATATATATATATATATATATATATATATATATATATATATATATATCCTATGTTTAGGGAATGTGTCTGATAACATGAAGTTAACAATTTTCCAAAACTATTTATTCCCGGAGACCCAAAATGCTCGTTATTGTTATTCATGTAATATTTAAAAAGTCTATTTTTTTTACATTCACAATGCGTTTTAATACATGTATTACATGTGGAAGAACATTCTTGATTGACGTTGTTGCTTGCACATTATTATGAAGAAAAAGTAAAAGAGACATTTTGTACTGTGTGTTAGTTAACTTATCAATTGGCACCCAGTGTTCTAGAGAAAGAACAGACGACTGTGTCTTAACAGTAAAAGGATTCTGTGGCTGTTGAAAGGTAGGATATTTCTGCAGTAGTACTATTAGTCATAAGGTGATAAACTGTTTTAACAAATGGACAGACTGTCCGTCTGCCTGGGATGGACCAATGTAAACCCTCTGGAACTGACAACATCCTAAGATTCTTAAATGCTCTGACTCCTTATTGATTCCCATTTTTAGATTTAATTGCTAGAGTGAAGGAAATAACTGGACTCTAGCGCTCTGAACAGTAATAAATTAGAGGACTACATTTTATGTTTTCACTCCTTTTATGTACAGAAAAGTATGCAGAAATAAGGTTCCTTACAGAAACGTATGCTTATCATGCTAGAGCAAAAGAGTTCCAGCTCATCACATACACATCACATAATTTAGATTATGACATTGGTTGTATCTCACTAGTATTCATGGGCAACCAAGGACACAGTTATAATAATAATTAACAAAAACACTTATGGATAATGATATTTTTGCGAGTTTTGTTTTATAATTATTTAAAAAGCTTTCTATTCTTGGTTAAACTAGTCTTACTTCTTTATATATTAGAAAAATGTATATAGTATCAGTATAAGCCCAAGAGAAATACAGTCTTTTTATCAAAGTTGATAACTTTTTTTATTGGACCAACACATTCCACCAGAAGAAGGGACTTCTAAGGTCCTGAAAGCTTAGATAACTGAACTGCAGACTCTTTTTTCCCTTTGGATTTCTTCACGGGAGGAAATGTCAGTCCAGGCATGGACCTCCTGGCCCATGAAGTCCAACACACAAATGGAGTTTTTGGAAATGTGCCTCGATATTTGGTTGTACAGTATACTACCCTTGTGTAAGGGAAATTTACTGAAGGCAATGTAAGCACTATCCATACTTGGCTGAGTTAGTCCCTTTAGCTTGATATTCTATTCAGATGTAGGATAAATGTGTCCTCAAAAACCTTTTGCTATTGTTTAAATTAAGACTGTTGTCTGGTAAACAGATCCACTTGTCTGGTGGTCTCATGCATAAAATATTTGCCATCATATTATTGACGAGGCACAAACGCAGTACAACTTGTCATTTTGTGAATAAACATACTTATTTTTACATCATTAATATTGTTATCACCACTAACTCAGTGAGCACAATGAAACACAACACCAAGAAATCTGATGTTTCCATAACGTCTCATCTTTCCTATGTCTGTAGCACTTTAAAAATGAGCCACTAAATCTGTTTGATCAAGTAATGGAAATACATTTGTTAAAGGGCAAACAGTTACATAAAAGTGTCTCTATTATTTTCTCCATTATGTGATGATTTTTGCAAATGTTTAGTAGCAGTTTATTAAACATCACTCCAAATAACTCTCTAGCATGGAACAGGCTATCACAAGAAGTAATCTAAATTTAATGGAAATTAATTGCTTATAGAATAACCAGAACATGATTATTGTTTGACAAAAACACAATAACAATTTTATGAAAGCAAAAATCACACCCTGAGTTTTAAAGAAGAGTTGTACAGCTGAATACTTTGCACACCCACACGAAAGCCTTCGGAAACAAAGATTGCATTGTGTACTATTTATGATGTATGCAAATTTTAATTAACGCAACATTCCAAACATTGAATGCTTCCAGCACATCAAAGGAAAAACTGTTCTTCTATTCTATTTCATGATGTGCAACGATCAAGTACGCCATAAACACTTTTGAAGTGTTCAGATGCAGGAAACAGTGCCTTGATTTAAACATTTTACACAACAATATGCAATAATCGTTAACAAATTAATGCACGCTGTGGTTGAAATATTGTTCTTCTTCAAAAAGAATGATCGATTATTAACATGTAAAGAGTTTATTATATTGATGATGTTTTTTTGTGTTGGTTGTGGAGAACAGAAAAAGCACATATGGCCTTACAGCAGGAAAGAGATCCCAGAAAGCCTGCTACATACTTGAAAAGTGGAAATCACCTGCAAGTCATTAAGAAATTATAGAGGGATGTGAAGACCAAGAGCAACATGTGAATTTGCTCAAGGAAAATGTAAATGCAGATCCAAGTCAAAGCAGAGAAGGTTCTCTGCACAATAATGCCCATGGCTAGTTGTAGCGTTGACTTGGCAAGAGGTGAACTTTTTAGAATGTACATAACTACCAGCATAAAATAATACAAAGGTGCTATATGGCAACAAAAGGACAAATGAGAGTTGTTCAAACTGCATTAACTGCTGGCACATGGTTGGGCACTCCTTTAATACATACCTTGTGCACAGTGCAATGTGTGCATGGAAGGCAAAAGAGTCCCAATATATCTTGATTCATATGTGGTGGGCTGGCATCAGAAACAGACAGGGTCAGATACATGACCACCTTCCCATCTTACAAGAAGAGACATCTTGCAGTGCTCAACTCTATAGTTCCACAAAGTGGCCATGAGCTGATTTCACAGCTCCCTGGGCTAGTCAAGACTCAAGAGAGATCGGAGCATCTCCCTAACTCACCCATGATCCCCTGCCTGTAAAATTGGGACAGTAAAGCAGCTCCCTAGGACATTGGGACAGAAACTGGGACAGTTGGGAGGTGTTTCACACTAGGCTTAATGTATGTCAGAGTCCACTGAGAGAACAATTTATAAATCTTGCTAAACAGTGGTTTGATGCTCTGAAACATATGAGGGCATGTTCACTTCCTCCTTGTGCATGTACACCCTACTATAGCATTTACTTCAATACACATATACACATTATAAGTGCTCCCGAACAGGGACACATCATAGGGCAGACTATTAAGCAGTTGTCTGTTCTCAAACATTTCTGTATGTAAATGTGTACGCTTAACAAACAAAATCTAATAATGTAGCGTAGTGTGTTTAAAAAGATCAAAGCAGTTGATTTGTCCATACCAAACTTCTACACCTGAGGACTGTTATGAAAATTACCGTTTTAATAATCCTCATTACCACCAAGTGCTCTGGCATTTTTGGATCTCTTTTCATAGATAATGGGCAGCTTATGGGGCTACTCCAGTGCCAATTATTAATTTCCTTTGGTGGCATATATAATTATTTATAACAAGTACTACTTTTTTCATTTTTATGGTTCATGGTATCCATTTGCATAATAATTAAGATACTCTGAGTAGTCACTATATCCAAAAGCAGTGTATTAATGTGACATTGATAAAAATTGACAAAAAGTATCTATTAAACACAATAGGCACATGACTCTTGAACTCTGGGGGACTCTTAGTGCACCAATGACAAGTTCAGATGATGCACCTCCATTAGATAAATAACAGTAGACACACCATAGATGGGTGACAGGCCTTTATGACTTGTATCCATGTGTGTATGTAAATGTGCATGACTGCCAAGGGGCCCTGGAGTGTTTTAATCCAGCAATGAAGCCGCTCATGAAATAGTTAAGCATATAATGTATATGTTTCCATTGCTCCTTGGAATTAATTATGAGTGCGACATTAAAAATTTCCCCTCTACAGCAGTATAACTGCTGTTACTATAATTACTATAATTTTCCTGTGTTGTAAAATGTAACATGTCCTATCCAGGTGCACAATGTAATTAGAAACATTCTGTATTAATTTGTGAATTCCAGAAATTGACAACATTTTTCTTCATAGCGTTGGCACGTTTCATTGTCTGACAGTTCCGCTTAAGAATTTGAAATAAAGAGAAGCAAAGTTGGTTAAAATGGTCTCCAATGCTTGGACAAATCTCATAGTAAAGTCAAGAAAGTATAATTGATTGTAATGCAGTGATCTATGCATTGTGCTTAGGGCTTTGTAACAGTAGTAAGAGGCTCTGTTAACTGGACGGAGCTATACTGTCTACTGATCTACTGAGAAACAAAAACTGTCTGCGCTTCTTACCCTAATAAAGTTGGCAACGAATATATAAACATAATATAAATGAGAGGTTTTGGTTATATGAATTGGCCAAAGCATAATTAAGCTCACCCGCCACGTCAAGGCACACTCTCAATAGGGTGAGAACCTAATCTCACCTCCTACATAGTGGGCACACAAAGCAGTTTATACTGCTACCAAAACCTAATTAATAAGGTTTTGGTAGCAGTATAAACTGCTTTGTGTGCCCACTATGTAGGAGGTGACAGTAGGTTCTCACCCTATTGAGAGTGTGCCTTGACGTGGCGGGTGAGCTTAATTATGCTTTGGCCAATTCATATAACCAAAACCTCTCATTTATATTATGTTTATATATTCGTTGCCAACTTTATTAGGGTGAGAAGCGCAGACAGTTTTTGTTTCTTGTATACATCGTACAGCCAATACACTGTTTCTTGCAGCATGCTTACACCTGTTTGGTAGGCCTCGTATTACACATTTGTATTATTTGAGCCTGTGACTAGCTTAGCGCACCAACATTTTTTCTTTTTACTGATCTACTGATACAGGTACATGTGAGTTACACAGAATTGCTTTTTATTGTAGATCATTTCCCCTTCTGCCCTCCACCTCAATTGAAAAGGCACCAGTCTACCAGGTAGATGTTCTACCACAAGGTACCTCTGTAGGGGGCCTAATAAAACAACACAAGTAATCAGTATTTCAGGTTCCCATGTGTGATTGAGCAACAACATTTTTTCTTAACTTTTCTGTGATCAATTTACGTTATCTAAATTTAATTTAGTAACACAATCGACAATACCAATGACCCTGGATTAATCTATGCATGGGAAGGACATTTGGACAATCCCAATTCCCACACATACTTCTCACTTATGTCTTTGTGGGATAGCACTGCTTCTATGTACACTAAGCCCACCCCAATGCCCCCTCTATGCCTTCTATAAGAAGCCAGAGAGAGAGAAAGATCTGAGGCACCAGCTACTGGAAGCTCCCATCTATGGCTATAAGGTCATATACATGCAAATATTAAACACAATTACATACACTCTGTAACACTGCTACACAAGCTCTGTAGCATATTAGCCAGTACATTGACTTGTTGTGTAATAGTAAAATTAAACCATTCTCCATCAATAAGACATGAAATGAACTTACCGTAATAAAAATATACACTTACTCACGAGACACCAAACTAAGAAAACGCTATGGAATCCTACTGCTAGTATTTTTTTTTTTACTAAAGTTGATTTGACCAAAATACTAATTGAAACGTGTTATAAACAGTATGTAGATATAAGCAGATTGTTTTAGTGCTAATCAGATCAAGTCAGTGAAGTAAAATATATACCCAAATGTCCTTCTTTTTGAGGGACAATCCCTAGACATTAATCCAGACATGATCCAAAAATGTAGGATGATGTGAAAATACTATATCTGTCTTTCATTTCTAATAGTAATTTTAAAGGTTTTATAGTCTGAGAATATTATAGTCTGGGAATATTTTTAGGTTATAAAAACCTTATTATAAGCATGCTATTGATTCCTCTACTGTTTAACACAAAAATCACAAAACAAAATAGGCTACATTTGATTATATGTTTTTGCATTTTGTCCCGATCACTTAGAAACAATTTTGCAATTTGAATTCAAATCAAGTTTGATCTTCTGTAGAAAAAGTGTAGTGTTGGCGTATGCTGTAAAATTAGATGGAGCACATTCATGCAATATTCTGCCAAAAATAACGGAAATTTTGATATAATGGAATAGTAGAAAATAGTACCTTAAATAATATAAAGTTTAATGATTTCAATGTTTGAAACATATGCTAGTTAGTAGTTACCTTAGTTGTTGTGTGACACATTCAATAATCTGTTCCTGTGACAATGAGATTAAAACTGAAATGACATTGCTATAATTCTCACTATTTTATGTGCCAAGAAATGTTTATTTTTACATAAATATTATCTTGCATTATTAACAGTGCATGGGGCGATTTGAAGATCCCCATCCTGTAAACATATAGACTCTAGGTGATAGAAATGGTCTAGTATTAGCATGCCTCCCTACCCCAAAAACATATTATTGTCCAAGAGAGGTAGAGGAGTCTGCAAAAGTCTTTAAAGGTGAGGAAGAAGTTTACAGTGCGGCTTATAGAGCAAGAGGCCAATCTGAACACATATCAGGGTTATCAAGGTAAAAGATCCACTGTTGGGGATAGACCAGCCACGTTAGTAAAAGTATTGCAGGGGAGGGAGTAGAAAGGGTAAGCTAAAGGAATATGGGAGGAAAGGGGTTAATGTGTGTATATATATTTCTGTATTGTGTTGAAGTGTGTGTTAGTAACTAAGGTAATCAATCTGTAGAGGATTATCTATTAAACACAATAGGCACATGACTCTTGGAACCATTTTTGTGTTGATCTTGATGTATGTTTTGGGTCATTGTCCTGCTGGAAGATCCAACCACAGCCCATCTTAAGCTGTCTGGCAGAGGCAGTCAGGTGTTCATTTAATATTCGTTGATATTTGATGCCATGCACCTTTACAAAATTTCCAGCTCCTCTGGCAGAAAAACAGCCCCACGTCATTAAAGAGCTCTGTTTTGGTTTCATCTGATCATAGAACCTGATTGCTTTTAAAGTTCCTGTTATGTCAGGCAAACTGAAGACGGTTGAGTTTGTTTTCAGATGAGAGTAGAGGCTTCTTTTAAACAACTTGTGATGTAGGTGACGTCGGATTGTAGTTTTGGAAACTTTCTGACCCCAAGATGCAACTAACTTTTGCAATTTTCCAGCTGTTATCCTTGGAGATTTTTTGGCCACTCGAACCATCCACAGTTAAGGCATACAAGACAGTATTGACACACATCATCTTCCAGGTTGCTTCATAACATATCCAGTTGATTGGAACTTCCTAATTACTGCCCTGATTATGGAAAAATGGCATTTTCAATGCTTTTTCTTTTTTCTTATAGCCACTTCCCATTTTGTGAAGCTCAACAACCTTTTGTCCCATGGTCTCATCCATTGTGATAAATGGCTAAGGGGATTTGGCCTATGTGTTACCTAACATTTATCCTGTGAAACAGGAAGTCACGGTTGAACAATTTTTCTGTTCCGAGTTACCCAGGTGTACTAAAAATGTAAAATATCAATGGGAATATACTTCAAATGTATTTTCTCATATATATGTGCCAACAATTGTGCCCCTGCACACAATGTTCCCTGAAGTCCTGCTTTCTATTAAACATACAGTCTTTAACTCAGAAATATTGTACGTTTCCCATTTCTTAGCAGGTGGTATTGAGGGGAATGCCCCACATGTGTGTACCAATATTACCAAAGCTTAGTCCCTTACTTGCAAGATTCAAGATTGCCAAGTAGCAATCAGAAGAAAACAAAGCCAAATGTTCTGCAGAGTGTTTCTCATGGAAAATATTTGGCATTCATTGGCATTTAATACTGTGTAGATCAGTATAACAACCATCCATGAAGTGTTTAGCAAACTGGCTTGAAGATACATCTTTTAATAATTACTCTCTGAGTTCATTCATAGGGGGAAAAGTACATATGAAATGGGTGTTCACTTGTTTGACAAACTGGCCACAGGAATGGAAAACCACGGTCAAACCGGATTATAAATCCTTGTACTTGTTCACATATCTCAACATATCTAGGAAATACAGTGTGATGGGAAATTTTGGCTGGGATTGGCTGTATATCTACATTTATATTTCAACAGTCTAAAATAAATGCAGACTAGACAAGTCAAAGGTAAACTTAGCAAAACTAAATTCCACAGAAAGGTCACAGCGAATAAATATATACTTTTACCATAAGAGTTTGTTATGAAATACCTCATTTATGCTCTCTGCAGGATATTCCAGGATCCACTCATTTTGGCATCACAGAAACAAAGCCGTTTGAAAATATCTTTTTCTACAGTCTTACAAGTTTAGTGTCCTCTAAACTGCAATGGTTTCCTTGAATATGAACTCTGACGAGTGCCAAGGAATTCGGACAGGGGTCGATAAAATTGGTTTGGATCTACAAGCCAGCTTTTTTTTTCTTTCCCAATCATGTTTTTATTTTCATACAGTATATAATGCCCCCTGGCCTGCAGTTAAAGGTTGTTTATTGGAGCAATACAACATAAAACACACCCTTCTTCAGTACTGCACCACTTTGTAGAGTACTTCAATTAACCTCTTCATGACAAGGGTGATTTTACACCATAAAGAATCAATCTTTTATGTTTAATTATTCTTAGGCACTCTAACACCATATAGTAAAAGACACACACTAACATCTTATACTCACAAACGCCTTGTAGTAACATACACGTTAACATTCTACACTCATTTACACACATGCTAACACCACACACTAATACACACACACCATACTGTATGTCGACATATACACTCATACGAATGCTATACTGTAACATGCACAACACCACATTCTTATGCACACACTATCCGACAATATACAATCACACACGTCTTGTATTATACATGCACACCCACACTAACTCTAGCACTATACATACACACACTGACTCTGACACTACACACTCACAGACTGATCCAACACTATACATACATATACAACAAACATAATGACTGATACTACAGTATACATACACTGACTCTAGCACTATACGTATACACACACATACACGCTGACACTGCAGTTAACGCACCCACACTCATCTACACTACTCCCCTCTCATCTTGTGGAGAACCTGCAGCACAGCTGCCTATCTTCTGCCATCTTGAATCAAGCACTCTATGCTTTCCTGCGAGGGCGAGGTGAAGCGGGTGCCATGAGGCACCCAGGGAGGTCATGTAACGTGCAATCCATTACCACAGGCATCCGCTTCTCCACGCCCGTGTAGGAAAGCATAGGGTGCTCGATTCACGATGGTTATGATTATTATTATGATGATTTTTCTTTAACACCTCCACTCCCCTTACTAAATATATCCTGCCCACTACATAAATGCAGAGTGCACATGCACAGCATAAAGGTGAGGATATACAACTTAGAGGAGGCTAGGCATACATAGGAAAAGATTAAATTCCAGAAACAAATCCTGATGGGCAATACGCATGTCCACAAATATGGCAACGGTTTTACATTTCTATTGTGCCTGCTTTTCAGGACTACAACTCATTCTCAACATCAGTCTCATTATAATTGTGGCTGAGGATGATGGTCAGAGTATTCCACAAGTATTCCATTAGTCCTTTTTTCTGTATTTTAATAAATTATTGTATTTTTGTGTTTGATTTGAAAGGCTTTTCATGGAATGGAGGGAGCACCAGTCACATAACAGTCACTGATCCTTGCATGTCAGCTCTTTTTCCAGTAGTCATCTGATACCACCAACACAACTAATGTTGAAGGATATCTGTTTTTGGTTGGTACAAAAGGGGAACTGGCACAGATTTTTCTATTAAAAGCACAGGAGATATATTTTCATACTTTTCCATTAATTCTAGGATACCCATAAATTACAAATAGATGGTGACTGCTTTCTGGCTATAGACACCAATCTGTAACAGATTCTTCCATGACAATCTTTGATTTCAGTGGCTACTAAAATTGTAGGATTATGGTAAAAGAAGTAATGAAGCGGTTAATTATATGAAGCACTGACATTAGAACGATGTTAAGAGGACCAGACAAAGTGGCATTTCTCATAGAGACACTAGTTAGAAAGGAAAAGAACTAGACCAGTGATAAATATCATAATTTGCTTCAGCGTTACTTAAAAAAATTAGGTTGTATCTCTTTTAGTTCTGTGCTTGTTAACATTGAAGTTCGGAAACCAGGACCAAAGCTATTAGGTCTTACTCAGAGAATTAATCTAAGATAATCATTGATAAGGTATGAGCTTTTCTCCTTTTTCAGAAATGATGGCCTTAGTTCTGGACTCATAAAATCTTTGGGAGGTAATTGTGAAATAGAGTTTTGGTGTAACATGTCACTTCTGTTGCTGCTTGCATTTAGTGTACAGTATACTGCGTGTTAAGCCCCTAATTAGAATTTCAAACACACCATCTGTTTTGCAAGAAATTCTGAAATCAGGTTTCTTTTATGTTCTATAAATAATTTCAGTATGTTCCATAACATGGTATAATGAATGTAAAATGTTTGAAGGTTACATTAATACATGCAATAGATTTATCTCCATCTTATAAACATTTTATGAGATAAAGTATTCTATTAAACTATGTGGCATGCACATAAGTGTAGACATAAATGCAGTGGTTTCATTTAATTTTGCTCCGATAAATTTCCTTTATCTCCAGACCTGGAGGCTGCCTTTGTTGTCATGCGATATTTTGGATGACTCTCTCTGCTCAAACACCACACTAAACTGGTTCTTTATGAGAATGCTAATGAAGTCCTGCTTCTACAATGAAATTCATACCTTTATAGACTTTCATGAGTAAGAGGATCAATCTAATAATCATAAGACAGAGCCATTCAATTATTTACCACAGGCAGTATGATAGTGTTTGTCTAATGGATTAAGCCAATGCAACACAGCAAGAACACATTAACACGATTAATATGAATGTTTTTAGAATACTAAGTAAATGCAGGGCATTGTGGTAATACAGTTGCATGGAACCGTAATAATCCAAAGGGTCTATTATGTCATTGATTATGGCGTTGCATATCTCATATGCATGACATGACTTGAGATATTATTCAATTTCCCTATTAGAACTCTTACAGATTAGTAAAAGGTTTCTTTATAAATTTCCCTTTTATGCATTTATGAAATCTCATCTGATTTTGTGCAGTATAGTCATTGATTTAGATCAATCTAATCACCTAGCCTTCATTCTAATGGGGGTTAGTTTTGCCTTTGTTTAATGGAAGTTATATTAAGGATATGATTCAATGTTGTACTTTCTATCCCAGGTACTATATTTCTGCATGCTGAGAAAGAGGGGCAGGTTGTAAAAAGGAGAGATTGGGCAGCAGCATCATAGAGAGGAGCTGGTAGACATTGTATCCATGCAATGAAAAAATAATGGAGGTAATGAAGAGAAATGAAGAAAATACATGAAAGCAATGTGGAAAAGGCAGAAACACAAATTGTAATGAAAATCAGAACTTTTGCTAGTTTTTAAAATAGTTATTGGAAAAGTGGCACAATTTGGCCGTTCCTGCCACATTGAATTCACATAAAATAGAAAAGCCCAAAATCCACAAAATTCATCTTTGTAAATTAAACTGAAATGTGAAGTAAATATATATCGTCCATTCATTTTAATTTATATTTAAACATACAGATTAAAAATGAAAACTTAATTTTAATGGGATTATTCTTCATTTTATTTTCAATTTCTAAAAACCTACCGGGTTTCCATTTCTGAATGTTGCAAGACAATCCACCAGGTACCCCTTTAGCACTAAAATTGTTAATGTTTATTGGGGACCAGAGAAGGATATACATTTCACATTATTTTGACTATTTTATTCTGAACAAGGTGTTCTTCTCACTAAGACGTTACTTATTTTTTTCTGCCATTTCATAAGTAGTCTTGTAAATGACAGATCTTGATTGTAACTGTACCCATTGTCTAAACAAGATGTTCTCGGTATAAACTTCTATGGCTAAAAAAAAAATCAGGACTTTACAATTCTTTAGTGAAATGCAGTTTCCCATAAACTAACATAAGTGACAGGTGAGGCTAATAATCTACAAAAATGTTAATGGTATTATATCCTTTACCAGATGCTAAAGCACTAAATAACCATGGTAGTGTGATGAGCCAGATGTGTTTTTGGTCTACCTCTGAAGCCCACATCTCCTGCTATAACCCCTTGTCTTTCACCTGGTATATTATCATTGCAACGGGTCTATCTCTGAACCCCTGAAATTGTTAAAACAAGGTGTGAAACATCTGCATCATATGCAGTCACCTTATCTGACCACTTGCGAGGTAGCCCTATAAATGCCTAGGCCTCACTTGGAAACAAGCTTCCTCAGAAATGTAGCTACAGTGCCCTAATCATAAGTAGACAGATAAAGAATTAAACTGGAGAAAAACCAGCAGGGAACTGCAACACCATCTCCCTGTGCAATCAGATGGTTAGCCACCTAATGGTTTGCACTATTCACCCTAGTACTTAATATGAACCCCTACATGTTTTTCTTTTCCCTACTCCTTAAACAGATGCTATCTCCCTTTCCCCTTACCATCCTCTCTACAGTCCACATCTCTCCCTCTCTTCTACTATCACCCTACCTTATGTGACATGACCTTCTCTACTTTCGTCAAACCCTCCACTACTAACCACTCTCAGGTGAAGGCAGCCCATCCCCACAAATTACAATCCGTATATATATCTGTCCATATCCTTCTCCTCCTGTGCTCAGGTGACATTGAATCTAACCCTGAATACACCATCTCACACTTTTTCAAGAAGCGTACAACTCAGCAAGTCTAACACACAGCCAGCATCCTAATCAAGCCTGAGCCTACTTACTACCATCTCTTCCAAGCTCTTGCAAGATAGAAAAGTATTCAAACTCATTTGGACTACCATGCCAGATCAGCAAGGAAGTTTCTTAATTCATGTTCTGTATAAGTATGCATGCTTTCCTGTACATGTACTAAATATGTATTTTAGGGATATTGATTTTTTTGTGGCCAAATGTCGGTATTTACCTTTTTGCACATTCCTTTGTCCTTATCCCCTCCCCCTCTGGTCTCCTACAGCCATAACCCCTCCCCTTTTTAACTTTAAACTTTCTCTCTCTCAATTATCTCTACATGCTGAAACCACTTAATCCTAATTACTGCTACCACAGAGATACTTTTTGCTTTTTTCACCCCTCCTTTTGTTTCAATTACCCATACTATTCCTTTAGATGATAAGCTCTCGAACAGAGACCTCAAAAGCCCATTCTGGAAAAGTACCATAAGACTAGATGGTAAGATCCTGATGTGTCCCCATGTATTAACATATATTTGTTATGTGTGTTAACTTCCACATTTATATTGTATACCACTCTGTAGTTTATTGCCGCATATTAAATAAAAGGTAATAATATTAAAGTATTTCCCTGGCTCTTATTGTAACAGTACTACAGAATCTGATGGCGCTATATAAATAAATGTAATGTAATGGTAACCTAACCTGCGTGGGATGGTTAAAATGCGTTTTAACCAATGCATACTTCTGAAGTCCTTTTGTGTTGGTGGCACATAATAATTTCTATTTTGCACACAAACTCATCAAATATGTGTATATGGTAGGTTGTGGTACTGTCCAGAGTTCACCAGGAGGCTCCAGAATTAACAGTTGTTTACTGAATCCATAAACTATTTTAATTGGGATGTAATTCCTTCATATGCATTATAAACCTAAAACATATATGTATATCGTATAATAGTAATTTCCAAAACCAACAAACTTACCCTCCAGATCATTGGAAAAAGTCCACAGTACATAATTTCTACTTAGGAGACCCGTAATACAAACCGCAAGGATCCAAGCAATCTGTAATGAATCTGCAAATTTACTGATTTGTTTTTAAACTCGCATAATACAAGGGAGAATGGGGTCAACAAAAGTCTTACGGGTTTCACACTAGAAGTATTAGAATGTCATCTGTGTTTTGGTTTGAAGACAGGAATCACGTGGGTATGTGTGTATTTATGAATGTGTGAGGAACTCTTGATAAAAGCCTCAGGTGGGACTGAAATGTTGATGTTATATGTGTAAATCTCCAATAAATATTTAGCTTTTCTAATTATGATTTTTGGCTGACGGTAGCACCCAGGATTAGACTGTATAATATACATATACATATACACCGATCAGCCATAATATTATAAACACCTCACAGTCCTGTAAGTTGCGAGGTGGTGCCTCCATGAATGCATCCTGGTATTATGTTTTCTCCAGGTAAGCAATGCACACGCATCCGCCCATCGACGTGATGTAAATGAAAACGTGATTTATCAGACCAAGCCACCTTCTTCCATTGTCCCATGGTCCAGTTCTTATGCCCATGTGTTGGCGCTTTCTGCAGTAGACAGGAGTCAGCATGGGCAGTCCGACTGGTATGTGGCTATGCAGCTCCATATGCAACAAACTGCTATGCACTGTGTGTTCTAATACCTTTCTATCAGAACCAGCATTAACTTTTCCAGCAATTTCAGCTACAGTAGCTCATCTGTTGGATGAGACCAGATGGGCCAGCCTTCGCTCCCCCACGTGCATCAATGAGCCTTGGCTGCCCATGAGCCTGTCAACGGTTCACCGCTTTTCCTTCCTTGGACCACTTTTGATATTACAAGAGCTGCAGTTTTGGAGATGCTCCGACCCAGTCTTCTAGCCTTCACAATTTGGCTCTTGTCAAACTCGCTCAGATCCTTACACTTGCCTGCTTCTTACACATCCCACCCACTGACAGGTGCCATGATAACAAGATTATCAGTGTTATCAGTGATATATATATATATATATATGCATACGCACACATTTATACAGTCAATTAAGGTTCACATTGCAGATATATTACATATGTTTGAAACCATGTAGAAAAATATTTTGTATAGAAAAAATGGAAAATACTGTGTATTCACAGAAGTATGAATGATCATGATTATGTAGGGAAATGAAAGTCAGACAAATCATATTTTTATAGGTGTTCCTGTAGGCTCCCTTTTTTACCTTAAAACCTCAAAGCACATGAAAGCTAGAAGTATTCTTAATTGACTTCCCAGAATGGAGTAGCACCATGACAAAATTTTCAATCAGACTCCATTTTTATTGTATTAAAATCAACATGCAATTTACTAGAATGAAATTAATGATTCAAATTGTTGCTAAATTACCATTTTTATTTGCGGGTGGGTGAAGGAGATGTGTTTAATAGAATATTGCATCCAACAAAATTATTTTGTAATAATTAAAATTTACAAGTTCTCTGTGTGGTCCTGTTCGGATTCTGCTTAAAAATATTTTTGTTAAATATATTTATTATAGTTATAAAATGTGCGATTCCCCAATGGATTCATGAATATGATCTAGCCTGTCTGTGGAAAAGTTTAATTCCCGTTCCAGTGCTGTTACCCATTTTTTTTTTCTTACATGCAGAGAATTTTTCTTAGCTTGAGGAAAAACAAAGAGCTCTTTTTATGCAAATATTATATGGGGTGATTTAAAAACATATATTAAAAGCCAGTGTTTTGCCCATGTCTAGAAGGA
This sequence comes from Spea bombifrons, assembly GCF_027358695.1. Lineage (NCBI taxonomy): Eukaryota > Metazoa > Chordata > Amphibia > Anura > Pelobatidae > Spea > Spea bombifrons. The sequence goes on along the minus strand of NC_071087.1, from coordinate 130,043,322 downwards.
ATGCCTATACCTCCTACCATGAAACTAAAACGATGCCAAAATTAATTCAGGATATGAATGTCTTTTAAAGTAATTGTGAATTGGGCCATTTAATAGCATATAAACTATTATAACCTATAAAAATTATAATATGCATAATAGGCATAGACATTTTACTTGGTGTGGGTATTTGTGAATATAAATCAAAATATACCATTCTCTTCAGAGCAAGAACATTACCCCGTAGCCATTATATCTCACAGCTAGCATGGGAACTACCTTTTACTACAACTTATAGTTCTTATAATCTAGAAGTAAAACGTGTTCTGGAGTTACCAAGTATTTATCATACGCATTAACCATTACATATACACTATGCATGTATCCTCTAGATTGTAAACACGTTTGAGCAGGGCCCTCCTCACCTGTTGTCTCTGTAAGTCAATTTGTTATGATACATACTACTTGTCCTGTCTACCCATTGTACGGCTCTATGGAATTTAATGGCGCTATATAAAATAAATATTAATTTTATTATTATTAATATACAAAATACCTTTTGGATCTAGAAATATGGCTAATTTTGACATAATTGAGGTGCTTTTATAGCTTTCCCTTTTAAAATGGATCAAAATGACTTATGGGGTTTAAATATCGAATTGCTTTAGGTGAGAATGACATAAAAGCATTTTCCTCAGACATTTGGGAAAAAGGTAAAATGTAGATTTGAAATGTGCACACATGATTAAGTTGAAATGCTTTAGTACGAAAATATTTTACTTCGCAATCTAGAAAGAGAAACAATTTTATCTTGACTAATTGTATAAACTTAATCTATGAAGACATTATTAAGAGGTTAAACTTGCCTGGACCATCTCCACTTTGGATTCTGGTTAACAAAATACAGATTAACTTCCCTTTTCTCTGCTTATGCTTTTGCTATGAGATGGGCCTCATAAGCACTGTTTGCAAAGATGCAAAAAATCTATAACTAACCTTGCTAAATGGCTCACATATTATTACTCAGTAAGGTGCAGTGAATACAAGTCTTTCCTAGAATAATTAGAACCAAAATACTAATCCACTCCCTTGTGATATCCCTTCTGGACTATTGCAACTCCCTACTAACTGGTCTACCTCTCCCCTGCCTTTTACCAGCTCAATCCATCATGAGCACTGCTGCCAGACTAATCTTCCTCTCCCAGAGTTCCTCATCTGCTTCCCTTCTGTGCCAGTCATTGCATTGGAACCCAATACCCTAAAGATTCAAATATAACCTCATGGCCTATAGAGCCCTTAACAACGTTGCAACCTCTATATCGCTACTCTCATTTCCAAACTCCTCCCCCCTTTTTGCTCCAACCATGCCTTGCCTTTCTTTTATACCATTATTACCTTTTTCACCATTTGTATATTCAGGATTTCAGTGCCGTGCCACTTCTGTGAAAGTCCCTTACCCACCTATTCCGAGAAGCCTACAACCTTTTCTCCCAACACTCTCAACTGGCAACCTACTGTCTCACATTCCCCCTCAACCACCAAATAGATCATAAGATAGCAAGAACAGGTCCTTCCTCTCCCTTTACACTTTTATTTATTTTCACTACCCTTATTGTAACAACGCTATGGAATCTGCTGGCACTATATATAAATAAATGTAAAATAAAATGTAATGTAATAATTGAAGAGAATGTTTTAAAAAAATCTGTATAACAGATTATATATATATATATATTACAGATAATTATCATTATCAGTGTTTATTCAGTGCTTTTTGCATAAATAAACCACAAATACATGTGACAATAGCACTTAAGTGATCTCTGTATAAACAAAATCCCTATTTGTAATGGAGATATATTGCATTTTATTAAATTTAAGCTTCAAATGGTATATAAGCAATTGTGCTCGTTTAGGCTTTTTAATGTTTCTTTTTACATCATCTAAATAGCAAAACATAATTTTCTAGTTTTGATCTTAAAGGGGATTATATACTCAATATGTTTATCACTTAGAAATAAATCCATTTACTGGATTTATTTCAAACAGAATATTTATTTCATCAATACTTTGAAGTTAAACCAAAATACAATCTGTCATCCGACAATTCTATATAGTTCATTCTTAAACAAAAGAATAAAAGCTAAATCTCTATAGTAGCTTGGTGGATCAAATTCCAGGTAGCACAATGTCATTGATGTGTTATTACCGGTACTTATATAAAGCAAGCATATCGAGTTCATGACTAAACAAAATTAGTATTTTACTTCCGATTTATAAAAGCATAGAAAAAAAGATTACATTAGGCACCATTTCCTATAGCTATAAAAAAAATGGAATTTAGGGGTTTCTTTTATCTATAAAAATCAACGCTCAATTGTTAATCTGACCATAGAAATCCTTTTGGGTCGTTGCTTCAATGAAGTTTTATTAATTTTAGCAACACTAAAATGATATATTATTGGATGTACTTTTCAGACCAATATAACCTTGGTCAATACATTTCGCATTTTATATATGTATGCATTTTCTTTCTTTTTTTAAGAAACTTGAATAAAATATCTTAAAACAAAAACCAACAATAAAATTTGTGTAGAGTAAGCTTTAAAAGACTTTCAGTCCATTTGAATGGGTGGTATGTACAACAAAACTTATAATTGCACATTTCCAAATTGGATAGCAATTTAAAAGCATGCCCAAAGGACATTTTGTAGCCACTAAGTCTAGCCCGGGGATGCTAACGTTGATCCCCCACAATAATGCAATGAATTTTTATTAATTTTAGCAACTCTAAAATGATACATTATTGGATGTACTTTTCAGACCAATATAACCTTGGTCTACAAATACTAAAAGAGCTAAAAACTGAACGTTCTGAAAAACAGAAACATAGAAAAGATGGCAGTTCTGAACAATTCAGGCCTCTAATCTGCCATTTTTTTTCCATCTGTAAAATCCCCAACCTTTTTTGGTCCCTGTACTTGCCAAGAGGCATGATAGAAATGTTCAAATTGATAAAGGGATGAAAGAAAGTATTATAGGTCAAGAAAGTAGAACAACAGAGGACAGAGAACAGAGAACTAAAATCAAGAGCAATAAATGACATGCGTGGGGACATCAGCTGAATTCTCAGGGCCACACACTTTTGCAGCATAATAGTGGCAGTAAAAAGTAACTTGGAGCCAATGCTGTATTAATTGTGTGTGCTTAGGCCTCCATAGTGTAAATGGGCTGGCTGGAGATATCAGATATCTCTTTTAACTGGCCCACAAAGCAAGAGGGGACCCCAGTTTTTCAGCAGAGATGTTGCCACCGCCATAGGACTGATCTGCCTAGGCCAGAATAGACTCCTGGACAGTGCAATGAAAGGGTCTAATTTTGTAGTACTGGGTGCTAGTTAGGTGCGTTTATGACTAAAGCTAAACTTATACCACAATCCCCATGCCCATTGCTAAGTTTAATGGGTATCTTGGCAACAGCTAAGAGCTACACACCATCTACTATTAGCTACATGGACCACTAAAATGCCGTCTTAAATACTGCATTTAATTGAATCACTTTAATTGATTCCAAGCATAAAGATATTCATAATATAAAAATCATCATCTAGTGTTCTGATTTCAATCAAAATGAAATTGGGAGTTAGAAGAACAGAAGCAGTCTAATTAACTTCAATAAATTGTTTTTTGCTTTTACTTTTACAATAAACACAGTTGGGTTAGGGTTTACACTTTTCATATGTCCATGTGTATCTGTTGAATATTTTCTCAGTACTTACATGCAGGAGGGACCCAGGAAACATCAGCCAGTCCGTAAAAACGGTTTTAATTAAATAATCTGAACGCCAAAGCGTTCCTTTGGACACACATGTAACACTTGGTAAGTGGAGCGCACAAAAGGCACTGGTCTATTGGTTATTTGCCCAGAGTGCTCAGTGGCCATTCTGCCCCTGTTTGTTTGTACTTCACACATATACAACACATATTGGAATAGTACAACAGCTTAATGCTCCTTGGAGTTCTGTCATATTTCTCGGTTTACCAATATTTGACATCCAATAAATGGAGAAACAATAAAATAATTAAATAAATATTTTAGGCACTACATAAAGGCATGCTTGTTTGGCACCATAACCTTCACATATGCTAATTTCTCACTTTTTCCCCTCTGCAGTCACATTGCATATAACAACGTGCTGTGGATTCTGACTGCCCCGACATACGATAATCACTAATAAGCATAAGAAACAGGTCAAGATAATAAGGCCAACACAAACATTCCTAAGTATAATTTTTTTCTTACTCTATTGGCATAGAGAATATTCTACTTTAACACATGTTTCATACTGGAATAAAAAAAAAAAATATGTTCCATTGATTACTTTTTTTCATTACTGTAATTTCTTATTATTTCTCCATCAGTAATTTAGTTCTAATACTTATGTGATGTGTTAAAACAGAATAATAATATCTATCTTAGTATTACCAGAAACTGATTAAAATATTAAGTTCTTAAACACTTTTTTTTGTCCTACATACATACTCCAAACACTACAAAGCTTAATTGACGCACATCCAGGGGCTGTGTCTGGCTCCGACGGTTGGCATCCTCCAACACATAGGATTTTGGCCCAAAGCTATGTTAAGCTATTCTAGGTCTGCTCTGCACAATACGTCTGACTAAGTTGTGGCTATATATACTGGCAGCTTTGAATTCTACTCCCAGTGATTCAACTGGCAGCCAGGCGTTTTAAAAGCAAAGAAAACGTGTTATTCCAGATTATCACTGAAATGTCACTCTATAGATGTTTTGTCAAGAAGTCATTACTAGTGTTACCATCTGCTAACATACATCAATTATTCCTATGTCATTTACATACTCCTTTAAGAAAATATAAGAAAGAAAATCATCATAAAAATTTTTAATTGCAATATTCTACAGGTTCATAAAGAATCTCAAAGCAGTGACCCACAATATTAACCATTTTGTAAGAAAGAAAAAATGAAATGATGATTGATTTCAAAGTAATGGTACAAAACAGTTTGAATTTGGATTTTGAAGTACAGCACTGTTTAGAGGAGTGATAATGAGTATTTTTTAAAAAAAAACAATTTTAATTTTAACATTTTAGAAGTTTCTGGTTTGTCCATCTTACCTGTTAAAGAGTGGAGAGAAAGACAGATGCTGGCAGTACTGCAGGAGGTAAGACCATAAACGATCCATGGGGAGCTAGTGGAATTGTTGGCAATAGAGCTATGCAAAATAAATAGATCAATCAACCAAAAATAGGCATAAAATAGCACTTTCTGCCAGGTGGGAACTCCAGTCGAATAAAACTTATCAATGATTTTACAACAGAAGCAGATAAAAACACCAGCATTTCATAGTAACTCCTGCAAAAGTATTTTTTGCTGGCCAACCAAATGTATTTGATAACATTTTCCAGATATGAAACAGCAAATACTAAGTGATCTTGCTGCCGAGGCAAAATTGGACTAAATAGAGTGAAAGCTATATTGAATTAATATCCTTTATTGTGGTGTTAACATATTACACAGCGTTGTACAATATAAAGATGAAGTGGTTACCGTGTATATAACAAATATACCGGCATATAAGACGACTTTTTAATCCATGAAAATCTTCTCAAAAGTCGGGGGTCGTCTTATACGCCGGGTACTGAAACTTACAGAGCCGGAGAATCACGATTCCCCACGAAGCCACGTATCTCTAGGGGAGGGACGAGCGGAGAAGCCGCCTCCCCTGGGCCGGTCTTCAGGGCCGCGCCGAGGTAGGTGCAAGATCGACCTACCTCTATCTAGCCCAACATTAGGGAGCTTGAGGTCTGGCACTTCAGACCTCGGCTTCCGTGCTCCCTAATTATTACGCCCCGGCTATTGATGGCGAGCGCGGGGATGACATCATATCCCGGTGCTCGGCATCTATTGCCGGCGCGTAGTGATGAGGGAGCAGTAAAGCAGAGGTCTGAAATGACAGATCTCACGATCCCACAACTGGATGGAAGATAGAAGAAGAGAAAGGTAAGAGATGGAGAGAAAGGGGTGTAAGTGCAGTGTATGTATATATGTGGGTGTGTAAGGTCAGTGTATGTGTATGGTCAGGTGTGTGTAAGAGCAGTGTAGGTATTTGTGTGTATGTATATATATATATATATATATATATATATATATATATACACACGTGTGTGTGTGTGTAAAGGCAGGGGTGTGTGGTGAGGGCAGTGTATAAATGTGTATGTATGGACAGGCGTATGTTAGTATGTGTAGATATATATATATATATGTGTGTGTGTAAGGGCAGTGTATGTATGTATATGTCTGTGTATGGGCAGTGTATGTGTATGGAGAGGTGTGTGTAAGGGCAGTGTATGTGTATATGTGTGTTTGCATGCTGGTGTGTACGTGTATATGTGTGTAAAGGAAGGGTTGTGTGAGGGCAGTGTATGTCTATACATGTGTGTGTGGACAGGTTTATGTTAGGGAGAGCTGACCCACCCAATCCAAGCAGGCTTTGGATACAACAACCAGCCAATCACCGGTAAGGTACATCGCTTGCCGTGATTGGCTGGTTGTTGTATACTGGGTAGAGGGGTAGTCTTATACGGCAAGTATAGCCCAAACTCTATATTTTACCTGGAAAAGTTGGGGGTCGAATTATACGCCCAGTCGTCTTATACGCCGGAAAATATGGTACATTCACACAGAGACAACAGGATTTGAGGAACCTGCCTGTGTGCTTGACATCGAGTGATACACAAGACTTTCATACAAGGTTCCTGGCAAGAATAGTGGGCTTGTGAGAGCCTCACTCATTAGTTTACAATCTAAAAGGAATTATATGGGTAATTGAGACAAAAGCAGAGGTAAAAGGAGGAGGCTTTCTTGTAGCAGTAATAAGGGGTAAATGGTTGCAGGATGCAGAAGATAATGAATAAATAAAATGAACAGGAAGATGGTTTAGAGCCTGAGGTAAGATGGTGTTGGAAGCTAGAAGGGAGAGATAATTTAGACTAGGCAAATTAAAGGCAAAGTAAAAAAGGTAAAGAGTTACGGTTCTAGGGACCCAGAGAGGGTCAAGAAGTAAGACACGTATGAAAAGGTAAACAACAACATTTGACCAAAAAGAAACAATGTCTCCAAAATACATATTTGGTAGATATACCAAATACAGGGAGTCTGAAGCACGTGGGACAAGTCTGGGGATGCATTGGTAAGTCGGGGGGCAGAGTGACATATAGGGGGTATAAGGCATATCTGGGGGGCAAAGAGGCAAGCCGGGAGGCAGATGTGCATAACTGAGGGGCAGGTTTATTAAATATGAAAAAATAGTTTACATGTGAATTAATATTTACTAGTAACACTCTTTTGCTACAGGGTAGTCTTATATTCAGGCTTTTTCTTCTAAATTAATATTAAAATTTTGGGGGGTCATATTATAATCAGGGTCCTCTGCATGCATTGAGATCTTAATATTTTACTAAGATAATTTTAACAGTATATCCATACTTTTGCTGGCGGTGGCTCATATATTTTCCAAGTGGTTTAATTATAACTCACTGCTATATTATATAAATAGACATTTGTTAGAAATGGCCTTAGTAATGTTCCTGTCAGTACTCCACATCAAGTATTAATGTTACACTATATGGCCAAATGTATGTGGATAGTGCATACCCCTCCTAATTATTGAGTTTAGGCATTTAATGTATATGTATATAAAATAAAAAACGTAGGCATGCCATCTCAACAGACACAAATTGGCAGGAGAATGGGTCTTAATTAAGTGCTCAATGACTTTAAATGAGGCACTGTCATTGGATGGCACCTTTACCACAAGTCAGTTTGTGAAATTTCTGCCCTGCTAGGTCTTCCCGGTCGACTGTAAGTATTATTGTAAAGAGGAAGTGCTAGGAGTAACCGTAAAGCATGCATAAAAAGCTTCTCCTCTATAACATTACTCAATTCAGAGCAACATAACCATATGAACTGTGTGTTGGAAGCTTCATGAAATGGGTTTCCATGGCCGAGGACCTGCACATAAGCTGAAGCAATGACACGTTTCGCTGGAGTAAAGCCCACCGCCACTGGACTCTGGAGCAGTGGAAACATGTTCTCTGTCACGCTCCACTATCTGGATGATGGATGAATCTGGCATTGGTGGATTTTTGCAGAAGACTACCTACCAGGTTGCCTAGGTCTGAGGCTGTTTTTCCAGAGTTTGGTTATGTGAAAGATAATGTGAGCCAGGCCTTTTTGTCCAACATCAGTGCATGACCTTCAAAATGCTCTGTTTGCTGAATGGGCAAAAATTTCCAGACACTCTCCAAAATGTTGTGGAAAGCCTTCCAAGAAGTGGAGAAGTGGAAGGGGGTAACTCCATAATAATGTCCATTATTTTGGAAGGGGTGGTCAACGTACTCAAGTTATTGTCAGGAGTCCATTTACTTTTGGTCATATAGTGTATGACAAAATTCCGCAGTTTCAAATAACCCCCCCACCATATTTAAAGTGGCCAAAACAAGCAGAGGAGTGCAGGAGAGGGCTAGCCCCCCAAGGGGGCTGGTAGAGCCAAGTGGTCCTATCAGCTCCTTCTCCCACCCCATTAACTTAGATGCACACTGGCACACATAATAACACACACTCTTACACAATCCCTCAAACACACACGCTTATACATGCAAAGTTCTGAAAACACACACAATTGTACATGAACAGTCATGCTAACACAGACAGACTCATACCAATACACATGCCCTCTAACACACACATACACAGCCACGCTAACACATATACACACATGCTAACATTCATATATACTACCTTAATTAATTCCCTTATCCTCTCACTCTTACACTCTCCTTTTCCCCTTAAGAATTTTGGACTGACCAGTGGGCCAATTACCTGAGACAGCCCATCCCTAGAGATGTGGTTAGAGGAATCAAGAAGGACTTCCATTATCATCTTGTGATGCATTACAGCAGAATTCCTGAATAAGCTGTCACTGCTACACTGCGACGTGAGAAGGTCTTGAGGCAGCTGTTATTGAGATCTATGTTTTAAAAGCACATCCTCTGATCTCCCTAACCAGCCCATGATCTCCACAGCCCATATAAAATGTGACAAGCTTAGTGGTGCAATGCCTGATGTACTCCAAGAAGCCAGAATAATACAGACAGATCCACAAATCCTTCTACGTTAGTACTTGTGCAAAAGGGTTGAGCCATGGCGCGCCCCATGGGAAAAGCTTTTCCCTCATTCCTCCATCTTGGGAGGCACTCTGGGAGGCCTGGGCAACGCAGTGGATAGCAGTGGAACAAAAAAGAAGAGACTACAGAAGAAGTAAAGAACAAGAAGAGACAAGACAAGAGGAGCACCTGCAGAAAAGGAAACAGGTAAGTGGTTGAGGGAAAAGGTAGGTAGGAGGACATTCACAGAGAGATTGAGAGAGGGTGAAAACAAAGTTTGTTGCTGAATTGATAAAGCCTTCCAAATTTTATATGAACAAAAAGGACAAGAAACAAAATTAATTGTCCGAAAACAAATGGACCAAAAATGAATAAAAAATGTGTCCTAATCAATTCTGGTCCATGAGCGGGTAGAAAAAAGGTTCTAGGCAAGCTGGGGGGTGTAAGAGTGAGAGGGGAGGGGAGTTAGGGAGTATGTATGTATGTATGCATGTATGTTAGAGTGTTTGTATATTAGGGGAAATGTGTGTTAGTATAAGTGTGTGTTAGCGTGTATAAGCGCAAGTTTGTTTTAGTATATGTATGTTAGCATGAGTGTGTAATTGTGTGTATAACCAGTGCTACATGATATGTTGGCACTATGTAAAACAATAAATAATAATGTGTGTCATTGCTCATGTTCATTATTGGGGGCACAGGACCAATGTGGCCACTAGGCTTTACCTGCCCCCTAGACCAGAAATCACCAGCCCTCCCCTGTTTATAGTTACACCAAGATCAAAAATTGAAACCCTTGCTTCCCTGATCCCTAAATACAATGAAAAACACTGATTTCTATAATGTTATTGAAAGCAGCTACTTTCAATTATTTGTCTTCATCATTGCTTTTCAACATCAACATCATTTTATGTGGTTTACAGCTGCAGGCTTCTAAAGACAAATGAAGGATTTTTTTACCAAATCTCTCTTCTCCAAACTATTAATCTGGATCCTATCTGTAGGTATAAGCCAGACACTTTTATGGATTTACTAAACCGAAAATTGAACAGGCGCTTTGGCACACCTTGAGATTTGGAACTTAATGACATGTGCTAAGTATTTTTTTCTAAATATGTTAGGTTTCTGAAAGTTTATAATTTTTATTTTGATTTTAATAATCCAATGTTTATTTTAGAATAGCTGCAATTGATTTAAATGTTTTCTATAAAAATATTTAAAAATACCAGCAATAATATATCAGTACTATCGGTAATATTTTTTCAGAATTTCCATCACATTTGTATCCCCACTTTTAAATACAAATAAAGTCTTACAGTACTATAAAGAACATGCAAGAGTAAGATTGTTCCAGCTATGTAGATCCAAGATAAGGTGTGGTAGTAGTAGTTATTCCAAGACCAAGTTCTCTGTCTTTTCTTGGTCATGAGTTTGTTTAGATAATTTTACAACTGTTCTGCTGTAAAAAAAATATTTGCCAGGAATCCACCTTGTGCTGCTGATTTTATCTCCCTGGGTCAACTTCATATGCCCTGACACATTTTCAGCATCTTCCAGGTAGCTCAATTGTGATGGGTTGGCGTTCCAGACCACTTTGCACCGCACACCTGACTCATGTAATGAGCCTTCTAGGTGATCATTTGGGTGCTCTCCATAAATAGACCTTGACTAAGTTCTCAGAATTTGCATGCACTCTGCCTGTCCTTACTCTTTATTTTGGAAAGGTAGATGGTTAGATTTAAAGTATGAAGCAGAGCTTCTTCCTGATTGCTAGAGTTGGGAAAGAAGTTAGGAAGCGTGTCTTCATTCCTGTGAAATTCGGAATTCAAGTACAGGTCCCGTGTGGTAAGAGCCTGCAATTCACCTATCCTTCTGGCTGACATAACGGCCACTAGAAAAGCTTTCTTTTGAATAGAAAAGGAAAAAAATTGTGCCTTTACAGAAACTCAAATTAATTGCTGATTTTTGGACCTTGACAGGGGCTGGGGAGAGGCCTTTATCGAATCCATGTAGAAAAGCTATCATAGATGTGCGAGGACAGAACATTGAGCAATAGCTTCTTGCTGCACACCAAATTTTCAAATGGCAATGAGGTGACTGCTATTTAGTAATGTTTACATGAAAGGACCAGAAAACCCTTTCTCTCTCAGGATCAACCTCTCGATCTCCAAACTGTGAGGTTTTGCATGTTCTGATTTGGATGGCATACTGGTCCTTGTTACCGGAGACCTCTGCTAGGAGAAGAAAGAAGGAGGGGGTTCAATACAAAGTTGGATCAGTACCAAACCTGCAGAGGCCAGGCTGGGGAAATGAGGATAATCCAGGCTATTTAATCTAGCTCTGAAATGTTCTCTGGGGTAGATTTTGGTTTCAATACAAAAATGGGATTGATGTAGATGACTTCTTAAATTGTTGGGATCTTGAAACTGAAAAACAACAAACTCAGGGACTGAGTCCTCCTACCTGAGGTAGGCAAAAAAAGAAAACAAAAACCTGATGAGCCATTGAGGGGATGGGGGTTATTTGTACCTTTTCTACCTTTCCTGCCTACATAGGAGAGAGGAGTCTGTCTCTCACGTTATGTGCCACCAAGGATGGAAAGGCCAAAGGACCAAAGGCATACACATCGCTAGGACTGCAGAGGCTGGAAAGGTGGCATCCCCTGTCCTACTTGACCAAGGGTCAGCTCCAGGACAGAGTCTCTATTAAATATATTGGTCGGCATGCACTCCATAAATTTATTTTTTCGATGCATCTGGATTTAATGAAATGGAGATGGCAGTCTGTGTGACTTTGCAGAGTGCTATTATATGACATCAGAAACTAGAGCCAAGTATAAAGCAGCACACGGATCACGAAATACGAATTGCTCCTGGAAAGATTTGTAATTGATGGTCCTACAGACACTCGAACACATTAAGGCAAGAACGAGTGGGTTGAGGCAGGGGAATTGGGAGTGGTTTGCCAAAGGCCCCAGCATTAAGACAGTACGGACTATCCCTCCTATGCACTTTGAGCTCAGGCCTATAGAACATTAAGCAATGTGTAATTCCAGTTTTTTATATATTCATGTTACAATCACATTTTGTTCACAATTACTAAATTGAGATTTCTTTTATATCTGGAAAAAGACCTTAACTTATATGGAACATACGGTTATTGTTGCTCCGTATAAAGGATTGGGGTATGAATTTCCTTTGAGGGGTTGAGAACAGTTAATCAATACCATAAAGAAATGATATACATCAATGTGTGTATGCATTATTTACAACATCCCAGTAAAAAGGGAATAAAACGCTGATGTTTCAAAGTGAAACATTGAAAGAGAAATTAAGTGTGGGGCCATATAAAGGAATTACAAGGATGGGCCGAGGGAAATGGGTTATATAAAACATAGAGAGAAAAAAACTAGTTGATGGTGAAGTTAAGGAAAGGGCTGAATTGGAGGACAATGAGGCAAAAGAGGTTAGATGCAGCATACTTGGGAGGGTGGTCTGGCTGATGGAGAATGAATAACCAGCTCAGGAATGAGAGGGAAAGTATGAATTAGCACAGTCATGTGTGAGATGCATAAGGTCATTTGTATTTTCTTCTTTTACCCCTGCTGATACAAACGTTTTGTACTTTATTATGAAGACCACATTGAGTACATGATCTTTTACGGTATTGTAATATAATATACTGTAATGAAAACCAGAATTAATTATATTGAATTCACTCTTGAAAGCATGCCAATCAACTAAAGGTTGAATTGAAAGTAGCAAGCTTAATACCGGAAACAAACTTTGTGCACAACTGTGTTATTCCTTCTATATATAATGTTACTTTTTTATATTGGATTTGTATTCTCATTTTGTGTACATTATTAACTTATTGTTGATATGGAAGATTATTTTCAGTAATCTGGAGAACTAATGCAGTTGAATATACCAGGCCTGGGGTGTGACTGCTCAGCCAGCTGTATCCTGTCAGGAGTTAGGAAAGTATGTCAAAAAGAACAGTTAAATAGTGAGGGAATCCAAATGCCATCCATTCGGTCAGATTCCCGCATGTTCAAAAAGAGCATTATGGTTTCTCAAATGTGTATTCTCTATTCCTCCTGAACATGTAGAGAAAATGTGTGGAAAGGACACATCTGTAAACTTTCTGTCCGTGTCATCTCCAGATGATAAATCATGAGAAGAGGAAGTTTCCAATACTCCATAAAAGCCAGTCATGCACATAAGACAACTGGGCTCAGGATTACTGAATCCACAGTCTGGCTATGGCACTAGTTATGATCTTGTACCCCTGATATATACATATAATGCAGTCAGATAACATTTTAATCTGTTGAAAGAAGGACCTATGAAAGAGCAAAACATGTAATATTCAAGGACATGTCATACCTCCTGCAAAATACACTCTGAAATACCTGTAAAATAACTGTTATATCTATTGTGTGACACAATGGCAATACTAAACAAATGGATAGGTTACAATATAATTATCACCTATATAATTATAGCCTACATTATAATTGCCCATGTAGAGTCCATCATGGGCAAACATAGTGAGATTTGAAGAAGACTTTTCTTTGTGAAGCACAGCAGACAAGCCTCAGATGGCAAGGGAAAGACCATGTAAGCAATTTTAGGAACATTCACACCGAAAACATCATTCTCAAGATGCTGTGATAGAATGTAAGCTATCAGATGTGTATACGGTAACAGAGAGGAGCTTCCCTGATTATTATATATGATCATATTAATGTTAGTTTGTTGCTCAAGATGGTACAATTAGTCAGTTGCAATTAGGGCTGAGAAAGGAAACCATTCCTACCAAGGGGATATCAAGGAAATGTTCTCCAAACATAGAAACTTGCTATGCTAAGTGACACAATTGCAGTCAATGAGGATGCAAGATAAATCAGCTCAGACTTTGAAATATTGCATAAGGCTTGAACAAAGAAAAAGCCTCAATATTTATATTCTTATTACAGACTTTAACCTTGCTAAACCATTCATACTGTTCTATGTATAACAGTTTATTAAAATATATTAATTATTTATTAAAATTACTTGTTTGCTTGGTTAATGACATAAATTCTTGTGCTATTACTCAGCTAAATCAAAGAAAAACCACAATGAAATAGCAGTGGAACCAAGAAAATACAATAATTGTTGCTTTTTTTGAGGTTTACAATTAAATTGCAAGTCATAATAAAGAATGAGAAAACGCGCTTTAGGGTACCATTAGGATAAATACAGCTTGACATTGAAAAATACAAATTTCGGTATACGTAATTTTTTTTTTCCATTTTAGTTTAAATATTCCCACACAGACCCAATGCAGCTTAATCTGTGTATAAAAGACAGATGCTACATGTGAGGTGATATAGTGAGCAAGACGCGTGAAACTATCTTAGCTCCAGTGTTTATTGTTGTAAGCATGAGAACAGCATATATTTATCAGCAGAGCACAGATGTCTATAAATATTGCAATGCATACTTCCCAAGAACTAATGCCCATCTGGATCTAAGCAGGAGTGAAGCTATGTATAATCTACAGCTTTATAATGTAAATTTTAATAAAAAAATAACAAAAAAAAAAGAATTTAGCCTCTCCAAAACAGCTGCAGTTGTGGTCACTTCCATTTGTAAATTTTTACCATTTGTTTAGATAAAAGAGTAAAGCAAGTTCATAGAGTAGCCAAGGGGTATTTAACATTTTAATTTTGTTCACATACTATGTCAATGAATATGCCAATGAACTGAACTGAGACAAACGTCCTTAAAGAGCATTAAAAAACAAAATAAACTTTACAGATCTGGATAAACTACAGCTATAATCACCTGTAAAGTTACTACTTACATTTAAAAATCATATTTGTCTGATTTAGCATTTAATGGTTTCATTTGCTATAAACATGTTTTACGAGAATCATTAAATCCAGAAATATGTTTATTATAGCAGAAATAACAATACAATAGGACACAAAAATATTTTTACTAAAACATATTTTAAGCTATTTCCTTTTATCTTAGATACTCTCCTAAAATGCCTCCCTTAAATCCATTGCCCCTGAGTAATTTGGAGAGAGGATGGGAAAGGAGCAGGAATCTATTAATTAAAAAAAACAGGAGCCTTAAATAGGAAGATGAACAGTTCATGGTACAGTGGCCCTAGACCTTTAAGACAAGACAGACCAACTAACATTCTTGTCCATCCTTTGCCAGGCTGACCTTAAAAAGAACTGGTTTATCAATTTAGCACTCAATCCATAAACAGGGTGGCCCCCAGAAAACCATTGAATACGCATCAAAAGAGAGGGTTTTAATGCTAAAATAGTCACATTTTAATACTTTTCTGGTTTTATTTGATAACTAAACTCAATATTTTAATATCATTACCATTGTGCTTTTTATTTTCTGTTATACAAGTCATTACACCCACCAACCCCATTGAAACATTCGGAACAGAAGCATTTGCCATAGTCTGCTTTGGTATAATTGCAGTTGTGTTATAGAAAATGCAGACGACAGATTGCTAGTTCTTAGATGCTCCACTCAGAATAGGATAAAAAAAAAACATTTTATAACATATAAAATGTAATAATATACAAAACTACACATATTCATGTGTGGACAGAATAGCACATAGTGTGCAAGGCTAAAAAACTAACTAAGTGATAGCCTTGACAATGGTGCGATGGCACTGAAACTGGTTGGTGGTGATTTTTTTGTCTAAGGCTATGACTTATCACACATCGCACAGACGTCCACTGGCTGCCCCCACTTGACACCAGTGAGTCTGGAGCATGGGGGACAAGTCTAGGGATGCATCGGTAAGTTGGGGGGATAAAAGGCATATCAGGGGGGGCAGAGTAGCATATCAGGGAGGCAGAGTGGCATATAGGGGGTATAAGGCATATCAAGGGCCCGGAGTGGCATATTAGGGAGGCAGAGTGGCATAACTGGTTGGCAAATAAAAGGAAATAAAAACAAAAAAAATGAATTTTTCTCAATAGTTTACATGTGAATTAATATTTACCAGTAAAACTTTTTTCTTATAGGGTAGTCTTATATTCAGGCTCTTTTTTTCTAAATTAATATTCAAATTTTGTGGGGTCATCTTATAATCTGGGTTGTCTTATAATCAAGCAAATACAGTAAGTGTTAAGTTTATACATGTATGTGCCCCACGTTGGGCGCCAACTGTTTTGGATGCTTTCCAATAAAGCCTTTCTTCAATTGTTGAACTGCTCCAAATTATGTGAATATAAATGTACGTGCACGGAGAGAAAAATAAGACACACGACACACTCTGGGTCAGGTCCAAAATCACTCTGCTTTATTTTGTTTATATTATAGATTATATAGGGACGTCAAAAAGGGACGTCAGGTTACGTAAAGCTTATTAATTGGTTAATCCTGAAACTATGCGGAAATAGGCAGAAAGGCAGAAAACCGTTAGAAACAAATATTAGATACTTTCCTGCAACAAGATATAGCCAGAATGGCGCTTACGGTTAGTAAAATATAGATAACTGAATACACTGCTACTTACGTCTCTCACGTATCTGCGTGAGGTGTAACCCTTTATTGGTCGAGGCCAGCTTATATTCATTAAAGCAATAAGCGTTTCTTGCTGATATATATAATGGTTCCATAACAGTCCCCCCTTGAATATACGATGGCCGACTGTCCCTAATCCTGACAGATCCTACCGGACATGATCCCGCATCCTCTTCACCTGCAGTGGCGACAAATTATCCCTATTGGATAAAATCCCGGTTTCAGGTCTTGGACATGTCCCTCGGATCTATATGTCCCTACACGGGGCGGGGATTACTGTCAGGGGGAACTATCGAACTAGATGGTGTTTCATAAAAAAATACAAAGCTTGGCATCGTGTCATCGTACATAAACATTAACGGGATAGTCTCGCCTACTGCAAACATTTTATCGCATAGACGTTGAAGACAAGGGACTACACAGAATAGCATAAAAACAACAATAATCACAATAATCAGTAAAATTATTCCCAGCTGGACCAGAGCTTGTTTCCATCCTTTGAGCCAGCCAAACCATTCGGCCCATGGATGATCGATTCCGGAGTTGCGCTTTAATTCGTCTCCTAGAGAATTTAACTTTTTAATAGCCATGGTCACTTTTCCGTCGGGGCCTGTATTATCTGGGATGAAAATACAACAAGTTTCTCTAATTATTCGACAGACCCCGCCTCTTTCTGCCAGAATCATATCTAATGCCATACGATTCTGAAAAGTCATCTGGGTTGCAGCCTCCAATTGATCCGAAAGTCCTTGGAGTGCATCTCGGGTATAGTTGACAAATCTCTGCTGATTATAATAGATATAGTTAATCCAGTCAACATTTTTATTTATTGTAACAATGGGAAAAATGGATTCGAAACCAGCGGCTACTTGATCTCGGGCTTTATACTCATCTGGGACCCCCCTAGGAACTCCTATTGCATCTATATACACATGGGGGTCGAAACTTCCTTCGGGGGCTTTTGAGACACTGCGTTTTTTACGGAACAGGGTAGACTGGGCCTCAACAGCTTCTGGCTCTTCCGACATTATAAATAACGGCATTATAACTTTGGCCAGTGCGCATTCACCAGTCCAACTACCTTCTAATCTGGTGCGCAATTTCATATCTCCACATAGCCAATAGATGTCTCCCAGAGAATATACTTGATTCTGTGTGGGGGGACCGGTCAAATTGCTGTATTCAGCACAATTACCATTAGAGAATTTACCAAGAAATTTGCCTGTTCCTTTGGTGTTTGAAATACAAATATAAGTGCCAGAATATATAATAATTCCTCCGTTGAGCTTGGGAGCCTCGATTAGTAAAAGATATTCTCTTTTCCATTTCTCACATTCGGTGAATTTGTTACTGGTATTGGTATAAAAACTCAACAGACATAGTAGTGACTGATAGGGCAACTGTAGGGGTACTGTACCCAGATATGGACGGGCTTTACCACACACATAGCAATTGGACTTATTGTGCTTAATAGCAGAATATTGCATCCACTCGAGCCATAGATTAATATCATTATATCCAGTTTCTATGGCTAAAGTATCATCATAAGTGGGATTCGCTATAGCTATCATACTTTGAATGGCGCGCAGAACAGCATATGGAATTTCCGGTGGTTTCGAAACTGGTTGGTTTGATGGTTTACCTTGTGGCTCTTCCCATTCTAAACTATTGTACATATCTTTAAGATAGAAGGGGGCCTTGCCGCTCATGAAACCATATTTGTAAATCCCGAAAATATATTTTCGAGCATCAGTTGGCCGGGGATTCTCTATAGTAAGGGTGTATCGTTGGTTATCACCAGTTCCGGTGGATATGAGAGTCATTCGTGAGAGCAATGATTTACCATATTGATCTTTGAGGGCTAGGGCTTCAGGGGGCTTATATCCCCATTTGGTTCCTGAATTAGTTATAACAGAGCCCCAATACCTGCAGTCGTCCCCCCATTGCCCTCCAACATAGCATATGTACCCAACACATTCTCCTATTTGAACATCACAATACCCGGGGTCAAAATTGTCGGTGGTATCCCCTTCTTGTGTCATCACCCCGGTATATACATTGGTGTAGCGTTTAGAAACACAATCTATAATGTGACAAAATTGGAATGAGTATGTGGCTACTGTTGTGCTACTGGAGTTGTACCAAAAATAAGCCAGGCTGCCATCAGAGCCTTTTATCCTGTGTACTGATGGAGAGATCATTTACAGATCAACCCCCCCCCCCCAAATATATACCATTATGCCCAAAGGGTCATTTTTTACATAGGTACTAGTGCACTGTACTCCAATGGCCTCTACAGTCACCAGATCTCAATCCAACAGAGCACCTTTGGGTTGTGGTGGAACGGGATATTCGCATCATGGATGTGTAGCCAATAAATCTGTATCAACAGCGTGATGCCATCATGTCCATATGGAAAAAAATCTCTGAGGAATGTTTCCAGCACCTTGTAGAAAGTATGCCACAAAAAATGAAGGCAGTTCTGAAGGCAAAAGGGGTCCAACCTGGTACTAGCAAGGTGTACCTAATAAAGTGGCCAGTGAGTATATATACGTTTTAAACAGGGCCATGTGAGCTAACGCCCTTTAATGAATAAACTCCATCGTCTGTGAAAAGGGCTGTTTGCAAAGCCGATGTTGGTTCCAATTGTTTTATCTGATAAGACAAATGTATGAATGTATTTATAGTGCACTGCATGAGACACAGGGCATAATGAAAGCTCTGCTCACGCTTGTTAACATTCGACATACTGCTTGTGTTCTGGATCTTTGTGGCCACACTCCTCCCGTTTCCACCATAAGCTTATGTTATTAGATGTCTGATGTTTCAAAGCTCTGCCTCTTTGTTTCTCTACACTTTCCTCAAGTGTCGGTGTCCACGATTAGAACTGTTTTCTCTTTCATCTGGATTCCATTGCAGTCTTGATTTTTATATGATATTAGATAGCCCTTGTTTTAGAGGTTATGTTTTAAAACAGTTATGGCTTTTAAAGTTCTGCTGTGTCTAATTAAATTTCAAATGCATCTTTATCTATAAAATCCAAAATGCTTCCTGACCTGGTTTATTGGAATGCTAGTTCAAAGAACCAACTAATTTTAGTACTTCATATTAAAAGTGACCCAACACCTATAATTGAAATTAATTTATATCTATTTAGCAGTTCACTCTAGAAGCATACATTAAAGTTTATCAAGAAGTTTTGTGCATTGATCTATTGTAGTACCATCATCTAGTTTTATTATGGTGATTACTTTCATACACGTATGTTTCCCATACCTTTTCTTTAGGACACATACCTGCATTACTTCATTTACTGGCTCTGCTACTTTAGCAAATAGGCTGATCCATAATTTTGCACTTGATACTAGACCTAAGAATTTTTGTTATTGCAATTTATACGTGCAACAATTTATTGCACGTATGTGAGCCATGTTTTATCATGTATCTCAGTGAGGCTCTCTCTTTTTGTATTTCTTTGTTTTATGTATAAATAATTGCATGCCACTTTTGAATAGCTATAGGCTTTATTTATTTATTAAATGTATTTATAAATAGAAAAATTATTTTATTATATATTAATTTATTTACTGTATTTGATCTTATTTGTTTACATTTTATAACGCTTACATAAAATCTGAAGTTTATCAACTTACTCCCTACAAAAAGAGTAACAGTGGGCATCCAGCACCACTAGGAGAGATGTTTCAGTTGCCGAATTTAAATACAAGATTATGAGAAGCAACACCTTTAATATCTTTGGTGCAAATGTATGATAAGTGTATTGCAATAAATTGTAATGCACTGCTACAGCTTGAAATAAAACCAGAACCATTAACAGAAACATAGAATTTGACGGCAGATAAGAAGCATTTGGCCCATCTAGTCTACCTATTTTTCCTGATGTAAAGACTCAAACCTTAATCAGTCGTTGGCTTAACTTCATGATAGCCGTCTGCCTATCCCATTCATGTTTAACTTCATGATAGCCTCTACCACTTCTGTTGAGAGTCTGTTCCACTTACATACCACCCTGTCGGTAAAGTAAACCAGTAACAATATATGAGAAGTATAAATACAACCACAGGGTCTCATTACATGTGGAATGGGGTTAATTTTACTCACAATCTGTGCAAAACGCTACCTCTTATTACATATTTAAACATCTGTAGCCGTCCAGACCCATAACCTCTGTTTCTCCTTTAAGTACAATCAGCATTTTTGTTTTCAATAGTCTTAGTGATGTCAGTTTTACTCTGAAAAAAAAAATGACAGAAGTTCTAAAAGTGGAAATATTTGTATTAACATGTATCAATGTTTGCACATCATACATCTACCAGCATGGGCGTAGGATGCACTTATCTTTCTGTTTAGTCTAGCTATGGAAAGTTGTACTTCTTCAAGCATACCTCTCAGATGAGCAATGAGCTTTGGACATATTCTTGACAGCTGCGATGTATGGTTTATTTTAACTATAGATTGATGTTACCTTAAACACTTTTGGAACTATTGTGGCAGGAAAGGTTTTATAAACAGATTATATTATTTTGTACACCTGTATAAAATGTACTCTAAAATTAGGAACACTTGTGAGTGTTATAAGGGAATTTCTATAGCATTTTCAGTGGTAGGCACACAAAATGATGGATTTACATTTACTTAGATTGTAAGCTCTACAGGGCAGGGACCTCCTTAACTAAAGTATTCTTACCTACTGTGCAACAATCAAGTCTGCAGATTAACAAGCATATTATATGACTGCACTTATTGCACCCCCCTTTTATTATACTGTAAACTGCTAGTGTTTAATAAATGAAAACATATACATTATTATTTATTGTTTATTGTTTTATATAGCACCTAGAGTATTTGGCACCCGGGGTGGATCCTGTATGTGCCCCCCCCCAAAAAAAAAATGTTGGCATGAGTATTTATTTCACAAAAACAAACTGGGTGTCAACTGGAAAAAACTAGATATCTAGTTAACTTCAAAAAAAAAAAAAATACATTGCCGGTAGTGTAGCATAACCTCCATCACTATATACTAAGCCAGGCATTGACGTAGTAGGCCTCTGCCCCTGAAACAACCTGCCTATGCCACCCCTGCCCCTGAAATAGCCTGCCTGTGACAACCTGCCCCTGAAACAGCCTGCCTGTGCCCCCTGTATGAGGAAACTCTTTCCCATTCAGGGGAAGCAGGAACCTGGGTGGGGAAAGCGTTTTCTAACACAATGTACGAGCTCCACAGTGGTAAGCCCTAGGCTGCTGTTCGGTTTCCTGGTAGGTGGGACCCCCCTGATGAGTGGCACCCGGGGTGGACCGCACCCTCGCCAACCCCCTTAGGTACGCTACCAGGAGCGCCATCATATTCCGCAGTGCTGTACATGATCAAAGCAGCTTAGCCACCAAACAGGAACTACATACTTATTTGAAAACTTCCCTAGGGTTGGCCATACTATATATAAAATGGAATATGACTATGAAGAAATGATACTAACCTTTGATTTATGAAGCTTCAACAAATGATGCAGTGCTGTAAAACTTAAGCATAACACAATTTCACAGAATGTGTGCGGAACAAACTGTAGATTTTGCTAGTATGATTTGAAAGCATTAATTAAAACATCTAAAAAGACCCAAAATATTTGCTTTTACCACTACACATAACACATCTCTACGTGAACATCTGCATAACAGCACAACATGTCCAGTAAATTCTCAAGATTACCCACTTTAAAACCATTACCTAGAATCCAAACTGTGACCATAATGTTTTATTGGACTCACTTTATTTTTATTGCTCTTCTTGGAAAGTTGTACTCACCTCACTACCTCTAATCAAAGACATATTTTTAAATATGTTGTATGTAAGGCTCAGTATGTTCTGTTCAACTTAAATGTACATCCAAAAGTATTTTGCAATATAGCCTAAAGACACTAAAAAATGTATTGTGAAGTCATCCAAACAATCTTTGTGTTTGAGTTGAAATGGGGTAATCTTGGATGTGGTGTGACATTCAGTACAGTAGAGTATTTATTAAGACACTCATTAATTTGTTTACCAAATTGATCTATGTATTTGGAGTAGTTTTACTTAGTTTACTTTAGTTTCTTTAAAAAGGATACAAAAAAAATGCAGACTGACTTGTTGTAACCTTAAAAGACCTGGGGACATTTGGTATGCGTACAGTCTTTGTGAAACTGTTGGAACCTTTGCCGTAACACATTTGGCAATCCCATAGAACATTTGTAATGTCTTGAAATAAAGCAGTTGAGCTTCAAATTCTTATATGGCTCAGCAATAGAAAAAAAATGTTAACAGATTCTAAGAAAAAGATTTGTAGCGATGAGACTCTTAAAAAATATTTTTGCTACTGATGGAAGGGTTCCCTGAAATTACGTGATCATGTGATCCCTAAAATAACGAGGGTCCTTCAGGTGCCGCGTATAACAAATTTCCTCCCCAAATTTACCAGAAAAAGCTGGCAGCTGACAATGTGTAATCACAAGACAAGACATAGAATGATTGAAGCACGTTTTTTAATACCAAAAAAATAAACTAAAAAGGTAGTAAATGAAAACAATTTAGAATAACCTATGAATTCATTATACCATGCTATTTATTTTCCTTGCACTAATAAAAAAAAAAAGTGTGTCTAATCTTTATTTTTAGTAAAACAAAAGCTTGTTAACACACTGACCTCTTGAAAAAAATGTCATGTTTTTCCATAAATGCTTTTCTAATCTTGTTTTCCGGTTCGAACACAGATAATGCCATATTTGGGGGTGGATGATTCGATAAGAAGTTAAGGACACATGACATGTAAACAAAAGGCTGATGATACAGATGGAGCTATAAATTTGATTTGGGAAAACAGTAGTAGGCAAAGTTAGATTTAAAGCCTGTCAGTCCAAGTTAGAGCTCCTCTCTAAAAGCTGTGATAACCTTTTTTATGATACATTTATATATTTTTATATTTTATACTTATTACTAAAATAAACATACATTATTTTAATGGCGATTCTAAAAAAAGTATTTTTCTTTGTTCGCCCAGGTACAGTTGACTTTTTTCATGTTCTACATACCTGATGTAAAAGAAATGTTTTCATTTAATTTTAGAAAGCTACCGCCACATTTTATTGTGCTATTGTTAATGATATGCTGCCATCTGGTGGAAATGTATTATACTGTAACTATGTTATGATGCATCATCACAAACTAATTTAATTTTAAATATGTTTGTCTTGATCCTATTATCCTAAATGATGGGAATTTTTTTGAACAGTGTGTTAATAAGTATATAAGACTGATGATTCACGTAGACCTATCCCATGCGCTGATTAACCTACTGCCTGGTGGTGCTGCCAGTGACTTAAAAGAGAAAGACTGCTTTCTTGATTTTTTTAATTTCTGTGCCTACACATCCTACTCTACAATAAAGACCTCAATATAACTCCTAACTCCTTGTCTAACTCTGTAACAGCTGCAGCTAGACATCAGCATATTTGTGTGTGAGGTATATTATATATATATATATATATATATATATATATATATATATATATATATATATACACACACACACACATACATACACACGCACATACATATATATATACACACACACTACTTAGAAATGTCCCCTTTTTTGAAAGAAAGACAACGTATATCCGTTAAAAAAAACACATGGATGGCTGTGCAGGGGGACACTAACAGATGATGTCACAGGGAGAAGGATAAAAGAAAAATGTTAAAAAAAACACCCCCTAGAACTGTTCCCATCAATACTTAAAAAAAATTGTGGTTTTCAGTACAATAGGTAAAATATGAGGTAATTGGGGTGCAGCTACCTATCTTAGGGGATATAAAAACAAGGGTTTTGATGCAGTTGCAACAAATAAAAACAGAATCATGAAGAATGAGCAAAAAAAAACAAAACGAAAAAAAAACAAAAAAAGGTATCACTAACTTTGAAAGAGGTAGTAATAATAATATATAATAACTTAAGTGTCAAAATGGTCCTAGTAGGTCCTGCTGGGTGTTTTGTTTTTATTAACATATGGTTTGTGGGATGGTTTTTGAGTTTGAATAAATAAAACAGGAGCTTTAAAAAGTTATGCTCAACTAGAATACTATCTGAATGCTATAGTTTTACATATCAGGACATAAAACAATCATCTGTTCCCAAGCAGGTCTAAAAATTAGGTAACTACAACCTCAGATGAACAACACCATATGACATATTACACCGTGTCATGATTTATTCAACAAAAATAAATCCAAAATGGAGAAGCCATGTATGAAAAATTAAATACACCTTATGATTCGATAATTTGTAAAAGTACCTTTAGCAGCAATAATCAGTCGTTGACATCATTATGGAGGAAGTTTGGCCCACTCTTCTTTACAACTTTGCTTCAGTTCATTGAGGTTTCTGGGCATCTGTTTATGCACAGCCCTCTTAAGGTCCCGCCACAGCATTTTAATTGGGTTAAGGTCTGGACTTTGACTGGGCCATTGCAACACCTCATTCTTTTCCTTTTCAGCCATTATGTTGTAGATTTGCTGGTGTGCTTGAGATCATTATCTTATTGCATGACCCAATTTCGACCAAACTTTAGCTGTCGGACAGATGGCCTCACATTTGACTCCACTACCTACAGTTGGTAGGTGTGAGGATATGCTGTGTTTGGTTTTTCATCCAAACATGGCGCTGTGCATTATGGCCAAACATCTCCGCTTTGGTCTCGTCTGTCCTGGGGAACCTTGTTCCAGAAGTCTTGTGGTTTGTTCTGATGCAACTTTGCAAACCTAAGCCATGCTGCCATGTTGTTTTTAGAGAGAAAAGGCTTTCTCCTGGCAACCCTTCCAAACAAACCATACTTGTTTAGTCTTTTTCTAACTGTACTGTCATGAACATTTAACATGCTTACTGAGGCCTGTAGAGTCCGAGATGTAACTCTTGGGTTTTCTTGCAATTTATCTGAGCATTGCACGGTCTGACCTTGGGGTGAATTTGCTAGGACGTCCACTACTGGGAAGTTTGGCAACTGTCCTGAACGTTTACCACTTTTAAATAATCTTTCTCCCTTTAGAATGATGGACTTTAAAAATAATTCTCAGATTGATGGGCAGTAATAATTGAGGTGGTCACACTTTATTATTGTTTTTTTTCCCATATAGCGCAATCAAATTCCGTAGCGCTGTACAATGGGTAGACAGGACATAAGTAATATATAACACAACAATTTGACTTACAGAAACAACAGTTGAGAAGACCCCTGGTCAAACGAGCTTACAACACACTTGCTGATGATCAATTAATCAGGGGCATTTAATTAGCAGCACCTATCTGCTACTTAGCAGTAAGGGTGTACTTAGTTTTTTTTTTGTTTTTTTTTTTTTACACATAGCTTCTCCATTTTGGCTTTATTTTGTTGAATAAATCATGATACAGTGTAAAATTCCAAAGAAAAAAAAAAAAGGGAAAAATTAAATGTAAATCATTTTTTTTAAAAAAATTGGGAGCCCAGTGATGTCCCCATGACATCAGAAATGTATGAGAGCTCTCGAGCCATAATGCACTGGGAACATTGCAAAAAGGAAAAAATAAAATATATTTAATAAATGTGTCCCCAAACCACTTAAGACAATTAGTATTAGTTTTTTTTAATCTATTATTACTAATAATCTTTATGTTTATGTATTTCTAATATTTTAAAAGCAGGTCCTACTTTTCCAGAACAAAATGGTGTATAATTTGTGCAGGTTCATCAAAGATGAAAAAGGGGAATCATGGTTTAACAAACATATGGTAAAACTGACATAATAAATCTGGTTCTTAGGTAATGGGCAGGGGCGGGCTGGGCCGGGTGGCAGGGGGGCAATTGCCCCCAGGCCGCCCTAAATCCGGGCCGGACGGACGACCGGCAGACTAGCATTCAATTCCCTCCGCAAAGTTAGAAACTAAGCGGCCGCGAGCAGAATTGAATGCGGCCGTCATGCGTACCTGGCGGGGGGGGGGGTGCGCTCATCTGAAGAGTACCACCATGCTGGCACGCCTTCAGAAACAATGTGCGCAGCAACTGTGGCTGTGCGCCGGGACTTGATGTCGAATCCCGGCGCACATGGAGGAGGAGGAGGAGGAGGAGGAGGAGGAGGAGAAAAGGTAGGACAAGATTCAGGGAGAGTGGATTAGTAAGTGTGTGAGAGTGATGGGTGTTATGCTGAATGTAAGTGTGTGAGAGTGATGGGTGTTATGCTGAATGTTTGTGAATGAGGGTTTCAGATAGCATGGATGTGTAAGTGTTGGGGGATAGCTTGGCATAGGGAAGCCGTAATCACATTCCTTTCATGCCCAGATTCCAGCATGTAGTGGCTGCCTAGGCATGATAGGAGTGTGATTGCTGTTATAAATTATTTTTTGGTCCAACTTCGGTGTGTTAACACTTTTATTGGACAGAATAATTCAATGACAGTATTAATTAATAAAAATATATATCTATAATTGCAAACAGCAATCACACTCCTATCATGCTAAGTCAGCCAGCACATGCTAGAACCTGGGCATGATAGGATCGTGATTGTTGTTATATATATATATATATATATTTATGTGTGTGTATGTATGTATGTATGTATGTATATATATATATGTTAATATTGTTATTGATTTTTTGGTCTAATTTTGCTGTTACTTTTAATAAAGTATTTTAAAGGTTTTTTGTTTTCAGTTTTGGCCAAGTGAATACTGAATTTTCAGTTTCAGTCCAGAATTTTCATTTCGGTGCATCCCTACTATATACTATGCCAGTCACTAAAGTGGTAAGCCTACACCACATCAATGTTTGGCTTAGTATATAGTGATAGGGGTTGTCAGTGTCTGGCTCAATGTATAGGCACACATTGACGGTGGTACAGCATAATCCCTAAGTATATAATGATAAAAATTTTGCTGTACCCCTGTCAATGTTTGCCTAACCATAGAAACTATGCAGTTTTAAAGTGTGTGTGCGTGTGTGTGGGGGGGGTGCCACATACAGGATCTGCCACAGGTGCCAAATACTCTAGGTATGCCCCTGCATCATGCTGCTGTCAGACCCAATGGCCATGCCTCAGCTCCTCTTCCCACGTCTTAAAAGGGGTGTGACGAAGAGCTGAGGCATGCGGTGTGTGCACACCGGCCACTTTAATTTCATTAGGCGCTGGTGGAGTGACTGCCGCACGACGGCCGTTTTCAAGGTCGCTCGCAGCCGCTTTGATGGTGCAATGGGCCAGTTGACTAGACTTGCCCCCCAGGCCTTAGGCTGCCAGCCCTCCCCTGGTAATGGGAACCCCTGGGCCTGAAGGGGTTAATTATAAATCTGGCACTCTTACCAACTCTGCTCCTTCCACTTGCACCTAGGATAATGGTTGTTCAAAAAAAAAAAAAAAAAGACAGCCTGTTTCCTTTAGCTCTGGATATAACACTCTGGGATTTAGGATACCTGGGATAAATGGACTTTTCACAACACTGGCCTTTCCACTGCTCCTAGTTATGCAACTGCTTCCATCTATGAGACTATCATAGAGCTCCACACTGCTCGGAAACTAAACTCACAGTAATGTGCAGCGTGGATACGTTTATCATCTTATCTATAAGATTAATATTTGGGGTGCTGAAAGCTTGGGGTTAATTTAGGGGCAGTAACCGTTAAAGAAGTCTTTAGGGTTAATTTAACGGTGAGGACTGAGGAGAATTAAATTAATTTAATACAATGAATTTACGGTGCAGTTAGGGGTAAATGGGTGCAAACTAAAGGGAATCCAAGTCCTGGGGGCAGTGAAGAATAATCCTGCATTTGGTTATAAAAGAAAAGTTGTGTTAGTGTACTGTTCTTATACTTATCTGATCAGATGGTCTGAATCAGTGAACCGCTAACTCAGAACTGCTCTAAACAGTACTTTGAATCAGTAAACTGGTAGGTTGGACCCAATCTGCAAAACAAACCAAACCAAACCAAACAAAAAAAACACGACAGACAATGAGCACATGCTAAGATTTAGTTACTGTGAAAGGTAACAGTTTCCCTTTAAGTAAGGGCCAGACTGCTGCTACCTTGAGCCTTCAATGATGTTCCTAGTCGTGCTTCTAAATCAAGAATGAAAAGCCTGTCGTTGTGGGATATCTGTGAGGTAAGTGCAAGCATGAGGTTTTGTTTTTTTTGTTTTAGGTATTTGGTCAGATCAAAAGACCTAGCTTAGGAAAACACAGAATAGTTATTTATAGCAAGAGATTGTTGGACGAGCTCCAAAATGTCAGTTGCAAAATACTCTAACAAAATGTACTAGTTCCACATGTTAAACCATTTCGATGATCAAAGTTACAAACTGGACTTCTCAAAAATAGCCTTCTATTCAGAATATTGTTGAAAGTTTTTCTTATTTGGGATAATATTCCTTCCCAAAGAACAAAATTTGGCTAAATTTAGTGTGTATTCAATTATAAGCTTGTTTGTGCAGGGCCTTCCTCATTGTTATGTTAGATACATGTCCTGTTTACCCATTGTACAGCCCTGTGGAATATGATGGTGCTACATAAAACAATAAATAATATTAGAAATCTGCATAGTTTGCAAAGTAGGGAGTGTGGAGGGTTGTCCTCTGCAAGTTTCCCAAAAAATATTAATACATTAAATATTTGGCAGATATAAATTAAGGCTAAAGCATTGCTAAATAAATTGTCACTAGCATACACTAACACACTCCAACACAATAAGGGAGTAGGAACCAGACAGACACAGAAAAAGTAAAATACAGAGACCCATTTATTAAGGCAAAAATCTAAAAAACAAGCCGGAGTGAGTAACCAAAGTGGGTAATCAGACAAACCATTGTCAGGAGCACGGAGATCAGCAAAGTCAGGGTACTGGAGCCAGGAACGAAGTCAGACAAAGCCAGGTGATAGGATACTAAGGTAAACACATGAACAAGGAAGAAATGAGCCTTAGCTATTAAATAGCCTGAAAGGGTCTGGCTGATACAAGACAGGTGGGTAACCATGGTAACCGAGATGGAAAGGCAGTTAAACATCAGCAGAGTAAGTCTGACACAGTGAAGAAAAAGGCTATAAAGGCTGGTATTCCCAGGCAGTCTCCCATCCAAGTACTAACCAGACCCAACCCTGCTTAGCTCCTCAGCTCAGACAAGATTGGGCATATTCAGGGCGGCATGGCTGTAGACATACTCTACCCTGACAAATAACATACATACACATGTTAACATCATGTGCTCACAAGCATTAACACCTTACAGTCACCCAAGCTCACACCACACATACTCATGCACACACATGCAAACACTATGCACTAACACACACACTTGATTAACCCTATACATTCACACACATTGACTCTGGCACAATACATACCCATAGACTGTAACACTACAGTATACACACTGACTCAAGCACTATACATACACACACACACACACACACACACTGATTCTAATACTACAACACACACTACTCTCCCTCCCCCTTACCCCATCATACATGTCTGCTGTGCATGCATAATTAAAAACTCTTTTATAAAGCACTTTGGAGAATGTATAACACACAATATGCACAGTATGTTGGTTTGTATTAAGTTACATGTGGTGTACATATGTTTGGACAGCATGAACTGAAAGGAAATTATATATATAAAAAAAACCGGAATCAGCGCTGAAGACTTTGCTTAAAATGAATACCACTGATTGTAGAAAATATTAGTAGATTCACACTTATACTGTAAGCCAGGGCTGGATAGGGGATCACAAGGTGGCCCTTGCACTTTAAGGCCTGTGGCTGCCTGAGGATGTAGGTGCAGCTTAAATTTAATCTGGAGTAGCAGATAGGTGGGTACGTGGCGTTGTTTGCCAGAGGCCCACCAGGCATGTGCCAGATGGCCAGTCCGGGCCTGCTATAAGCATTCTGAAGCAAGGACCTCCTTTTGTAATGCATGCATGTACCTCCTCTTCATATTGTAAAGAGCTAAGTATGTTTTATTGTTTATTGTTGTATTTAGGGGTTGTTTTAAAACATGGGAATTATTTTGGTAACAATGAAAGGGTTTGGAAATACTTCTATTTGTAAAATTAACTTGATATGTATGATAACTGCCAACCATTTGGTGCTTTTTAGAAGCTATTATGTTATTGAGATGCATATAAATACAGAAATCCAACAATCTAACAGGCTTTTGCCTTCATTCAATGCTATTAGTTAGCTGATCTTAGAGAGCTTTCAGTGGTTAGATTCACTTCATTAGTCCTTAAAATAGAATTCAGGCAAAATCAAGTAGTCAAAGCACACACACACACACACACACACACACACACACACACACACACACACACACACACACACACACACACACACACACACACTTCATATATTCAAACAATGATAAACTCAATTCGATCTGGAGTCAAAGGTACTCTTTATGTAAATATACACACATGCCAAGCAAATGTAAAAAATCAGAGAGTAAATAGTTAAGTTAGGTTCCAGTGAACTCTGCCCTTGTTAGTAGACATTCATGAAATTTAACTCTTTCTAGACAGATTATATCACCTTGTAATAATGATCATTACTTCTACAGTAACAAGTGATATTTTAATTTATTCATATGTGCAGTACAGAAACAAGACCACTGTGCTCCCAAGTAGTAAAACCAGTAAATAATCAGAGGTGTCAAGAACACTTATACAAGCCAAGATAAGTATCAAAAGATTATTAAGGGGTCCTGCTCAATCCATGGTTACACCCCCTGACAAAATTGCTCAAATGTTTGTAGATTTTTTTTAAAAAATTCTATACTGCAGAACCTATTGACGTAGATGCTATGCTTCGGACTTTCCAGCATGCCCATCTGTCCACTCATCTGTCTGAGCTGTACAATCGATTGTTAGCTGGGGGGAGCCTCCGAAGGATTTTAACCTTTCTAGGATCATGCTCATTGCTAAACCTAATTCTGACCCCGAACTAATGTCCTCTTATCGCCTGATTTCCCTTTGAATCAAGATTTTAAAATTCTGACTGTGGTGATGGCGTCACGGCTTCAATCTATTTTGACAAGGTTGATTGCTCCCTCTCAAACGGGTTTCCTCAATGATAGACATTCCACTCAGAATGTTAGGAGTTTGATTTTGGCCATTTTTGCCACTAAGTTGGCTAACAATAAATCTGCTATAATTATCAGTTGTGATGTTGACAAGGCCTTCGATCGTATTTTGTGGCAATATCTCATGTCCTTTTTTAAATTCCATCATTTTGGTCTTCGTTTTATGCATTTGTTTCAGGCCTTATACAAATCTCCTTTGGCCCAGCTCTTGGTGAATGGATGGAATTTGCCGGGATTTTGGTTGGGGAGGGGTACTCGTCAGGGTTGCCCTTTATCTCCACTGCTATTCAGTTTGGCCGTTGAACCTCTGATCCGCCTGATTAGCCGCTTGGAGCAGTTGGAGGGCATTCCTGTAGGTGGTCGCTTTTGCTGATGACCTCCTCTTGTTTCTCTCCAATCCTAAACACTCCATTCCTCCTCTTCTTGACATTTTCACTCTGTTTCGTCGAGCCACAGGATTTTCAATAAACTCTGCTAAGACAGAGGCACTCCCAATTTTCCTTCAGACCAGGGGCAGCTGGGGTGATCAGTTCCCTTTTCGGTGGGCCTCCTACCCTGCCCTTAAGTATTTGGGCCTTTGGATTCCTTCTAACGTTTCCCACCTTTACAAATTGAATATCCCGCCGCTATTTCAACAAGTCGATTGTTTGTTTAACACCTGGGTTAAATGCCCCCTCTCCTTTACGTGTGGATGCCATTTATATACATTTTTACCTAAATTATTTATCCCATTCATATGCTTCCACTTACTGTAAAGAAGCCCCTTCAGCAGTTTTTGTGGGGGGACAAGCGGTCTAGAATTGCACTTGTGAAATTGCAGCAGCCTGTCTCTAATGGGGAACTGAATGTCCCAATTTTGTTTGACTATAACTTGGCTGCTAATTATAGATATGCAGTAAATTGGATCCTTGATAAACATATCTTTGCTGTCACGGGGCATGAACAGCGGCTCTCTCCGGATGTTAACTTGGCCTCCTTCCTGCATCTGCCTAAACGGTTATGGCTGGAGGATTTATGCTCTAATCCACTGCTGTACCATACTCACAGGGCTTGGCTGCAGGTGTGCAAGCACCTTGGCTTGGGTTTTCTTCTTTCTAGATTCATGACGCTAGTTCATAACCCTAGGTTTCAACATGGGAGAGATGATCCTGTTTTAAGGAGGTTGGAAGTGGTAAGGGGTAAACTTGTTGGCAGCATTTTCGAGGAAAATTTCCTTCCATCTCAATCCACCCACTACATTATTTACAACTTCATAGTTTTCTTACTGCCCTCCTGGCTGAGTTAACGCCCAAGGATCAGGCCAACCCTATTGATCATTTAACGCTCCATAACCTTACCAGCTCCCTCACCATGTCCTTTCTTTATGGGCATATTAGACATGTGCTGAAGTGGAGCTCCCTTAGGGCTTGCCCACGTGGAGAAAGGAGTTCCTTGATATTGACCTTGACACGTTGGTCGAGGCTATAGTTTTGAATTCTAAAGTTTTAGTGTCCCATTCGTACAGTGAGATGTTTTTGAAAATATTGCATCGTGCTTACATGGCCCCGACGATTTATGCGGCTGTGGGATTGGGGACTAGTTCTCCGTGTTTTAAGTGTGGGGTTTCGGAGGCAGATTTTTTTCATGGCCTCTGGGCGTGTCCAGGTGTTGGGAGGTTTTGGAGAGATGTTCATCATTTTGTTGTGCGGGTGTTGGGCATTCCGTTTGATTTAATGGCGGAGTGGGCCATGTTCGGCATTCTGCTGCTGCCAGGTGGTAGGCCCTTCTCCGCTATGGAGAGGGCACTTTTGCTAACTGTATCGGCAGGTCTAGGTCTAGATATGATACCACAAGGCTTCCCTGGGAAGGGTATGGCCCCACCTTCATCACCCCAGCAACGGGGGAGTGTCCAAGTAGATGGGGGTATAAAGCACCAACACCCCTGTAATTAATTGCCAGGTTATTCTGTTGCCTCAGAAGCCCAGCGGTTTCTCTTGTTTGCCCGCTACTTGTTCCTGCTCCCCTTTTTGTTCTTGAATTTTGACGCTTACCGACTTTGTTGCCTTCTGCCATAGATCAATCCCAAATCAGAGATTGGGTAGAGACATGCAGTCTTAACAGAGTTAGGATGAGGATCTATTACGCCAAAAACAATGTGTATTTAGGGCAACAACTTATAGTTTACCATTACGTGTGATTAATCATCACACTGTGTGTTTATTTAAACATAGTGTAACAAGGTGCAGGGTATTGTTGTAAATGGGGTATACATTCCCCCTCGATTTTGCAGGGTTTTGTATGATATATAGGGCAGGCTGGTGCTCCACCCCGCAGTTTACATATACCTGGACTGACACAGGATCCAGGCCAGGAGTTTAAGCTGACTCCAATGCACTGGTCAGCTGCAAGTAATTAGCTGCACTGACTGCAATAAAGCCTTACCTGTTGGACAGAGGGAAAAAAGAGAGAGTTTTGTTTGGAAGCAGCAGGGTTTGCTATATGCAAAAGAGACCATCAAAAAGGTTGGTGAGCTTACGTTCTGCTTAGTTTGGACCCTGAGTAGTGAGGGATTTCTATGTTAGTAAGTGCTCAGACGAGGCAGGCTTTTGTTTATAGGGAATTTGTGTTCTATGTAATTCTGTAAATATTTGCATACGTGGACTACAAATAAATCGTGGTTGATTACCTCACCGTGATGTGGCTTTAATACCCTAGAGGACTGTGCTGTTTGGTACCCTGTGTTGGTGCAGGATCACAAAAGAAATATAGAAATTTGATGTAAGCTAAGAACCATTTGGCCCATCTAGACTGCATGTTTTTCCTGCCTAGAGGAAGCTTAGGAAAACAAAATGTCATGACATCCCTACCAAATGGTTAGTGTTTTTGTAGTTAATCTTTAGATATTGGCATCTATGTAGATGCTGGTGAAACAACACGTATGAAGAGTTACTACACAGAGAAGAATACTTTTTTAAACCAAATTACACATCATAACCAAAATGAACTTGCAGCAACTAGGCTGCCCATCAACTCCCATAGCCCTGAGATTACAAAAACAAGCCCTTCTAGCCTGAGTACTCTTCAAGCAACAGAAACAGCATATAAATGTTAGTTACATACAGTCATATGACCGATTTATCAGACTAACTGAATTGGTAGCAGTGGATGAAAAATATTATATCATTTATATTATAAGCACGTAGCTGAATGATAGGCTGTCATGTGTTTATTATAACCTTTTACTCATTGTCATGTGCTGATTACAAAAATCATGTCTCATACCATAAGATCCATTTTGATAACGGTTTCCCATTGGTTAGGACTGATGTACCCCTAGGGAAACCAAGCTGTTGTGTTGATGGGTTAGTGGTGTTAGAAAGGACATCAACAAGAGGTCCCCCCAGCCAGTGGGGCTACTTCTTTTTTATAGACAGTCTCTTTTAAACAAGAAACAACTGAAATAAGATATGCACTTTAACGGAGAAGCCCTGGAAAAGGTGAACTCCCAAGAAGGGCGACACTACATTAAATGGCTGTAAGCTAAAAAAAAAAACACCTCATAAGTCTCACATATTTGTCCTGACTCATCCAGGTTAAAGATGATGTTATGGATTTTTGGTGAGGGGTTGTGGCCAGTTCTTAATGGCTTCTACTTTTGTTGTATGTGGTTTGACAAACCCTCTTCTAATAGAGTAGCTTAGGTACTTTGTTTCCTCCAAACCTATGGTACATTTAGATGGATTGACAGACCAGCAGAGCAGATAGAATCAAGAACAGCCTGTACTTTTGGAAGATAGGATTCCCAGGCGACGCTATGTATGTATGGCCACTATCATTTTAATAAGCTCTGACATAGTGATTAGATTTTTAACCATCATTTTGTGAAATGTGCCCGGGCCCAATGTAGCCCAAATGGCAAGACCTTATATTGTTAACCATCAGGTTTAGGTACTAATACAGTGAGACTGTTCCACTCTGAGATTCCTCAATGACATCATATTCTAGCATTTTTTTAAATCGTTGCTCTAGTAGCCACTCTGAGCTTTTGGGGGTAATATACTGTGGTTTTAAGGTGTTTAATCTGAAGCAATTTACATAACGCTTTAGTAATTTTAAGCATAAATGGGGTACCCTGATCTGTCAATATGTCTTTTGGTATCCCCGCTCTGCTAAACGTAAGCATTAGTTCCTTTGCTATGGGTTTTAGCAGAGGTGTTACATAAGGGCAATACCTCTGGATATCTAGTGACATATTCCAGGACCACTAAAATATACTGTTGACCCCTAGATGACTTTATCAGAGGACTCACGAATTCCATAGCAATCCTCTCAATAGGTAGTGGTACAAGCGGACTCTGATATGCTTTAAAAGGGGGCTGTATGCTGGTACTCACAGCAAGATTAAAATTTGTTACTGACGCATGTACTCCTGACCATTAAAACCTTTGAAGGACTCTATCCTCTGCTTTTTCCCGCGGAAGCAGGATCTTGACAGGACCCCCCCCTGCCCATTTCCCCATAAATGATGTTGGCAGGAACACCCAGTCAGTGGGCAGTCCGTGGCGTGTCCCGCAAGGGAAGGAGCTAAGAAGTTTCCAGGTATGCTAATATAAATTCATGGGCTAACATAGGCACAAGACCTACTCTATAATGGATAGTACCACATTGACTTTCAATTTCAACCGTAGTTGTAGGATATTCATGATGGTCACCATGAACACATATAGCCCACTTTCCGAAATCCATCTACTGCCACACCTGTTAAAAGAGAGCTGTCCACAAGAGTAACCATACTCCCCGAGTCTAGTAGTGGCTGAGCTCTCTTCCCAGTCACATACGCATTGCATGTTTGAAGGTTATTACAAGAATCACAAGACATAGTTGAATCAACTCTTTTTGACAAAGTTACATTTTGTCCAACACTTTGCCCACATTGCACTGCATTTGCTCACCTCTTTGTGGGCAGTCCATCACATCTGAAACATTTTACAACATACTCCTTTCCCCGTTTTAGTCACACTTTCAGGCTTTCCTCTTCACGGGGATCCTCCTCAGGAACCTTCTGCGTACCTCCTCTGTTTATGTGGCCCTGCCAACCCAGAACAGTCTTACCCGTCTCTCAGCACCCTGGAGTTCCTCTGTAGCAACGTATCTGGGATTTTGATGTAACCGAACAGTCTTCTAGGATAGAGCCATATCAGGGTTAATAAACGGGGGCCTGTTTTACTTGCACGCTTCTTGGCAGGGTTACATTAACCAAATAAATGTATTAAAAAACAAATTGCTGTGAGCAATTACTAAACACTGTAGTTTTGCTTACTACCCATGGGCAACTTGTCTGCTTACCAACTTAAATGAATAAAGGTCATCTTCTCCCTGCTCTGCTCATAAATCAATCTCTCAGGCTCTAGGCGCAGCCTGCATTTTATAGCCCTTAATGGGTCACAGGTGGCCCCAATCAATTATCAGATACCTGAGTCCCAGACCTTGGAAAATATGGACTGGAATCTTCAGTACACAGACACCCTGTTAGGGGACGGAGAACCAGCTCACCCTGCTCTTTGGGATTCTCTACCCCAGGGACCCAAAATACACTGAATAAAGCATAGCAAATACTATACTCTCACTGGGCTGTACTTTCCTATTATTCAGGAACTGTAATAATCTGGGTCCTAAATACACACCATTTAAAACTACGCCTTTCACTCAATGTCCCAATATGCACACATAGACATCCACAATAGGACAATCATGTGATTTCACATAGCGATATCCTTACATAAATAGATATACATACACACACACACACACTGTCATAAACACATATCGCAGCTCCTACCTACAAAGTATCTTCCGGTAGCTGTAGGTTCAAGGCTGAGGGATGCCCTGATACAGCTTTAATCAACTGCAACATATGACAACAAAAGGAGATTCTTACCCGGTGATCCTGTCACATGACAGGAAGTAGGAAGTCGATGCCCATAATGGAAAACCCTTTCTGCAGGTGAGGGCCCCATACACCAAGTGTACTGTATTCTTGCTGTGCAGTGCAGACACATTCATAAATTGCACTGCAGCAAGTGGGGCACCCTTTCCATCAGGGGCCCTGGGGCAACTGCCTCATTTGCCCCGTTGTTAATCTGCCCCTGCATTAACCTTTGCAACAGATTGATTAAGCAATACATATTCAGTATGTTAGAAACCCACTTTGTGGTGATTTCGTGAGTACCCCAATGATTTCTATAAGCCTTGACATGAATGCTGAGGTCCTTGTATGGGCAGTTTATGTAGATCTGCTTTTACGTATATAATTGGAGAAACCACTGGTTTTCTTTCCCCTAATATTAATATTTACTTAGGTTGAAAGCTGGCAGACTTTGTAAGGGTGGGATAAGAGTAAGGAGAGGACTTCAGGGTAGGGAGCTAATTGATATGCTACATTTGACACATTTTGTTACAGATATTAGCCCCCATGATGTCAAACAATCATGCGTAAATTGAACTGATTGCAAAACAAAATGCTCATATGGGCACTTGTGCTAAAACATGTGAAGGTGAAAGTTCCCCTTACTAATTGGCATTTCTCTATCGTCAGTACAGCCTCACTTTTCTGAAAAAAATATTTTTACTAATATTGCGCAAAACAAACAGACAATGAGGAAATGGGCAATGAGCAAAAATACATAATAACAAACATTTAGAAACATGCATGTGAACTGTGTTCTAATGTAAGCTTTACAAAAGTCCCAAGCAGTTTTACTTCCTGCAGGACTCATTCCTATTGACAAAAGCGGCTAATTAAAATGCAAAGCTCCAGATAGAATGCCTTCAAAAGATTCAAACAAACATGCACAGACAGAGAGTCTTTGTCAATTGCTGGCAAAAAATGTGGTATATTTGTATAAGAAGTGGTCGTCTGCCAGTGAGCCCTAATAGAACGTAGTTACTCAGATTGTACAGAAACTAAAGGATATTATACTCAAAAACAATATTGCTTGGGGCATAAAATTCTAGTTTCCGCGAAATGCTGTGTTTTAAGATATAGATTGTTGTAAATCTTATAAATATTTTCTTGCAAAGTGTTCATAAAATGGCAAAGCTGGGTTATA
Source organism: Spea bombifrons (assembly GCF_027358695.1). NCBI lineage: Eukaryota > Metazoa > Chordata > Amphibia > Anura > Pelobatidae > Spea > Spea bombifrons. The sequence continues at coordinate 130,004,353 of NC_071087.1, read as the reverse complement.
TTTAGTATTTTATTACAGTCAAGGGGAACTGTTGTCATTACAGCTTATATTATAACAGAAACAAAATAAATTTTATGAAACCATTAATATTGTAATATTTTATACCAAAAGAGGACCCTTAATAGAAAATGACCCTCTTCTTTGCCTAAGATTCAATCTTCAGGTGCCACTACAGTATACGGTGGTTCTATCCATCTATTTTGTATTGAGGTCCATTAGTATAAAATATTTTAATATTATTTTTCCACTTTTGGTAACCCCAATTTTAATGGTTTAAAAAAGCTATGTTTTATCTGTTATAATTATATTTTTGTGGATTTAATTCCAACTCATAGATACAGTGAGGATTTTTTTGTTTTTCTTTAAGTTCATCAAAATATAACTGAATTTATTACTATTTATAATTTGATAACCAATGAGCGTTATTGTTATTGAAATATTTAGCTTACTCCTCTGAGCGCCATCGGTTACGCCAATTGCATTACCAGTAACTGAAGATACTGGATCATGAGGCCTGTGAATATGAAATAACTATTAAATAGAGATGATCATCATCTGGCCAGCTTTAAAGGAATTGAGTGACCACACTGACATTCCCAATAAAAAATTACCTGGGTTTTGAAAGCTGTATTTAAGACCGTCTGGTCTAGTTTTCAAAATGCTATTTTTGGCTTTTAAATCACTACACATAAAAAGAATATGAAAAATTCCAGCTTTTGGGGACTGCACTGTGTCTGTAATATTAAAAGGACAACCTCCACAATAACAGCCAGGTATATCGACACATATGTCTCCATGCGCACTATTTATGCATAGTTTATAAAAACAACACTGGCATTCCATTTTCCCTTTTTATATTACATCTGTCTTGAGCATAATACTTTTACTAATACTGGGATTTTTATACCCATCTTAGAGCACATTAAAAATGGCTATTATGCACGTACAGAACAAAACATGTTGTATATGTAATATATATATATATATATATATATATATTATACCTTGTATCTAAATTACACTAGTATAGTGGTCCTCTGGGGCTACAAATGTATCTAATATGTGGTGACACTTTGACACCCCCCAAAAAAATTTACTCATATTACCAAGAGTATTTTGTTTCAGAATACTGGGAGCTTATTTTGCATTCTTACAATTTGTTTGTGTATATACAGTATATATACAATCCACATATCTTAGTATGTTGGTTTGTAACTGCGGATTTCGCACCCCATCAGCTCAAAATACCCCACAAAAGTATATATTTCGAGAAAGCAGATGACGCTAGGAGCATATGGGCACTTTCAATGCAGCTATGTGTCCACCTATATCATCTACATTATACCATGATGTTCATTTTCTCTGTTTTGTTTACATTTGCAGATGCACATGAGTATGATCCCTTGATGTTGTATGATTTGTTGTTGTGATGGGCAGTGTTGTTACAAACGTATTGCATGGTTTGGTGCCACTTTGAATATTGCCGTGTTCATTTAGCAAATTATTCTGAGGTTGGGTCTGAAAGCCCGAACAGGGGGTTAGAGGGTTATTTCTTTTAACACCGCATCCTCAGTTAATGGTGGTTGTAAGTCCCCTATATTATTATTATTATTATTATTATCTTTTTATATATATATATATATATATATATAGCGCCAACAATTTACTGTATATATAATATTATGTGATTTTGCTTCTCTAGGTGAAATGTGAGCTGTTTCAAAAATGGCTTAGCCTCCAAGGAGAAAAATGCGTCTGATCCGAAGCCCTGAAACGGGTAATTCAGGTACACAGAGTGAGTGATTGACACACAAAGCTAATCCTCTGTGCTCTTATCCACAACTGACGCTCGAAGCCATGGTCGGAGAAAGCACGTTTCTGTTCTGTTGTATAACATTCAGCACTTCCTCCTTTGTAATCGCCTCCCCTTTTCTTTTTTTATCAGCCACAGCAGGAGAGAGGCTTATCTAGGGTGTTATCTGAAGGAGAGCTAGTAAACAAGGAGGCAGGGGCTTCCTCGGATCAGGGAGGGAACAGATTCCTTTGCTCATCAGTTAGTTGTTCCTACCCACTTTATTTTTCAAAGAACTACATCAGTGGTGCTTTCATTTGAGGCCGAGTGAGAGAATTTAGCACACAGGCGGGACAGGCTTGCTAGAAAAAACATGGATTTCACTGCTTTCTCTCACTGAAAAGCAGGAGGAGGGAGAAGATTCACACAGAAGAATTTCCACTGCTGGTAACATATTCTTCGCTATTTACGATTACAAGTAGAATTCAGGATTATTTCCAGCTCTTTTCAATCAATTCTTTCTTTTGTTTCAAGAGCAGTGAACTTTGTAATTCTTTGTTATTGACTCCGAACTTTCCTTTTTTTTTTTTTGGATTCCCATTAAATAAGTGAAGCATTTTTACAGCATTCAACCCATGGCAGCTCAGGTAGACATTTGTTTTTCGCTAGTTCCATTTAACAAACAAATAGCCTGACTTAAAAATCTTCTTTCAACTTTTTTTTACGCTTTTTCTTCCTTTTCACAATGTTTCTCTCTTGGATAACGGGTACTGTAGCAGGCTTGGCAGCCCTTCATTTTCTCCAGAAGAGTCTGTTTCCATACTTCTGGGTTGACCTGAAGTTTTTGCTGAAAGTCATACGATATGGCTTTCTAATTGAAATGTACAAGAGGACAGGCAACGTGGTGACTGTTGTGGATCGATTTATACAACAAGCCCAGCGAATACCTAATAAAGTTTTCTTAATATTCCACGGAGAGACGTACACTTACCGTGATGTGGACAAAAGGAGCAATCGGGTGGCCCAGGTTTTCCTGAAACATTCTACGTTGAAAAAGGGTGACACCGTAGCCGTGCTGATGAGCAACGAGCCAGACTTTTTGAATGTATGGTTTGGTTTAGTGAAAATTGGATGCCTGGTTGCATTTCTTAACTACAACCTGCGATCAAGATCCCTGCTACATTGTTTTCACAGCTGTGGAGCAAAAATCCTTATTGTAGGAGCAGGTAAAATATCACTATTGTTGCTCTGTCGTGAATTACTTTCCAGGAATGACACTTCAGACCGGTATCTGCTGAACAAAGCCAGGCAACACGTGTCTGCTAACATGCAGTGATTCAATGGGCCTGTCATTCAAAAGCATGCGGGTGACAAGGTCCTTCACAGGTAAGTATACAGGTAAGAAGTTAAATAAACATTTGTCATAGTTACCTATACTTTGTAGCTGCCACTCCCAAGTTTGCAAATATGGATAGACTGTGCATGTGCAAGCAGCTATAATCCTCTTTGTGTTTTTGCTGAGATGACACTTCATTTCACCTATACCTTAACCAGCAATGGGGATAGCACTAACCTGACCAGGCCTTTGGATTGCCATACAGTGATGTATTTACTTTTGGGGTCTTGTCGGCCTAGGATGGGATGCTGTGCCCAGCAGCGTGTTTATGTGCGGAGCTGTCCTGCCCTAGCCTTTCTCAGTTTTTGGCCTCGGAGGTTATTGTGCCTTATGGGGCATTTAGTCAAATGTCTTTCACAAAGAATGTTGTTTGCTTACCCCTGGACCAACCCACAGGATGGTCTCCCATACTTGGTGTAGGCTCATGTTTTCCATTTTAAGTGCCTAGATATGACATCATAAACCAGTTCTCCACTTAGAGGCACATGTGTTAAATATTTATGGCTGAATATATGGATTGGAAGATATCTGGTTATACTTGATGACTTGTGTATGTACTTTCAACATTTCACATACCCACAATAACATGTTGAAATTACAGAGTAAGGTCTTCAAGTTCAAACAACAATAAATAGAACATTGTGATCTAACAAGTGACTTAATATATTTATAAATGCAATTCAGAAAGTTCACCATGTTAAAGGGTTATAGAAGAATCATAATAAAGCACTCTGTGAGTGCTTTAACATGTGTTCTTCCGAAATAACAACAAAATAAAAATAAAGAGCTTACCTGACAGAAGAGATAGTCTTAAGAAGTCTCAGTGTTTGCTATTATATAGAACATGCGAGGGTGTGCACAATAATCTTATCTCTTTTAAAGAAAAAAAACAGGATCTGAAATTAATTATCTTCATTATTTGTTTATAATGCCCACACTAATTCACCCATTTTTGTTCACGAGTCTCATGGTTTGCATCAAATTCTCATAGATTTTATCAATCACAAAAAGAATGTTTAGGTACTTGTGGGTCGCACAAATTGGAGCTGCACTCCAATGTAATGAGACTGAACTATCCAAGTTAGTGATTTTGTTACTGATATAAGTTCAAATGACTGCTTGAATACAGGCGGAAAAAATCTGATATTTTATATCATGGCAAGTAATCACATGGTTGCCAAAAATAGTGAGCCATTAATATATATATATATATATATATATATATATATATATATATCGAGAGATAGCTCATGTGAGTGTAGCTATGGCTTTCTACCAGCTTTTCTAACAGCTTTTCTAACATTTACTTGGTTGTAGGCATGTTTGAACTGCGCCCTCAACATTTTATGTCCTGAAACATCCTAATTTGGATTGCATAATCTTTATGTGCACATTGTTTACCCATTGCCAAGGGCTGTAGAAAATGCTGGTGGTTTGTACATAAACTAAATTGATATCCCTACAAAAGTAAAGGAGTCAATTTTTAATTGGACACCGGGACGTGTTAAATACACAGAAATAAATGTATGTGTACAAATAAGAGTGTTACTTGGCACTTAATAATAGGCTGTGTTTGCTTTAAACTGATTTGATTCCACAATTAGAAGATTTTCAGTAAAATAACTATCCAGCAATACAAAACAGTAGCTTTGATATTTTTTGTTTATATGTTCAAGAAAAAAAATGAGTGCATGAATCCAGTGTTCTGAAAGCAGATACAGCATGTTTAATAATTCAACAATGTACTCAGTGTTACGAGAAATAGAAATATGAGAGATAGTCCTTTGAAAAGGGTAATTATCGTAATGTTTCCTCTTCTGACACGCAATTGACAAGCTTGCATAAGCAAAGCTTTACAGCCCTTTACATGCCGAACTAAAACAATCAGAGGATGTATGGATTAGATAATTCTTGCAGCAAGGACTTTATATTCACTGGAACTTTAAATAAATGTATCTTGATATACCCAAATTATTTTAATAAAATTTCTGTGTTTATGGGGACGTAAGATCATTATTACATGTGTGACTATATATATATATATATATATATATATATATATATATATATATATATATATATATATATATATATATATATATACCCCAAAACAGGAAGTGTTTGCTTGGGCCAGGCCTTCTCGCCCAATATCAGTGCCTCACCTCACAAATGCTCTACTGGATGAATGGGTGAATATTCCCGTAGAAACACTTCAAAATCTTGTGGAAAGCTTCCCCAGAAGAGTAGAATCTGTTATAGCTGCAAATGTCAGACCAACTACATGCTGATGTCTATGTATATATACTAAAGTAACAACAATAATGTACAAAATAATATCATGAACAAAAGATAGGAAATGAGGGGCCGGTTCCTGTCAAATAACACTTGCTTCAGGCAAGCATTTAAAATTCTGTGAAAGCAGCTTGTTCGTGTTAAGAGCCTCTTTCTATGAGTGACCACTACTGTTTGCTTACACTGATGTTCGCAGACAGTCAACTTTCTGCCCTTACAGTAGGCAGCGTAATTTTCACCAGGTAAAGAGGATCTTAACTCGCAGGTACAGAGCGGATGTGTCAGATGAGACACTGCAGGTAGATAAAATAGCTCAATGCCATGTATTTAGAAAACTTACCAACATTTTTTTTTTCTTCAGAGAAGACTCTGTAGGTTATTTTTTATGAATGGGTACATGGCTCACCTCCAATTGTTGTACATTCAAAAAGAAAACTAATGTATTTGATGAAGATGGATTAGTTTAAGGCTAGCTTTCTGATTTGCTTTTTACTTATTTTTACTTTTTACTTATGCGTATAACATCCCTTGAAGAAGTTGGTGCCTAACAAAGAGGCTGAAAGTAAATTACATCTGGTTAGGTAAGCAGGCTGTAAGCTCTATGAGCAGGGACTTCCTATCCTAAAGTATTTATACCTATTGTACCCCAATCAAAATGTTTAAATGGGTACTGGACTTGCACAGCTGCATGTATTGCACCCCTCCTTAATCATTTATATATACTGCAAGATGCTAAGAACATAAATAACAATGCATGCATACAAACTCGCCTCATGCAGAGGTGCTGTACAGTTGTCTGATTCCTTTCCTACTTTACACATGGAGTAAGCTACTAGTCTGCTACCCACTGGCAAACAAAAACTATCTTTTTGGTAAGACATGGGGTAAATATAAAAAAACTAAGATGATGATTTTTCCAGATTTATTGGAGGATTTTGTTAAATTAATACTTTATAATGTGTTGTTTACTAGGTACCAAAGTATACTCTATTACAACCTCCTGATACAGCTTAGAATTCAATCCAAATCTGAACAAATCACTTAATGATACTGTACTATATTATTGCTTACAAATCAGGATTTTGGAACTGTTACTTTCACAATGAGAAGGTAAAGCTTCTTGCCTCTTGGTGATCTCTTGTTTCATTTAGCACAAATATCTAAATGTTTTCTCTGTAGTGTTTATAATTTTAATCTAATCGTCAAACCCTACTAGTGAAACAGTATTTGGTATTTTAGTGTTTATAGCAATGTTTTTCCAATACTGCTAATGTAAATACCTTTTTTTTAAAAATGTGTTGCTAGATTTGCTTGACACGTTGGAGGAGATCCTGCCTAGTCTTCAAGATGACAAGATCGCTGTTTGGGTAATGGCAAAGGAGACCTCTCTGCAAGGTGTAAACACAATTGTAGACAAACTGGAATGTGTAAGCGATGAGCCTGTACCACGTCACCTGCGCATAGTCAAGAGCATTAGAGCACCAACTCTTTACATTTTCACATCTGGTACAACAGGTATGATTGTTTTGGATACCACTTTTATATGTATAGTCTACCTTTCAGAATGAGTAATATATTTAAAATTAGGAAAGGTTAGGTGCCAAAAAAAACATATATGCTCAGTAGTAGGTGAGTACACTCTAGATAGGTATGTTTTCTATGTTTTGGTGTGCCAAAATGCTCTCATTATCAGCTAGATTTTGTTATTTTTAAAACGTTTGGGTTGGCTGACAGTGAGGCTAGGTTTCCACTTGGGTTTTTGTCCTGCGTTTTTTTCTTGATGAAAAACGCCAGGAAAAACGCCAAGAAAACTGCCACTGCATTTACCTGCGTTTTGGCGTTTTTTCTGGAGTTTTTTCTGGCGTTTTAGCCTTTCTGTGGAAATTGCTTTTTTTGACCTTAGGCAGTTTTTCCAGCCTTTACACGTTAGAAGTTTCACCCAGCTAAAAGGGATTAGGATAAATGGCAAGTATCTGCCCTCTCCTGATGTCATTTACTTGGTAGACCCTTTTGTCTCTTTTCTGTGGTTTGTAAGGCATGCTTTATTCCGAATGTCTGCTCCTCTGGGAAGATTGACCCCAAATGATGGTGCAAATTGTTTGCTGTTGCTTTTGGCACGCAGGATCCAGTTGATGCGTTGGGTATGTTTGTTTGTAATGGCATGTTTGTTCCAAATGGTGTAAAATTCAATATGAACCAGTCCAGGACTTTGTTTTGTGTGAAACTGTTTGTTTTCAGCCTATTTCTCGTAGGACACACAGATACTGGGTCCATCCTCTGCATTGTAACTGTGGAAAAAACGCCATAAAAAACGCCAAGGCAATAAACCCACATGGCTTTTTCATGGCGTTTTTTCTCTCCCATAGACTTCTATTGGAGGAAAAACGCCAAGATTTCTTGCAAAAAACGCCAGAGTGTCAACATGCTGCGATTTTGAAAAACTGCCACAGAGCCCAAAAAAGCAGAAAAACGCCAAAGAGGACTGAAAAAACGCCAAACAGAAAAACGCCACGTGGAAATGGCATTTTGCGATTTCCTATTGAATTACAGCTAACATCTGGCTGCATGCGTTTTTCACTAAAAAAACGCCAGGTGGTGCTATTGGCGTTTTTATAGGCGTTTTTAGCAAAAAAAAACAAGTGGAAACCTAGCTTAAAAGTAGTTTTTTAGGGCGTCTTCCCTTATGACATAAAAGTATGTAGTTAAAAAAATGTTTCAGGTTACAACTAGATTTTCTACGAATTACATTGATTGTAGTGTCATTGTAATTATAAATCATTTTTACCATTTTATTTTTTATTAAATGTTACTCCCTGGTATGGGAAATCTTTTCTTTTCATTTCAGGTCTTCCAAAAGCAGCAGTGATAGGCCAGCTCCAGTCACTGAAAGGTGCTGCTGGAATATGGGCATTTGGAGGTACTCCAGAAGACATTGTGTATGTCACTCTCCCTCTCTACCATAGTGCTGCCTCCCTTATTGGAATAGGTGGATGTATATATCTAGGTATTGTATGCCTTACATTTCTCACTAACCAATTAGATCATTCCTTATAATTCCTACTATGAACTGTGTCCAGTGTCCCTGGGCTGGCTTCCAGCAGCACTGCTTGCTTGAATGGTTCTTTAGGAGATGAAAACAATTACAAATTGTGAGGTCACTGAGACTATCGAAAAAAATGGCTGGAAATCATAAAATCTCTCCAAACCATCCCACAATGTGCACACATTATAGAATGTGATGCCTCACATAAAGAGGGCTCTCTCGTGTATGACAACGCGTATTCTTGGGATGTGATTGACCTTTAGGGTGTACTTACTAACCCAAGTGTTTGCCGGTGAGTTGCACATTTCAGCTCTCTGACTTCAAAAAGCATAGTCATAAGCATTATTTGGCTGAGCTTACCCTGCCTTAGGCATAATTGGTATAAGAAGATTTCTCACCACTCATTTCACAGATTTAACTGTAAATCTTGCAGGACAAACCCAGCATTACATGCAGTTGATGCTTACTGGTGTAATGCATATTTAACTCAGGGAGTTGAAATGTACAGCTCTCCTATCACGGACCACTGGCTTAATGAATACATTCCTCTATGTGAAGCCTGCCAGGAGCTATGTAAAAGGTCCATTGAGGCCCATATCTGCAAAAACACTGGTGCTTCATTGCCACACAAGTAGAAGAAGGCATAAAACATACCGGTAATTTTGGGTTATAGCTCAATAATAGTGAAACTATATAATGAAGCTATTTTTTAATAGGTGCAACTTGTGTTTTGCGTAAGAAATTTTCAGCAAGTCAGTTTTGGGTCGACTGCAAAAAGTATGATGTCACAGTCATTCAATACATTGGAGAATTGTGTCGTTACCTATGTAAGCAACCAAAGGTGAGTGTGGAAATCTAATAGCAAACATACTACATTATATTTTTTGTTTGAAATATATACATATGGCATACATGTTATACGTTAAAATGTGTTAAGACAAAATCATTTTTCTGCTTAAAAGATACATTTTTAGAAATAAAATTATATACCGGTAATTAAAACTTTGGTATCCTAAAATTAAAAAATCAGCCTTGCTGCTATGACACTAGAATGCTTTTTATACATATCATGTGTGTTAGAGGAGCAATGAAAGTGTAGCTTCATCCTCTCCATCTAATGTGGTGTGATAATTTCCACTATAATTAACTTACTTTCCATTGCAGTCTATGAGAGAACTGATATCCAGTTAGTAGGGATACATGTAGTTCCAGACTGTGGTGCTTTCATATATAAGAAAACTTTTGGATACATTTTTATATGAGGAATGTTTTTTTTAATAAATTGGACTGATTATTCCCCCCTTAAAAATATATAACATGGTGCAAATGTTAGTTGCTAAATGTAGACCATAGGGTAAAAAGGTTTACACTTATAGGAATGTTTGTATTAAGTGTAATGAAAGGGAAGGGCATGCTTGGGGTGGGAGTGCGTGTGCTCAGTTTGGGAAGGGGTTTCCCATGTATTGGCATGAGGCAACCACATACAACAATGGCTAAACCGGGCTACCTGTGAGGATCCCGTAGCAGGAGCAGGCACTCATCCCATTGGCCGTGATTCCTCATAGAGTAACATGGATAGAGTAGGTGCTTCTCCCATTGGTCGCATTCTCTTCAGCCTGGGGTGTATAGACTACCCTCTGTTTATTGGTTGTTTTGCCTAGCCTCCACTGTTCATTGGTTGTTTTGTCTGGATGTGTAATATTAATCCTTATCTGATTTTTGAGTACATATGAAGGATATTAGTGTCGCTGGCCAGGGATCTCCACTAAGACTTTTAATTCTTGTTAAGAGAAGTTTCAGTTCCAATAATCTGATTCAGTTACAGCTATAACATGTAGGCGTTTGTGTTGCTAGTGCCAATGTTACGGACTGAAAGACTCATTGTTTTCTAGAGAAGTAATATAAAAGCCTTAACAATCTAGCAGTCAGAGGAATTTAGCTAAATTTACTCCCACTAAGCAGGCCGTGTTTATTGTAGTATCACTGTGATTCTTTCTGGACAGTCAGGCATAGGCAATTGATTAAAGGAAAATATATATACTGATATGATTGTTGATTCTTTATACTTTAAAATATAATATTAATTAGTAATACCTCTTCATACAGATGCACAAATTCCCATAAACCAGTATTTAATTGGATATACATTTCCTCAGACATTTGGAAATTCTATCAACTCTATGAAGGAAAAACCAATGAAGGAAAGTAAAAGCAAAATACTGCACAAGAAAAGGGATTTGTGGGCACCATAAAGAGGAAGTTTATAGGGCGCAGGTTAATATGGAGTCAATTTCTATTAATAACAAATATTAATTACTATTAATTGTCATTGTTTTCATTGTCTAAATGAAGCCTTCCTTTAGAAATCTAAATTACAGCATCACAGAGAACTAAAGTGATGCATTCTATGTTTATGCAACAGCGAGAAGGGGAAAAGGCCCATAAGGTCCGTATGGCAGTGGGAAATGGCGTCCGCAGTGATGTGTGGAGGGAATTCCTTGAAAGATTTGGGGACATCAAGATGTGTGAATTGTACGGTGCTACAGAAGGCAATATTTGTTTCATGAACCACACTGGGAAGATTGGATCTGTGGGACGAACCAATTTTTTTTACAAGGTAAAATCAGATAATAACACAGTATATGCTGGAACATTTTAGAGAACAAATCTTTTAAGCAACTTTTTGTCTGTATTGGCTAGCATAATGCATAGTTACGCCCTACATGCTGAACCCAGCCAAAAAGTTTTTTGGGGTCAACTAGTTGTACCAGAGATGAAGCAAAAATGTGTGCATTTTTATATTATTATTCTATACTATAGGTTTGTTACAAATTAGCAAAGCTGTGCATTTACACTACTTATTACACTTTTTGTATAGGATTTAAAAAAAATAATTCTTACATTTTTTGGGTTATAATTTAATAAAATTCCAATATGAATAAATTAATACATTTGTAATCATACTTTACTTTAAAATGTTATCTTAATTATTATATGTTTACGTTTTAAATTATCTTTTTTTTTTTTTTTTTTTTTGCTCCAAGCTTGTGTTCCCCTTTGAACTCATAAAATATGACATTCAAAAAGATGAACCAATAAAAAACCAACATGGCTGGTGTGAAAAAGTTCAGAAAGGTAAACATTTTTTGTCATTTTTAAGACTTGCGCTTAAGACTTTAAGACTTGCGCTTCCTGCTTTTAGATTTATGTCCTATATATGTGAACCTTTTTTATTGTATGTACCTTTACGCTAACTGGCAGTTGTTGTGTCTGTTGTTTATCTGATAAACCTGCTACTGCCTGATTCATTAAGAGCTGGAGGCCTTGCAGCCCTTGGTGGGCAGGATTCTTTTGGGATAAAATCGACCACAGAGAGTATTCACTCAAGGCAAAGGAGAGTTTGCAGGGGAGCTGTGTTTCAGGTTCTTTACTATACATTATCTATAGCCAACCCCAGGGAGCTCCTGCAGCAAGAAGCGCTTGGCTGGCCCTGTATAATGTACAATTCAATCAGTGAGTTTTCCTTAAAGCCTTTTCATCCATTGAATTATACATTATACAGGACCAACTCAACCCTTCTTGTTGGAGAAACTTAGTGAATAGTGAAGTAAGGGAGTTAAAAACTACAACTCTCCTGCAAATTATCCCTTTAGTGAATAAAACCCGCATCATATGTCTTCTTAGGTTCATAGTAGATTGCATACGTTTTATGTACAAATATATGACAGCAAGAAAATGTCACTGTGCATAAGATTTTGGAGACAGTTATCTAAGAAGACAAAGAAAAAGACACCTGTCACTCTTACCTTCTCGACTGGACTGATCACTGTATTATCTTTTCTATACCCTAGGTGAAACTGGACTCCTAATATCAAAAGTTAACTCTAATAATCCTTTCTTCGGCTACACTGGCAATAAAAAACACACCGAAAAGAAGTTACTGCATGATGTGTTTAAAAAAGGAGACGTTTATTTCAATACCGGGGATTTGATGGTCCAAGACAGCAATAATTTCCTTTACTTTCGCGACAGAATTGGAGATACTTTCAGGTACAGTCATGAATCTATAAGATTTAATGCGAATATTTTTAGAGTTTAGATACAAAACAGTGAAAAAGAAGTAGTACTGGAAAAGAATGCCAATTATATACTGCATACATGTGTTTTGTAATAAAGATCAGAATTTACATTTTATAGCTACATCATGTATAGGAAACCAACAGTTTAATAGTCTTAAGAAAATACTTTTTTTGACAGAATAATTCTAGTTTGCTGTCAGAAGAGGACATGCTGATGCATAGATGAGATCTTTTGTTGTCATAGCTCCGGGAAAAGGTTTCTAAATATATCAGGTGTTTTAAACAAAATCTGGGGACTTTTCTTTAAGGAGATACATATGTAATATTTAGCTTTTTTTTACTTTAAGTATCAATAATATATTATTATAGGGTGATATTTTATGACAAGAAAAGGCTAGCGCTAAACGTTAACCTTGACCATAAACACTGGCCTTGCTAAATATGCCTTGTGGCGTGTAAATTTTACTGTAGGCTCATTATGTTTCAGATCCGGCAGACAAATATTTTGCAGGAACATCTGGTCAAACTAATCTGTTGCCTTCTATACCCTTATTCATACTACCAAAGCGAAATATTTACAAATTAATTATATAAAAATAGCACCTTATTAGAGGTGGTATTTTATCTTCCCCGAAAAAGAAAAAATGAATAATATACTGTCTTAAAAAAATCCAAGTTAATCAGATGGTGTAAACATATTGACTGAATCATCTATGGCTTGGGATAAAATGAATTTAAATAGCTAAATGCCAATGTTTCTCTATAAAATGTGTACATAGATGGAAAGGAGAGAATGTAGCTACGACAGAAGTTTCGGACATCATTGGAATGCTGGACTTTATACAAGAAGCAAATGTGTATGGGGTGACACTCCCAGGTAAGCATTTGCTTCTCAGGTTTGATAGAGGGGTATCTAAAGGGAATGATGCTGAGATATTTGGCTAAACTGATAATATTAATGATACTACTAATCTAAATATTTAGCCGATGTACTTAGTGGGTCTCATTTCTATTACAAAATGCGCGTTGTTAATCGAGAGATCCACTCAGGTATATGAATTTGTTCCAAGGCAAATACTGGGGGAGGTAGAACAAATGCATATACAGAATTCTGATGTATCCATCTATGCATTTACATAAGAAAAAAAATTAAAGGGTAACCCTCAGCCATGATGTGGATTAGAGTCATATTTACCAGCAGTCCTGGTTTGTTTATGAAATACTTTATATATAATATGGTCAATTTTATTTTTAGAGCATGAAGGAAAAGCAGGAATGGTCTCTATTATTTTGAAACCCAAGCAAACTTTGGATCTTATGAGCACCTACAAGCAGGTCACCACTTACCTACCAGGCTATGCTTGTCCTCGATTTTTAAGGCTACAGGTACTGAATCTTTAAATACACACAAATTGTTTTTAGGCATTGTATAAAACTATATAATTTGTTTATATAATCTATGACGGGACGCCCTGTACCCCAACTGGGTACTTCCACACAAGCTGCTCTTCCTTCTGCCGATACACCAGTGATTAACCCCTCCAGCTCCAGACAGAACCAGCATTGTAGAGAGAAGGGGGATGCCGCTGCACCGGAGCTGCATTGGTGCTGTAGTTGTCTTCTAATCAGACCTCAAAAGATCCTCCTCTCCGGCAGCCGATGGAGGTCTGTGTGAATCGCGCAGACAACCTCCGCTGCTAATGGCACTTCCTCTGGGGCTTCTATGACGAAGCACCAGCATCACATGACCTCCAAGTGCTTATTCATAGAAGCCCCAGCAGAAGTGCCGGCAGCAGCAGCTAGACACCAAAGAATCTGAAGCACGGGGAACAAGTCTAGGGAAGCACTGGTAAGTCGGGGGGGGGGGGTAAGAGTGGCATATAGGGGGGTATAAGGGCTTTCCAGAGGCATATAGGGGGTTAAAAGCAATATCAGGGAGGCAGAGTGGCATATAGGGGCTTAAAAGGCATATCTGGGAGTTAGATCTGCTTAATAATTGGCCTCACTTTTATATAAACTAACAACGTGGATCCAATCAACCATATGATATCTGCAATATTTATAAAGCCACTGCTAATTAATCATACTTAAATACATATTTAATTTTTTCTAGGAGAATATGGAGATGACTGGGACATTCAAACAACAGAAATTCCGTCTTGTGGAGGAAGGCTTCAACCCGACCACTATAAAAGATCCACTGTTTTTCTTAGATGACTCAAAGCAATCATATGTTCCTTTAACCAAAGACATTTATGATAAAATCATTTCTGGCCTTATAAAACTCTAAGAAATGTCTGTACAAAGTGCAACAACAGGGAACTTGCAGTATTTCATTTGCTGCTAAGGCTATGTGCTGATGTTCCGTAAACTACCACACATACAGGAAACTCTGTAGCCAGGTATAGTTTAATGACTGTAGCTGATGTTAGGGAACCGTCCTAATCACAATTCCACTCCATGGAACACATGGAGTGGAAGACAAGCTTTCCTTCTGAGCCCATGACGTTATGAATAATCCACCATATGTGATGTCCTAGTGACTCCGATGCCTTCTAACTCTACAATTTCACTTGAATTGCTGCCTGAATTACATTCTCTGTCTTTAAGAAGTGTGGGTAAGGCTAAAATGTCCAGCAAATTGCACTACTGGATTACGTGAAAAAGCAGTAGCCACTGATTTCTGTACAGTATTATACTGTAGGGGCTAAAATGTGTGTGGGTATAATACAATGGTTTTCTTTTATATATTTTTTAGAGTGCTAATTTTTTTGCAAAATTTTCTAAGCTAATGTTTAATCTAACTTAACTGTTTTGAGGCAGCGGGTTAATATAATACGTTTACTGTTTACAATACGTTTTTTTTGGATTTGGGTGGCAAGCTTGGTTAAATAGCACTTAGTTATTTCCAGCACTTGGAACATGAGAGATACAAAGACTGACATATTCAATTACTTTTTTTTTATTACATAATACATGGCTTAAAACAATTGCTTCAATAAAAATATTAGCTGCTAAAATATGAATATTGTTTTTTTATGCTACTTACAAACTTACAAAAATAAATTGTGATAGACTCAGTCATTGAAACTGCTTAATAATAACAATGTATTGTGCATTAAACACAGTTTATTTCTTAGAGAAGTAGATACAGTTATATTGAGTTATTACAATGTATATAAAACCCTAAATTGCTGCATAACAAATGGCTGGGAAGTTTCAGCATTTTATATGAAGAGATTAGTAATAAAACTTGAAGTTTCTTGTGGATCATCTCAAGTGTAATTATTGTGTTTATGAAATCATGTTCTAATCATATGATTTGCAGCTGGTGTCATGTCGTGTTAAATGCTAGCCCTGTGATCCTTGGTCGCGTTTAAGAATAACACTTTGATTACTGCATTTTCATCACACTCCACACAAAGAAACATATGGTTATTAGTAAGTCTTTCTCATCCCGTACTTAATATTGAACGATAATTCTAAAAAGCTTCTCTACAGTGCCATCTGGGGTAGGTTTGGCTAGTGAAACTACTAGTAAAATATTTCTTCCAATACTTCAGAACATTTCATAACGAGGGACAAAGAATCACCAGTGGTTTGTTGCTTTAGGGCTATTACCATCGCACACGTCATTTTTGTAAAGGGGACATTATTATTCAGCAACGTCACTATTTCTTAATGGGGAGAAGATTAGATATTGGTTCATTTCTGGTGGAGCAAAGCTTCATGAGTAGCTTTTAGGAGTTGCACTTTATTTGCATGCTGTATGTTGGGAGGAAATAAAGTTGCATATTTTTCGGTTACCACTAAGGTCAATCTTTTATTTAATATATTGGGCATCCTGATGTCGTTGCCTTAATTGTGATGGTAAATAAACAGTTAAATGTTATATACCCGTTTGTATGAGCTCCAGGGAACACTGGAGGCCTGAAGGATCTTGACAAATCAGTTACCATTTTGTAGCTAGCAGTAGGCTATAGACTTTAGTGTGTATTTTAAAATGCTGTCCAAATACTTCTGGAGGCAGCTAATGTGCAGCTCAAGTTTTTAGGACCTATTTGTGCCCAGATGAAAAGTTATCTATACTAAGAACTAATGTCCCATACAGCCCCACCAATATATTAAAGTACTTTGCAAGAAAAAGACCTTGTTAAATTTTAAAAAAAAAACTAGTAACTCCCTCCGGTTGTGTCCCAATTTTAGATTCTTGAAGCTGGCAAGAAGAGATTCTGAAGAATTCCTCTATGAATTTACATGTAACCCCCACACCCACAAAAATCATATGTATTTAAGTTAATATGGAGTGTTATGCATAAATGCATGAAGGTTTGAAAAGCATTCTTCTCATCATAGCAACCGATGGAAAGGTCCTGCTTGTTGGACGATTACTTGGTCCCTATGGTGAGAAGGCAAAAATCAGTTTATACCAGTATATAATGCAAACAAGCAATTATATGTTGTCATACTGGTCATCCATAATAAGAAGCAATGTATATAATGTCCTTCATTGATGGCGAAACATAACACAGGTTTAGTGTTGTTTACTTATTTGATGTTGGAAAAACTAGGCACAGTTATTTCTCAGTTGGTAATTTTAGAATAACTGAATTGCTACATGAACGTTAGAAAGTATAGTCCTGTTTCTTTACTTGTCAAAATGTAAAATAGATAATCCGCATAACATTTCAATTTGAACACTTAAAATCTCTTAAAATATGTTTAACCATTTTATTCTCATATCACTATGGAACATATTGCCTGGCAGAGTTAAGAACTTCATGTTATTCTGGAATAGAGCTTGAAAAGCATTCTCCTCATCATAGCAATTACGGTAATCGAAAAACCATGCTGATTGGAACACTCAATTGGTTTCTACAGTGACAACATGTTTTGAAGACCACTTTGCCTTCTCATTCAACTCCAATCTCCTAACAGATTGCAAGTCTGCAAGAGCAAGGCCTTCTACTTCTATAGTGTAGTGATTTTATTTCAATGACACATTGTATGTATTTTGTTGTTCTTATTTACAGGTTGTGACAAGGATGTTTCCTTTCAGGGTGCAGGTTGAGGATATTAGGATAGATTGTATGCATATCTGAATAGGTGATGTCCTTTTGTGAGCGTGAAATCATGACACAAGTGGGAAGGTGAATTGAGATCCATGTTGTGGGCAGAGCAAAGAGTGGTTGGGATAATATTTGAAGATAACAGAGGAGATAAAAGGGTACAGTTTTATTAAGGGCTTTGTTGGTTTAAATTTAATTCTGAGGGGTATCAGGAGCCCGTAGCGGGACAAAGTGCTACACAGTGAGGCATCATATCAAGGGTAATGGGATAATAAAAGTAGTTTGGCAGAGGTGTTCAGAATGGTTTGGAGTAGTGAAAGGTTGGAGGGGGAAGCCAGTAAGTAGGAAACTGCAATAGTCCAGACAGGATATCATAAGGGGATTGATTATTATTTTAGTCATCTTGAAAGGTGTGTGAAAAGCAGAAATTGGAGAGATATTTTGCCTTAGTACCTCTAAGCATGTGAATTTGGGCTGTAGTGTTGATTGCGGAATTCTCAGCAGTAATGGAGATAATATCAAAAACTGAGGATAGAGGAGTTGGCGGAGTAACTAGAAGCCCGGTTTTGGAGATATTGATCGTCAGGTAGTGGGATGCCTCATGATCAGGTTTGCTATGCATAGACAACCACTAGGTCCAGATAATCAAACAAAGGCTGGTGCTGTACACTTTATACTCAGTAGTTTCATAAAGCAAATATTCCACTTATACTCCTGGATGCCAGCACTGTCCACTAGAGGGTAGCTTTACTCTTTTTGTGATATAACATACATCCTGAGGTTAAATTATCTTTTAGATGGGTAAGTGATCTATGTTCAATGGCCGTGTTAATTACCTAAACAATTCTTTGCAAAATTATTAATTTTTTATGCGTTCTAGGTGCTGAGTATTAGGAGTAAGCTGCAGTTCCTCACTAACACAGTGGGTTCCTGTCCTTCTTATTGGTAACCTAGCCTGGTAGACAGATGGTTATACATTTGGTATTAGAAAAGCAGGGAAATCAATATGAAATATATATGAGCATGACTATTAAAATGTTTCATATTAATGACAATGATAGGCTGTAGAGGGGGCCATTATAAAATGCTACATATATTTGTGTGTATATATATATATATATATATATATATATATATGCGTTAGTCAGTAGCGTACCTAGCGGGGGGGGGTCCGGCACCCCTACAGAGGAGGACAGTAATCAAGGATCTCATCTCCCTCTAACCGGCTTAAAGTCAATCAAGGGAGCGGGAGGTCTGTTAATGCAGACCTCCGATCCTGCTCTCTTGCGATGCGGTCCGCAACTGATGCTGTGCGTTGGGATTTTATGTCATATCCCGGCGCACAACACTGAAGCCACGCCCCACCGCCTTCTCCGCTCACTGCGCCGGAAGGACACAGATGAAGAAGAGCCAAGAGGAAGAACGAAGAGGAGAAGGAAAAGGAGCTGTAGTGGGAAAAGTGACAGTGACAGAAGAAAGGTAGGAAAACATTCAGTGAGAGTGAGAGTGATGTATGTTATGCTGTTTATGCTGAATGTTTGTGAATGAGTGTGTGTGTGATAGCCATACCTGGGAACTTCTTGGCTCCGGCTACCCGAAGCCTTCCCTTGCAGGACGCGCCCAGGACTGTCCACTGATGGCAGCGGGCGGTCCCTTGACGTCAGTGGGAGTTCCCCCTGACATCGGTGTGCATTTCCGCTGATGTCAGGGGCGTTCCCGCTGATGTCAGCGGCGAAACACCCCCATTTAAAAGGAAAATTTCATTAATTCTCTCACTCATTCACACAATCCATCCACACATTAATTCATACTCTCACACCTTCACACAATTCATCCACACATTATTTCATACTCTCACTCATAGCTACCTCTCCTTTTTCTCACTATCTACTCCTCACCCTGGTGAAGGCCAGGGTTATGTTAACCACTTCTGCTTAAGGGACTCCAGGTGTTTTTTTTCTAGAGGAGGAATAGGATGAAGAAATTCTTCTATGACAGGAGATATGCCCCAGCGCTTTAATGGGTCTTGAGGAGGATGAGATATGAGGATGGCGATCTCTTCAGAAATTCTATTGCATATCTCCAAAGGATAATATTTAATATCCATGAATCTGGAATTCTGAACACGAGGTTCAGGAATAAAAAATAAACGAGCAAAGGAATATTGAGAAAGAAAGGGACTCCCAGCTACTGCAAACCAGTGGCCCAGCTACAAACCTGGAGTGCGTCAGAAATCCAGTTGCAGTCTCCTGAGCATCACTGGAAGTGCCCCTGTACCTTAATAATTTCCAAACAGTAGGAGAAACTGAAAAGCGAAAAACCTAAAGTAATGCGTCTGCATCCTGGAAGTATGTTCGTTGCAAGAAAAAAGTCTGGCATATGGCCGTTTAAAGCTTCGTTATGAGGTCTGGAGGGAACTTTCATCAACACAGAAGACCAGGGATGACATCTGGGAGTGTCTGTACCGAGTGAGCCTCCCAAAGGGCTATGGGATCACAGGTAAGTGGGGAGACAGGGAGATCTGCCCAAGGACCTTTGAAAATCCCCTGCAGAGGTAGCAGAATGGTCCCCCGAGGACCCAAACCATCTTTTTCTTGAAGCACCTCAGTTTAAAGGAACAGATAATGGGTGTAGAGATAAGAGAACCCCCAAGGTCAAAATATATAATTGAGTAAAATTAATAAATAAGTTGTCAGAGTCATAATTGATAGACAGAGCAATGTCTCTCCTAGAGTCACCACGGGAATGGCAAGGAAAATATATGTTGTACAGAATTTTGTCCTTAAGGACACTAATTCACCTCCTTCAAAAGGTGGCAGAAGTAGTATTTCAATGTATTCCTTCCCAGTATTGATATTGTGACAGAGACCCGTACTCCGTCACTGAGTAGCTGCAACAATCAAAATTATACACAATATATAAGCCCCATATATTCATACATCTGACACTTTTTTTCTCGTATATATATATATATATATAATCAATTTATTTCCAAACAATAAACGCCAGCACGTAATGTAATGTTGTGTGTAGGGAGTATAAGGTTGGGAAGGGTGTGTATCGTGTAAAGGAACGTGAGACTGACAGCTTGACAGCTGGATGGTGAGAGCTGGTCCATCGTCTCAGGTGCTGGCCGTCATGACACTAAACGACTGGAGGATATGCCATAAGGTACTGCGACAACTCCGCCAACAGCTTATCATTCTCCGCTTCCAGTGTGGCCATGCGATGCTCCAGGCCTCTCACATAATCCTTCTTGCGGCGTCGATACTCTCTGGCGGCTTTCCTACAGGAATTTAAAGGCAAATGGCAATAAGTGCGTTTACATCATTGCTGTTCATTCTATCATTTGTAGGATTTGGACATATGAATCGCTTTAAAATAAAGAGTCACAAAATGAAAATAGAAAAAAAATGAGATTTTTTACTGTCCCTTCAGCATTTATATTTCTTACTGGTTTTTCATCAGCCGCAGCTCTTTCTTTTTTCTGGATTCCTGGAAGCCGCGCATGTTGGCAAAAGATGCAGTCACTAGAAGCCCCGGAGACAACTTAGAAGATGGGGTCCAGATCTCAAATGCTGGAATGTCTGCAATGTTAGAATGTGTATTACTACACTGAGTACTTGTAAAAGGTACTTCTAGGGTAACAGGACAGGGAACGGGAAACTTGGGAGTCTTCAGTAATGGGATCCTTAATGGAAATCCCACCAGGGAAAAATACCCAGACTAAGAGATCAGCCCTTTAGCTTTAAAAGAGGTTCCAAGGGAAAGCAAGGAAGGGTTGATGATGAAACACAGTGCCATGAATGCGGTCTCTTTAATTTTGTCAACAACATAACACATCTCAAACAAGTGCAGGAGTAACAATTCAGGAGCAAAATAACTGGCATGTGAAAGACCAGTAACCATGGAAATAACACCCCCAGAAAAACAGTTAAGCATTAAAAGAAGAAGGGAAACCGCAGTATGGAAAGGCAGTGACCGCAGGAAAGGGGCTACTGAAAGTCTCACGGCCCGGGGCAATGACTCTGCACCTACCGTTACTCAGCTCCCGTTAGACGAGTAGGTCCTGAGGCAAAATCCTCGGGCAGAAGACTCATAAAACAAAGTGAAACCTCTCTGTGCTCCTCTCTCTCCAAACACAGTATAAAGAGTTGATGTCCCTTTCAAGATCATGAAGAACTGCTGCTATGATCCTCTATGACATCATAGACAGCAAGACAGGCTGCAATACTCTGCTGTGCCCTATTAGAAAGAAGTGATGCAATAGTCTGCTGATACTGCATAATACCCAGTAAAAATAATTTCAATGCTCAATTCGCTGTGTCCTAATACTAAATGCAGCTGCTTTTGTGGGCAGTGCTGTCTCCAGCTTTCATAGTTAGGGGGGCACATTGGGGGACAGGGACCAAAGTAGAGGGGGCAATTCTAAAACGCTAGATATACACTATATATGTGTGTGTGTGTGTGTGTGTGTATATATATATATATATATATATATATATATGCGTTAGACATTTTATGTACTTATCTCTTTAAAGTAAAGACCGTAATTGAAATATGATTTCAAAATAACAGCTGAACTGGCAGTTACTTTTCATTCTTTAATATTAGACCATGCTTGCTGCCAATTTATATTAATATTAGCCCCTGCTGAAAATATATATTAATATTAGCCCCTGTTGACAATATATATAAATATTACCAAATAGTTATGCGCAGTCCAAAGGGATCAGTACAATCACATTATTTTTTCAATAATTTTTATTGAAGATTTTATTTCATAGACAATAGTAAGTTACAATAAACTTTTGAGTTGAAGAAAATACATTAGAAATGTGTTACAACTGATATTAAATTCCGAATTGGTCTCCAATTATTGAATTGGCTCCAGTACATGAAAATAATACATTAATGAATATTAAAATAAGAATATATTAGCTGGATACAATATGAAGAGAAAACACTCCTGACTTAGAAAACAAAAACAAAAACAACTGGCCTTGTTTCTACCTTATTGTGAACCAACTATTAATATTACTTGTTAAGTACATGAAAATGAAAGGAAAAAACAAACTAAAATACATAGCATTGTTACAGTAGCAAAGACATACATTTATAATTGGATATGCAACCATAACTACACAAAGCATATGATATATGCAGAAAATTCATTACTATTAAGTCGAGAAGAAAAAAATAATACATGTTTCTCCATGGGCCCATTTACACAAATCCATATACAAACATGTATATCCCTACATACACATGCATAATATACATACACATATACCTACACATGCATATACATCCCTGTTTCATTTCTGTTCCCCTCCTTTTTACTTACTACTCTACAAAAAGAAAGAATAACCTGTTAAAAAGTACCATATTAAGTAAGAGTTTTTTCGAGGGCTATATTGGATATAGGAGCCCAGACCAGTACAATCAGATTATAACATATAACCCACTGCAGTGATTCTATCACAGACACTGAACTTT
Source organism: Spea bombifrons (assembly GCF_027358695.1). Classification (NCBI taxonomy): domain Eukaryota; kingdom Metazoa; phylum Chordata; class Amphibia; order Anura; family Pelobatidae; genus Spea; species Spea bombifrons. The sequence continues at coordinate 129,981,183 of NC_071087.1, read as the reverse complement.
TCGCACACAATACAGTCACTGGACTTCTGGGAGTCAATCATGAGTTGTTTCCAGCTGCTGTCAGTCTCCTGTTTGATTGCTATAATGCTGTTCCTGTGAGAAGAGAGGATCCCCCCTAGAGGCTTCTGGAGCAAGAAAGGCAACGTGAGGTTTATGTTTGGGGAATGAACAGTGGGTAGACTCCGCTCTTCCAGCTCGAAAAATCAAGTGGTGCCAAAAAGGGGTTACATATACTTATATATACACACACTATATGACCAAAAGTATGTGGACATCTGACCATCTTACCTATATGAGCTTGTTGGACATCCCAATCCAAAACCATTAACATTAATATGGAGTTGCCCCCCTTTGCAGTTAAAACAGGCTCTGAAATCGGCATGGTGAATCAAGGTTTTACTGTGTATGCCATTAAACAAGCTGTTGCGCTACACACCGTATTTCCTCGATTATAAGATGACCCCCCCCCAAATTGTGAATATTAATTTAGGAAAAAAGAAAAAGCCTGAATATAAGACCACCCTATAGGAAAAAAGTAATTATTAATTCACATGTAAACTTTTTTCCATTTTTAATAGACTATGATTGAGAAAAATGAAATTTCCTTTTATTTGCCAACCTGCGCCCCAGTTGCATCCCCAGACTTGTCCCCCGTGCTCCAGACTACCTGGTGTCTAGTGGGGGGAGGTGGTGGACGTCTGCGCAAGACGCATAGACAACCTCCGCTTCTGCCCGGCGCTTCTGCGGGATCTTCTATGGCGGAGCACTGGAAGGTTATGTCACGCTGGCGCTCCATCATAGAAGCCCCAGCAGAAGTGCCAGGCAGAAGCAGAGGTTGTCTGCGCGCATCAGGCAGGCGTTCACCAGCTGCCAGAAAGGAGTATCCAAGTCCCCTGCAGAGCTGCAGGGAATTCTCCCCTCTGGCAGTTGGTAAGCATCTGTGCGATGCATGCAGACAACCTCCAGAGGAAGTGCCGTCACAAACACTAATGCACCCTAACACGTTAACATACACTTACCCGCATTCTAACATACCCATGCATGTTCACATACTAACGTACCCAGACACGCAGCCTGTGCTTGATGCAGCTCGTAAACCCCCCTCCCCTAGAAATTTAGGTGTGCCAGGAGTGACCTCTTTAACCCTACTGACCTGGGATGAGGTCAGTTCCTGCACTTGGGAGAGAGAGAGCTGGGTGTTACTAGTCCGTTACTTCTTATATAGTCTTATTTATATATGTTAGCACTCTGTGCCCGCTTCTAAAACTGAACTGCACAGTTGCAGCAACTCCTGAGTCCCTGTGTTGTAATATCAATAAGTGTGTTATACATTTATTGATACACTACACACCCAGTTTACAATTTATTGTGTATGTATTATTTCATCATTGTTAAATGGACCATTTCTCAGTGGGTAGACTCCGCTCGTCCAGCTCGAAAAATCAAGTGGTGCCAAAAAGGGGTTACATATACTTATATATACACACACTATATGACCAAAAGTATGTGGACATCTGACCATCTTACCTATATGAGCTTGTTGGACATCCCAATCCAAAACCATGAGCATTACTATGGAGTTGCCCCCCTTTGCAGTTAACACGGCATCCACTTTGGGAAGATTTTCCACAAGATTTTGGAGTGTGACTTGTGAGTGGGAATTGTGAGGCCACATACTTAGATATGACATACTGGTCATGTATATGGATAGACTGATGAAGAATTTTAACAGGTACAGAGCTTGTCCATTTGAAAACAACGTGCTGACTGTGTTACTCAGTTAGTTACCCAAGTCTGTCTTATTATAGAGATATACTGTCAACAATTTCCTAAGCAGTGAATAGTGGATATCCGGTACTTCAACCCTCTGGGTTTTATTTACTAGCTTCTAATGTAAATCACTACTTTGGTCTGTAACAAAGTGATACGGGAGAGCATTCGAGTCATTTGGCATATGGTAAGATTACAAATTTGATGTTGAAAGCAGCTTAAGGGATTTTGAAGGGATAGTTGCTCCGCGCTGCAATGTAATTTACAAGAGGAAGTTTCTATGTTTACGTGGATTAATCATCCCATGATGCACTTTCCATTTTTTGAAAGGGAGAATAAAAAAAGGCCTGAAATCCACATCAAAAATATTGAGTGGTAATATAACTAGAACTCTGTGTTTCTGGAAAGTCAGTGTTGTTGATTTTCAATATGTCATGGTTACCAGGGGTGTTATTCACTAAAGGGAAAGTTGACAGGAGAGTTGTGGCTTCAGCTCCCTGACTTTACTATTCATTGTGAAGAGCCAAAACGGAGTTGACTCTGTATAATGCATAATTCAATGAGTTAGGAGAGCGTTGAATCAGAACTTCTCTTGACAACTCTAACGTTTAGGCAGTATGCATCATACCACCAAAGTAACCAAGAAGTATTTCAAACAGGCTATTACATACGGTAAATAAATAGGAAGTTGTAAACTTTTATCTGTTTATAACACAAAAAATCTAACAAAATTTAGTGTAGCCTGCAATGTACAAATATTAGTGTTTTAACATACTCTGGGCAACATCAGAGCGCAGGTTTTGGAGCCCGCTGGACTTTTAAACCCTAAATATCTTGGATGCCCCTGGCCCCACCAGAGTGCTCTTTTGCACAAATATACCACCTGTGGCTGGGCTCAGACGAGCAGTGGTTGGGAGAGGGAGCACCTTGGCATCACCCCTGAAGTTTCGGAAAGGAAGCAACGTTTGGCGGGTGTACCCAGTCGGGGTACAGGACCTCCTGTGAAACCCCATGCACAGAATACACCATTTTTGGATATAAGTATTGGGACAACTGACCAATACATCAGCAGGGACTTTGATGATATCACATTCTAAATACATAGACATTATGTAGCTGGATCCCCCTCTTTGCAGCTATAACAGCTTCCACTCTTCTGGGAAGGCTTTCCACTAGATTTTGGAGTGTTTCTGCAGGACAGTCTAGATCTTCCTCACCAAACTCATCCAACCATGTCTTGGGGCGCATTCATGCTGGAATAGAAAAGGGCCTTCCCCAAACTGCGTCCACGAAGTTGGGAGCATATAATTGTCCAAAATGTCTGGTTTTGTCCCCTGCGGCATACCAAGACATTTTGGACGATGGTACGTGTTGCAGACAGAGGTTTGTTTAGAAAGCTGAGCGCGGGTGATTTTAATGCTAGTTCTTTCCTGATACCGATTAGCTGCTTCGAGAATCGTCAGGAAGAGCATGGCAGCTGCAGCGCTGCAGTTTCTGCACCGGCTAAGTGTGTTTCTAGGCTTTTTTCTTTTCTAATGAACGTATATTAAAGTGCTTACGGATTACTTTAATGCGGGGCTGCCTGGGGCTTTAAACCGTCCCTTTAATGTACATTGTGCATCCATAAAGCCATTGGGACTTTAATTCCAGTGAAAGGAAGGAGGGGGTGGGCATGCTGACAGGTAATGCTGGAGACAAATGGCTCACACTGTACATCTCATCTATATTTACTGAAATGCATTCATCTTCCCAAAGCCAAGCAGAGAGCTAGCACAGCAAACCTCTTCCAATGAGAGAGGGCTTCTCAGTTACTAATCTCAGACAAGCCTCCTTATCCAATCTGCTGCTGGCAGGAGGAGGGGAAGGGGAGGGAGAAAGGGAGGCGGGAGGAAGGTGGCTAGTCAAAGGGATAGGGCTGTCACCTAGCCGGCCCCCCATCGACGTTTTTCCCCTGTCTCGCCTCCGCCTCTCGGTGTGGTGACAGGAGGAAGGGAGGCAAACACAATATAAAGCAGCGTTTTGCCAGAGAGGGGGGGCTGAAAGACACACCCATTTTTGTTCTTGTCTCCAGCTGTTGGTGAGCATGGCAGAGCAGTCAGTGTGCGCGGCTCAGGTGAACAGCTGCCCTGCCAGTCAGAGCGGCAGCAGCAGTGGTGGTGCCCTGGGTGCCATAGGCTCTGCCGGCGGCAACAGCAGCGTCCCGGTGCTCTTCTGCTTCTCGGTGTTCGCCCGGCCCTCCTCGGTGCCCCACGGCTCAGGGTATGAGGTCCTGATCCAGAAGTTCCTGAGCCTGTACGGGGATCAGATAGACATGCACCGCAAGTTCGTCGTCCAGCTCTTCGCGGAGGAATGGGGTCAGTACATTGATCTGCCCAAAGGCTTCGTGGTCGGCGACAGGTGCAAAGTGAGGCTGGTGCCCTTGCAAATCCAGGTCAGTAACCCCCCTTCGTTGGTAATAGGTATGCCCTACACCGTGAGGGCGTGGACGATGCATCACGTGCTTTTTAGTATACCTTAGACTGGGCAGCGCAGGCGACCTGTTGCGTCGGGCTTGTCGCACCCGTTACTTGGTTTGGGGATGGCGAGGTTCGCACGAAGGCTGCGATAACTATTGCTACATCGGGCTGTCGTGCCCGCGCACGCTGCTCGGCTGATGCACAGCCGCGAACCGGGCTCTTGTAGGGGCGGAGGGAGCAGGGTGGCGGGAAGCGCGCGAGCTGCACAAGCGTCAGTTCTAAGTCTTAACCCATTCTGTGCCACAGACTATGGTCTGTATGACTGTATAGAGAAACATTGTCCTTAAAAATGACTCACTACATCTATATATCAATCATTTTAGACCCCCCCCCATTCGCCAACTTTGCTTCTCAAGATAAGAGATGTGCAAAATGTAAGGGGATTTGTAGTTTTGTTTCCATGGTGACTGCTCCATATTTAGAATTTGGACCTATAGATAAATCGTTAATTATAGTCCCAATAAACTTTAAACTGAACTGTTAGGAAAACTGATGGATGTAGGCAGGGCATAACTAGTTTATTTGCCCCCCCCCCATAACTCACAAATGCACTGGTACACATTTTTACACATGCCCACAGATTTGCACTCATGCCAACACGTGCACACGCACTTACACATACACGTTCATGCTCACACACCCACGCTCACACACAAACATTTATACACATGCTCACACCCACATTCACACTCACACACGTATGTGCTCATACACACACAAATACACACCCACGATGACACACTTACATATACAAATCCATTCTCGTGCATGCACATTCGTGGTCGCACACAAATACTTACAAATAAACATCCATGCTCATACACACTTACACCTACGCACATCCAAGCTCTCGCACATACGCATTCATGGTCACGCACTTGAACATACACATCCATGCTCATGTATACACATCGTCTGTATCTGTTCTGCCACCCGGGACCATTCCTTTCTGAATAAGTAAGGTTTGCTTAATCATTTTCATTAGGTTTGAAAAAACAAACTTTACTGCTACTAGTTTGCTGGTTCGCTATACACTACCATTCAGCCTTAAAACAGATACATCACATTTCTGAGTCCTACATATTACACTAAACACTGTACACCATTTTCACTATACGCGTGTGATTTACATAAACAATAGATGTATTAAAAGGACTCTTGTCCCAATCCATTACCTTCCAGTGTTTATTTGCATGCAAATAAAGCCACATAGTAACATATTAATTTAAGTTAAAAAAAAAAAAAAGCCTAAGACTAAGTCCATCGATGTTCAACCCTTCTACCCACCCTTACTGCTTTGATCCAAAAAAACTGCTTTGAATTTTATATACGGACCCTTTTTGAAGGCATCTGTTGTATTTGATATTCCCATAGACCTAAAATACAATGTAAATTCTATAACGAAAACTAGTGATTTTAGTTTATTTTTCGTTCAGTAAGTAATGTGCTCTTCAAATTATCTGAATTGTATAAATAATTGATAACCAGTTAAACCTACCGTTTATTATTATTTCTGCTATTAACGAAACACGTTAACAAAACATTCTCAATCCTGTTTAGTTCCATTGACATCAAAGAGCTCCGCTGTACTTTTCGTTTCCGTTCTATTGTTTTTTTATGGTTGTTAATAGTAGGGAAAAATGTCCAAAAGAGTGACTCCTGTAACTGCATTCCCTTATAGCCTATCCAATGTAAATCTGTACCTGTCTTTATTCGTTGGTTATTCATCAATTTAAGATTTCCCATAGTGTTTGGAAATGTTTTGACCATACCTGTTGGCTATGTAATAATTTTGGATATTTATAAAGTAACAGTATGTTGAATATTAAACACGTTAATATTTTCTACAGGTGAAATTAACCATGTAAGCTGTTAGAAGTATGTTTAATGTCTACTTTACTGAGAGGGTGCTAGATAAATGGAACAGCATCAAAGCAAGAGCGGTAGAGGCTAATGCATCGAGAGAATTTAAATTGCATGGGATTGAGTCGAAAATAAGACCGAGGTTTGATTAAGGTTTGGGTCTCTACATCAGGAGAAATGGGTAGACTAGATGGACCGGGTGGCTCTCATCTGCTGTCAAATTACACAAATAGACGTCAAATATTTCTGTATATTTGGTAAAATATTTTTCCTGCAGCGCTTACACCTTACATGACCATTGAATCATGCTTATTTGCTAATTATCTTCCAATTATCAACTACAGGGCCTGAAAGTAAGAGAGATTGCCAGCTAGATGTTGGGGAATGCTGCATGGGCAAAAAAGATTTCCTATTAAAAGCGACCCAAGCGCAGACCCTGTATAATGAACACTATCGGATTCCGTTTATAATAAGACCAGCTGGTAATAATACCATAGCTATGCAGTTAGTAGAAGTAGGGTACGAACATGTAAGCCTGCTCGTCATAGAAAACAAAATATTTTTATAAAATTGTTACACAAGCTGCATTATAAATTTGTTTCTTTTAACCCCTTAATGACAATTGCCGGTTCTGGCACGGCACGAAAAAAAAGTCGATTTTGACAAATGACGTGCCAGAACCGGCACGTCTTTAAACGGGTGCAGAAAGCGATCTACGTTCGCTTTCTGCACCCAAACGGCGTTGCTGTAATGCCTCGACCTCGAGGCATTCAGCAACGCCACGATCGGCACCAGGGGCCATGTCTGGCCCCTCCCCGGAGCGTCAACAACCGCCATACATTGTATGGCGGCGGACGCCCGTTTTAAAAGCGTTTAGGAGGCGATCAACGATCACCTCCTAAACTTAAATGGTGTCGCTGGAATGCCTCGATCAGGAGGCATCCAGCGACACCAAACACTAACCTTCAAGTTGAAAAAAAAAATAATTTTTTTTTTTAAAAAAGGCAAAAAAAATAAAATATATATATAAAAAATATATTTTTGTGAGCAAGTCCTAAAATTAGCACATTAGCTTAAAACAATTCTCGCATGGAGAGAGTTAAAATACTGGCATATTAAATGCCCATGGGGTGTCTACTTTTAAAAAAGGTATGATTTGATGGGGTAAATTGAATTGGCCGGGTTCAACAAGGTCCCAATTAACACGGGGGGAAGGATGGCCACACATCTAATTTCCAATTAGAAAAATGCACACATACCAAATGTGGCCTTTTAGTTCCCCCCAAAAATGACAAACCCATGCATATGGGGTATCACTGTACTCAGGAGATGTTGCTGAACACCTTTTGGGGTGTTGTGTGACAGCGGCACATACCAGGAGCTGTAAATTCATACATAACATAGGTGTGTGGGGGAAAATACACACAAAAGAATACTACTGCAAACTTTGAAAAAATTCTGGTGGTAAAATGTGTGCATGCAAAGAGTTAAAATACCAGCATTTAAAATACCCTGGTGTGTCTAGTTTTCAAAAATATATGGTTTTGTTGGGCACACTGAAATGGCCCGGCTCAAAGATGTACCAAATAGGGCATGGGCAGTGGATCCCCAAATGCCAAAGTTCAACATTGAAAAATGCGCATGTCCCAAATGTGAGGTATCGCTGTACTCAGGAGATGTTGCTGAACACATATTGGGGTGTTTTGTGATAGTGACATATACGAGAACCTTTTAATTCATACCTGAAGTAAAATGTGTGTGACAAAACTAATGCAAAAAAATGACTACCACAAAGTTTGACAAATACTGGTGGTAGATATGGTGCATGGAAAGAGTTAAAATACTAGCATTTGAAATACCCTGGGGTGTCTAGTTTTCAAAAATATATGGCTTTATTGGGCATACTGAAATGGCCCGGCTCAAAGATGTACCAAATAGGGCATGGGCAGTGGATCGCCAAACGCCAAAGTTAAACATTGAAAATGCGCATGCCCCAAATGTGGCCCTTTTGCCCCCAAACAGCCAGGCAAAATCATTCATGTGAGGTATCGCTGTACTCAGGAGATGTTGCTGAACACATATTGGGGTGTTTTATGATAGTGACATATACCAGAACCTGTTTATTCATACCTGAAGTAAAATGTGTGTGACAAAACAAATGCAAACAAATTACTACCATAAAGTTTGACAAAGGCTGATGGTAGAAATAGTGCTTGAAAAAGGTTAAAATACTAGCATTTGGACTGGGCTGTCTAGTTTTCAAAAATATATGACTTGATGGGGTAAATTGCATTGGCCGGCTTCAAATATACCCGAAATGGCACATGGGGGGAAGAATTACCAGATTTGGAAAAAATGGCTTTGAAATAGCAAAACGCTACCTGTACTTATTGCCCCATAATGTGTAGAAAAAAGCAAAAAAACATAAAAACATTGGGTATTTCTAAACTCAGGACAAATAGTAGAATATATTTAGCAGTTTTTTTCATTACCTTTTATAGATGAGTAAAAGATTTTTCAACTAAAAGTTAGAAACAGTAATTTTTTTCCAAATGTTTCACCATATTTTATAGTTTTTTAATAGTAAATAATATGATACAATCAAAACAATGTCATCTAAAGAAAGCCCTTCTTGTCCTGAAAAAAACAATATATAACTTGTGTGGGTTCAGTAAACGGGAAAGAAGAAAATCACAGCTAAACACGAGCAGCGCAGAAATGTTAAAACGGCCATTGTCACGAAGGGTACAAAAAGTAAAATCAGCCTTTGTCACGAAGGGGTTAATAAGCTTCCCTAGCACGGCTATGTTTGTTTTAGTGTAAATATAAAATGTGTAGCTTGATAAATTATGCATGTTTTAAAAAAAATATGTTTTCTTAGAATTTCTGCACTAATGATAAAGATACCATAGAATGTAAATCAGTGTATCTTTGAATAGTCGGCAAGATAGGCAGCATCTGATTTCTGTGAACCATCCCTATCAAAACTCTGGCAGAACCGGCATTCATTCTTTACTCTTGCTATATGAGACAATACAAATCAGCCCCTTGCTTATGTAGTGCGGTCCCCAATGTGGAACTTGCACTCATGAATACAAAGCCAGCTTGATTTGTGCTGTTATGCGGTAAAATACAGGGCTTAGTCATCATGTTCATCAACATTCATGGGATTAGTGTGTGTGTATAATGTGTTTATATATGTATGTATATAATCATATATAAAATTCTAGATTGCAAGATTTGTTTCTTCAAAGTCCAAATTGTTACATTATACAGTACTTACGCCCTGTTTAGTCACTGTATAGTGCTGTAGAATGTAGCACTATATAAATCAATAATAATACCGTATTGGCTTGAATATAGGCCACATCCTAAAAGTTTGGTGCTATTTGAAAGAAAAATGTATTTTTAAAGAAAAAATACACATTAGTGGAATGGTAAAACAGTACGTTATCTAATGAACAGGAATGCATGTATTTTAACATTTTTGGGATCTATTATGCAGTTAGTCAGCATAGGTTATATACAAACAGAAATTTAGAAAACCAATAGCCATTGTAAGCCCTCCCTTAATTCATAATGCACCTAATTTAGAGATATTCCCCTCTGCCCCCCCAGATATGCCAATCTGCCCCCCAGAAATGTTAATCTTCTCCCTAGATATGCCACCCCCCGACTTACCAATACACCCCCAGACTCCCTGGTGTCTAGCGGAGCCGGCCGGTGGACGTCTGCTTGATGCGCTTGGACAACCTCTGCTGTCGGCACTTCCTCTGGGGCTTCTATGGTGGAGCGCCGGAAGGTTATGTCACGCCAGTGCTCCACCGTGGAAGTGCCGGCAGCGGAGGTTGTCTACAGTCATCACGCAGACGTCCACCGGCCGCCCGAAACTGCATGTCCCGGGTGTCGAGCAATACAAACTGTGCATCCCTGCGCTAAACCCCGAATATAAGCAGCACCCCCACTTTAAAGACTTCAAGTGTGTGTGTGTGTGGGGGGGGGGTGCGGCCTATATCTGGGCAAATACGGTATTAAATGTATAAATACATACACTCCAGCCTGTTTCCTCATAGTGCCAAAGCACAAGAGATTATCATTGATTCATCTGCTACCTGATGAAAAAGAACAGTCTGCATCTCCTGGCCTTAATAACTCTCAGTGGGTCTCCAGCAGGATGATAAAGAACACAACGCTGTTCCATGTTGGACAGATAGAAAAATGATTCTCAGTGGAATTACTCTTTTTGTTTTGTTCTGCTATTAATGGCTATGCTAGAGATAATACAGTGCCCTAGTCCTATACTGTTATTTAAAAGTGCTGTTCTACTTAGACAAAACATTAATTTCACTCTGTAGTAAGCATCCAACACACCAGGGTAAAGCCGACAATGTAGTCACCCAATCTACCTCTCAGATCAGGTGCTGCATTGTTTTGCTGATGGCTATATGCCATGACCATAAAAATGCAACATGCTGCCATCATTAGGAAGCCCCTGACCTTAAAGTGCCAGGGCCACTTCCCCAGCCCGGCCCCTCTTTCTAGTATGTTAAGCAAATAAACCTTTTGAGCTTTGTAATTTCATTCTGTCCTCAGGATGAGATTCGCATCTGGCTATTGAACATGCTTGAAAACATTACATTGAAGGGATACATTTTTTTATAGAGTCAAAAAGTTGCCACCCGGTAAAATTTTAACAGAAATTCCTACAGGAGATGGAAAGGGCCATTTTTACAAATTTCTATTCTTTTATTTTTTTCTTTTTTTTTTGTATTTGCCCTGTTAGCATGCAGTATAAATTGATGCATCCATGGAAACCTTACACAATTTTCTGCTTTTTGATCTTTTTTAAGGGTGTCAACCAAGTGTCTGTGTTCTTGGGCTTACTCCGAGAAACAGCCCAGAAGTGAACAGAAACATAAATTATGCTTCATCTTTGCTAGCAGCAGTATTGTCTGGTGGTATGCTATGTGTTTATGGTAGTTTAAGTCGCTGTGAAGAGTCAAAGAATGATAACTCCAGCGGAAACTTCCTTTTGTTATTCTGAGGCTCTACTTTGTCACGTTGACAAAATATATAAAACAAACTCATCCTCATGTGGTGGAATGATTTTGGAGAGGAGCAAAAGATAGCCACCATCTGCTAGCCCATACAAATGTGACACATGGTACATAAAATCTGTAGGGCTGCAACTAACGATTATTTTAATAATCGATTAATCGGCCGATTATTTTTTCGATTAATCGATTAATCGGATAAAAAAAACAATATGCAAATTTTTCGTTTATTTAAAAGAATTTAATGAACTGGATGTTAAAAAACAACTTAAAATTTACATTAACATTCTTATTTTGTTATGATGTAATAAAAAACAATATTTTCAAAGTACAAGAACCCAAACACAATATTTATGAAACAAAATAACCCCAAACATTCTGAAAAGAGGTGGACTATTACTGTTCAAGAAACTTTGCCCCAGCACTTTGCACCCAGCACTTTGCACCCAGCACTTTGCACCCAGCACTTTGCACCCAGCCCTGGCACTTTGCACCCAGCACTTTGCCCCAGCCCTGGCACTTTGCATCCAGCACTTTGCACCCAGCATTCAGCACTTTGCACCAGCACTTTGCACTTTGCACCCAGCCCTGGCACTTTGCACCCAGCACTTTGCACCCAGCCCTGGCACTTTGCACCCAGCACTGGCACTTTGCACCCAGCACTTTGCACTGTGCCCCTGCACCCAGTCTCTAACTCTGCCCTGCACCCAGCCCTGCCCCCACATTCTGCCCTGCCCCCACACTCACACTCTGCCCTGCACCCACTCTGCCCTGCACCCACACTCACACCCTGCCCTGCATCCCCACCCCCACTCTGCTCTGCACCCACACTCACACCCTGCATCCCCACCCCCACTCTGCCCTGCACCCAGTCTCCTGCCCTGCACCCCCCACCCCCACTCTGCCCTGCACCCCCACCCCCACTCTGCCCTGCACCCCCACCCCCACTCTGCCCTGCACCCACACTCACGAACCGCTCTGTGCGAATGGAGCCACTCGCACAGAGCGAACCGCTCTGTGCGAATGGAGCCACTCGCACAGAGCGAACCGCTCTGTGCGAATGGAGCCACTCGCACAGAGCGAACCGCTCTGTGCGAATGGAGCCACTCGCACAGAGCGAACCGCTCTGTGCGAATGGAGCCACTCGCACAGAGCGAACCGCTCTGTGCGAGTGGAGCCACTCGCACAGAGCGAACCGCTCTGTGCGAGTGGAGCCACTCGCACAGAGCGAACCGCTCTGTGCGAGTGGCTCCATTCGCACAGAGCGATTCGCTCTGTGCGAGTGGCTCTGTGCGATCCGTGCACATAGACATGAAGAATACTTACCTCCGGAACGCGTCACATCCGTCACGTAGCTAGAAGGCGGAGACTGCAGAGCGTGTAGCAGAAGCGGGGAACGCTCGCGGAGGTAAGTAAAAGGAGCCGAGTGCTCCAACAACGAATTGATCACTCGATTAATCGATAACGGAAATCGTTATCGATGATTTCCGTTATCGATTATTATCGATTTTATCGATTCGTTGTTTCAGCTCTAAAAATCTGTTTAATATAAAAGATATTTTCTTTGTTTCTCAAGGCATACAATAAAACCTACTGAGATTTCTTCATAAAAACACCCCAAAAACCAAAGTGGGTAAATTCTAAAACAATGTGTTAACTTAGTAGGTGTAGTCCCTTTTGAATGAGATTTTTATAAACGTAATTGCTACTTATCCAAATACCGTATTTGCTCGATTATAAGACAAGGTTTTTTTCCAGAGCAAATGCTCTGAAAAATACCCCTCGTCTTATAATCAGGGTTGTCTTATAATCAGACCTCAAATAGGTCTGATTATGAGACTAAGATCCAGATCCCCCGCAGCGATGCAGGGGACCTGGATCCTCCTGTGTTATGCCCTCCCAACTTACCGGTGCTTCTGAGAGTGGCATATAGGGGTATAAGGCATTTCTGGAGGCAGAGTGGCACATAGGGGGTCAAAAGGCATATCATGGGGCACAGTGGCATATAGAGGGTTAAAAGTTAATATTCAGATTTTGGGGGGTCGTCTTATAATCGAGCAAATACGGTAATATGGTTATTAAGTACCAGTCAAATTAACTTTCTATAGTAGTTTGTATGTTCCATTATACTGTTGAAAGCATGATCAGGCTGTGTTCACACAAGCCTTTTTTGGTTATGCTTTAGATTTTTGGTTTGAAAAAGACAAAGGAAACGGGTACAAATATTGAGCAAAAGTTTAGTTCTTGTGTAAACATAGCCAAAGCAAAAGATCAGTTTAAAAGAGCATTATTAGATTCCTGCAGTTTTCTCATCCCCACTGCATGTCTAGGTGACTGCATCCCCAATATTTAAACTTGAGAAAAATGTTTTTAAATATTGTTTGGTGGGCCTGTGTTTATTTTATTTTTGCTTTGTTGCATCTATAATATTTTCATGTAAACATGGTGAAAATGCTGTTAATTAAATCATAAATTACATCATTTTGACAAGAAAAATGTATTTACAATTGAAATGTATTTGCACCCCTAATGAGTTCTTCTATTTTTATTTATTTTTGAAACTAATTTTAACCACCTCAGACCTGGGGATTTTTTTTGCCATTTTTTCCAAATGTTGGTTAACCCAGGGCTTGACAAATTTGTTGTGAATCTAGGCGCCAGCTAAAAAAGTTAGGAGCCAGGATTTTTTTTAAACTAACAGTTGGTTAGGAGTAATCTGATCATCATCAGCCCGCTTACTAAACTCACAGCATTTGACCTGGTTTTGACCTGGTTTTTGTTGTTGTTGTTGTTGTTGTTTTTTAATCTTTTTTTTAACGCTTTCAATGCTGATGATCAATTGGAGCACAGCATTGACTAATATTTAGTCCCCACAAGCTTGTGTTAACAAATGTTAACCTCTGCAATGCCACGAATGTGTTATACACAGTTGTGGAATTGAAGGGGTTAACGCTGCACTGTCGCTCTCATGGGGCGATCAGGCAGCAGGGGGGAGTTGGGGCTGGCCTCCACACTCATGTGGAGACCAAAGAACCCTCTCCCCCTGTCCCTGAAGCTGCCTCTGGCAGCTGGGAAGCAATTGCTGGTCTATAGACCAGCCATTGCAGGGGGAGTCTCTGATGACTGCTGTAGGCTTCCGTGCCTACAGGAATCGTCAAAGGGCTTGTGGGGGCTCGTTTTTGCTGTTGCTGGTCTGCCTGGGCTTCCAGACAGACCACCAGCAGCAGAGCCCCTTACAAAACGGGAATTAACCCCTAAATGCCGCAATTGCGGCATTGAAGGGGTTAAGGCTGCACTGTCGCTCTCAGGGAGCGATCAGGCAGCAGGGGAGGGTTGGGGCTGGTCTCTACACTCATGTGGAGACCGAAGAACCCTCTCCCCCTGTCCCTGAAGCTTCCTCTGGCAGTTGGGACGCAATTGCTGGTCTATAGACCAGCCATTGCAGGGGGCGTCTCTTTGATGACTGCTGTAGGCTTCCATGCCTACAGGAGTCATCACAGGGCTTGTGGGGGCTCGTTTTTTGTGTGGGGACCCAATCAACACTCAACCCCCTTTTCTGAAGCTGCCTGTGGCAGCTGAAAACGCGATTGCAGGTTTTCATGCAATCACGGTTTCAGCCCACAGAATCACTCCGTGGGAGTGATCTCTGGCTCGGGGGCGGGCTCTGAGTGGCTGTGCTGTCTGCCCAGACTCCTGGGCAGACAGCAGCAGCAGCGCCCCCCGCGATCACAGGCTGACAAACACCTAGGAGCCAGGAAAAAATTCTGAGTCGCCATGGCGACCTGGGATTTGTCGAGCCCTGAGTTAACCCCTTCATGACCGGGGTTGTTTTGTTTTGTGGGTTTTTTTTTACCATGTTTGCACTAAATGACCAAAGCAATTTTTGTGTCATTTAAGGCACCCACACACAGTATATATTATTTTTTTAAGCGCAGGTAGGGCTTTCTCTTGAAATAATATATATATATATATATATATACCATCACTTAGTATGAAAAATATCTAAAAATATGGGGGAAACTAGGAAAAAAAGAAAACCTTCTCAGTTTCACAGTTAAAACAAATATATCTATACTATACTATACTATGATCTACTTTACGAGTAATAGCTAGCTCCTAGATGCTTCTCACTGTCTCCCATGTATGACTGCCTGTTGGATGAATGCTATGTGTGGTGTTGTGATTGGCAACTAGTTGCCACATTTACAGCTTATATTAGATAATACGCTGTAATTCATTCTCTGCTTTTTTTTTTCTTCTCTTATTCGGTTCGGGTAGCAGTCTACTGTTTTCTGTTTATAAAATTCTTAATTATATATCTTACGGTAGAACGGAACATAATAATGAATGGACGCGTTGTTCGTTTTGAATAAGCGTTTAATTGCTTATAATTTCATTCAAGAATTTATTTTCTTCCTTTTTTTTTGACATTGTAATACCCTACCGATGTATTCTAAATCTGAGAACATAAAGTATAAAATATTTAAATAAAAAAAAAAAAAGAAGGCGTGGGTCCTGCGTTAAGCTAAAACCGCATTCCACAATAAGAACATCATACCAACAGTCCATGTTGGTGGTAGTGTTATGGTTTGTGGTTGCTTTGGGTCAAGGGCCACTAAAGCTTTCATGATCTCTTCTTCTTTTCTTATCCCCCCCCCCAAAAAAAATAATATTTTGTAATATTTGGAACGCTAAAATTACAACTTGTTTGAAATCTTATATCAAATTTGGTTTGGATCTAGGAGCCTGCCAAAAGATTTAGGAGCCAACTCCCCCCCCCCAATCATGTTTTTGATTTCATACATCACCCCCTAGTCTTTACTTAAATGATGTTTATTGGGGCAATACAACATCAAACACACCTTTCTTAAGTGCTGAACCACTTTGTATGGGACTGCAGTTAACCCCTTTATGATAAGGGTTATTTTACACCCTAACGGCTCAAGCTTGTATGTCTAACCATTATTCTTACACTAACACCTTACAGTAACACACACACTAACATTATACACTCATACACACACATGCTGACATATACATTCATGCCAATGCCATGCTGTAACATACAGAACACCATACATACTAACACTATACACATACACACACTGGCTAACACGTATTCCTATAAACACTCACTCTAACACTATGCACACATACACACTAAAGCTGGCA
This sequence comes from Spea bombifrons, assembly GCF_027358695.1. Taxonomy (NCBI): domain Eukaryota; kingdom Metazoa; phylum Chordata; class Amphibia; order Anura; family Pelobatidae; genus Spea; species Spea bombifrons. Next base: position 129,964,808 of record NC_071087.1, on the reverse strand, counting down.
CTACAATACAGTAAACATACTGGCTCTGGCGCTACATTTAAACACACTGACTAGCACTAGACATATACACTACAGTACACACACTCATAAACTGACTCAATCACTATACATATACACACTGACTCTGACATAACCATATAAACACACACACATACTGACTCCAGCCCTATACATATGCACACTGACTGACACTACAGTATACACTTCTATGCACATACATGCAATACTACCCACCCTCACCTCGTAGATACCCGCCACACTGCTGCCTATCCTCTGCCATTGTGAATCCGGCACCCCATGCTTTCCTGTGGTGAAGCGGGCGCTGTGAGACCCTGCTGGGCACCTCATGGCACCTTCTTCACTTTGCCTCTGCATCAATGAGTAGGGTGCTGGATTCACAATGGTACCCCTGACCAGTTTTTAGCCCCTTGTCCTGCAAAACCCTGGCACCAGGAAGTGGTTTCTATTTTCCATGGCTTGTGGTTTGTCAAGCCCTGCTATACATGTCCATCTATACTCTTAATTAAAGATGAGCACTTCTATAGGAATGCAGACCTAAGGAGGTTATTGTCCTGTTTCATACATGTCTCAGGCCAGTTGTTCAAGTGATTGATTTTTTGGCTCTTTACTTTGAACCTTAAGCTTTGTTTTCTAGATATCTAAACTATACTCATGTATAATTAGAAAGACTTGAAACTGAGGCATTAATAAATGTCAACATATGTCGGTTTAAAACTAATTAATAAATCCCTTCCGCGACTTCTCTATTGTTAAATACACGCTCACGGAGTACAGAATAGAAAAATTGTCTGTGGTTGCTATTTTTATTCTAGACAAGTTAATGTACAGGTTGACTGAACACATTTTTCATCATTTTGTAATCTAAAAGTGCTACATTAAATTTGAGTGTTTTTATATATTAATGGGACACTGTAGTCCAACTTTTTTGTTTAATTGTGTATTAAACAAAAAAGTTGGACTACAGTGTCCCATTAATATATAAAAACACTCAAATTTAATGACTACAGTGTATTTTATAGCATAATTACCCATACCCACATAACAATCTGGCAGTATCGCTTTAAAGCCACGTGTCATTACAGACTTCTTCGATTCTTCATACTGCTTGATCTCCCATGCACCAGTGCAAAAACCGCTGGCCATACTATTGTGTCTTCGAGACCCCTTTTTTTCTTGTTGGCATATATGTAAGTATATAGGGTCCCGATAGGGTAATAACTCAAGGACTTGCCCATGTCTAAGCATTTTAGGTTACTTATATTCGTAAAACATACATAGAGCAAAAATGTAATTGTTTAATGTATGTCCTAGGGTAAATTTGCGTAACATGGAGATTTCTTACCTACCAGTTCCCAAATAAAGTTTGGAAACTATATTATTATAGCATATGTTACCCCCTTGCTCTGCTTTCTTCATTTAATATGCAGGAGTTGTAAAGCATGTGGCCAACCATAGTTACAATGGGCAGTTATATTTACTGTGTTCTTCATTCAGTTTCATTTCTTTCGGCGATGGTGTTGCAGAGATTACTTTTTAGGGTAAGCAGACTTGATGGCGGCTCAAATACAATCAAACTAATACCGCAACATAACAAGAAAGCTCTGTATAACACCAAGGATTGCAGTGCATCTGGCCATTTAAAACGGCAGGCTTTTCAGCCTTCTACACAAACTTAGTGTCTCAACTACATTAGAATAAAGAGCACATGTTGATGAACAGATGAACATTTTGTATGTGCTTCTTCCTATCCCTAATGTGTTTTTTAATTAGCAGATACCCATATATTGTGTTTATGCTGCCTAATCTTTACAGATGCATTCACTGACTTGGGGTTTTAGCAAGATCCACCTGGGTGTGCTTTTATGAATATATATATATCATACTGTATTTGTTCCTTATTTAAAAACAAAAACTGTTTTAGTTTCCGTGTAGCGCTTTCAGTGACCCAAATGTATGTGTTCTGCGTTATGTTAGCCCAATCTACTAGATAAACACCCTGACTCCTTTTCATACTGCCTGTGGTAAGCAATAGAGTGACTCATTCTTAATCACCCAGCTGGACACTGACTAGTTGAATGCCTTTGGTTGAACAGACTTCATTATAACTGCCATGAAGCAGCGGCTTGATGAGGTGTTTGAGCAGGAAAGAGAGAGCAGAGGAGGAAAAAGAGGCAAATTTGTCAAATCAGAGTAGCGCAGGAAAAAACAAGATTCATGACTGCTTACAAAGTCGACCTACAAATCTGCAGAGAAAAGAACAAAATCATAGCCCACATTTCTTTAAAAGTATGCTCCATTAATCTACTATATATAGCACTGTTCTTAAGGCTCAATGAGAAATAGTCATATTTGCCTGATTATAAGACAACCCTGCTAAGTTTGGATCTTATGAATCCACTGCTTTCAAAGAGGGACATTAACGTAACACAAGATGAAAAATAATTTGAAGGGGAGAAATCAGCCGTATTCTGAGAACAGGAAATTAAGATGGCTGTGCCCATGGTGTATGCAATGTGGGTACTAATATGTATATATTGGGGTTGTATGCAATGTTCCATCTAATTTTTCTTAGTTGGTGGGCGCAGAAAATTTCTCTTGTGCAAAAAGTTTCACAGAGCAAAAATTTTGTGCGCACAATATCCGCGCCGCATAAAGTTTCAAAAAAATATTTGGACATGTGCGCTCTCTAAAAAAGCTATGTGCGCGCGCACAAGCGCACAAGCGCACAGCTTAGAGGGAACACTGGTGGTATGTGCTTTTTTATTATTTTGTAATGCCCTTGCAAAAGTTTGTAACTGAATTGCAAAACATGACACCTAGAACAAAATGCACAAATTAATCCATTAGGATCCATAATTACCGTATTTGCTCGATTATAAGACGAGGTTTTTTTTCAGAGCAAAAGCTCTGAAAAATACCCCTCGTCTTCTAATCAGACCTCAAATAGAGGTCTGATTATGAGACTAAGATCCAGATCCCCCGCACCGCTGCAGGGGACCTGGATCCTCCTGTCCCCTCCCCCCCATTTAACACCCTCACACACACACACACACACCAGTGCTTCCTGCTGTATTGCCAGGGCAGCAGGTTGACGTCTACGCGATCCGCGTAGACAACGTCCGCTGCAGCCGGAAGGAGGTGTGGCTAGCAGCGGGGGTTGTCTGCGTCCGTCGTGCATACCTTCCCCGACTGTCAGAGATCAGAGTTCCCCGCACCGGTGCGGGGAACTCTGATCTCTGACAGCCGGGGAAGGTATACGCGACGGACGCAAACAAACCCCCGCTGCCAACTCCACCTCCTTCCGGCTGCAGCGGAATGAGACGTCAACCCGCTGCCCCGGCAATACAGCAGGAAATTGGAAGTACCGGTAAGTAACTGTGTGTGTGTGTGTGTGTGTGTTAAATGGGGGCATAGGGCATTTCTGGAATGCCTTATACCCCTATATGCCACTCTGGCACTTAGGGGGGTTAAAAGGCATATTATGGGGCAGAGTGGCATATAGGGAGGTATAAGGCATTTCAGGAGGCAGAGTGGTGTTAAGGGGGCATTTAATAGAGCACTCTGCCTCCTGAAATGCCTTATACCTCCCTATATGCCACTCTGCCCCATAATATGCCTTTTAACCCCCTAAATGCCAGTGGCATATAGGGGTATAAGGCATTTCTGGAGGCAGAGTGCTCTATACAATGCCCTTTAACTCCCTTAATGCCACTCTGCCTCCTGGAATGCCTTATACCTCCCTATATGCCACTCTGCCCCATAATATGCATTTTAACCCCCTAAATGCCAGAATGGGATATAGGGGTATAAGGCATTTCTGGAGGCAGAGTGGCACATAGGGGGTCAAAAGGCATACCATGGGGCTCAGTGGCATATAGAGGGTTAAAAGGCATATCATGGGCCACAGTGCCATATTGGTGTGGCAAGCCTGGGGGCAGATGTGCGTAACTGGGGGACAGGTTGGAAAATACAAGGAAATAAAAACAAAAAAAATATTTTTCTCAATCATAGCTTTTATTTAAAAAAAATAGTTTACATGAATTAACATTTACTGGTAAAACTTTTTTCCTTTAGGGTCGTCTTATATTCAGGCTTTTTCTTTTTTTCCTAAGTTAATATTCAGATTTTAGGGGGTCGTCTTATAATCAGGGTCGTCTTATAATCGAGCAAATACGGTATATATTTCCAGCTCCACCTTCAATAACATGAATGTCGTTTTACTTTATATTTCAAAGCATTAAAGATTGGGTATAACTGTATAAAGTATTTTAATGAAAATCTCCCACTAAGGAATTTCGCATTGTATTATGCATGTGTGAAGTGTTCTTTTTTTTTTTTCTTTTTTTTTTTCTTTTTTTTTAAACAGTTTCTAAATTATTTAATGAAATTTTAATTTTCAGTTATCAACTCTTGGAAACCTTACACCTGCAAGCACTGTATTTTTCTGCTGTGACATGCAAGAGAGATTCCGACCAGCAATCAAATATTTTGGAGATATAATCAGTGTTGGACAAAGACTGGTGAGTATTTTCATTTTGACATATATGTATTAGGAAGATCATATTGTGTTGTCCTGATTATATACCGAACCCCCCTTATTTAAATCTTTAACTTATTAAAATCTTTATAGTCTGCACCTCTAATTTATTCAGGCTTTAGGTATTCTCAAAGTCTCCCTACCTTGTCCACCGACCGCTTCTGTGCTCCTATCTTCTTTCCTACAGCTCCGCTTCTTCTCTTGCATCTTTTTGTTCCTTTGTCTTTGTTGCTTGTCCTGCTGCCTTCTGTCAGGCCACTCGCCGATGTCCCAGTGACTCCACTCTTTTGCGTAAGAAGATAGAATACTGCATGGATTGGCAGAGAAAGAGATGCAGAAATTCTTCTCTTTCTCTTAAACAAACGAGGGAGAGGGTGTAGCTCAAAGCTAGAAGTCTGCCAGGAGGCCTGACTGAAGTCATGGGGACAAGCGGAAAAAGACAGAAGAACAAGGAGTAGTGAAGCTGCGGGAAAGGTGACGAGGTTACAGAAGCGCTCAGCAGAGAAGGTAGGGAGACGTTGAGAGAGTATGAGTAAGACTGAATAATATAGCCTTCTAGTAATGTGTTTGTTTGTTTTTTGTTTTTGTTTTTTACATTTCCTTTAAATTGGCACTAATCTATATGGGTGCAACCTATAATCAGACAATACGGTTATCAAATTTGAAAAAAAAAATTCAATTTAAAGTAGACTATTCGTTTTTCTTGCCATTTTAGCTCCAAGGTGCACGCATTTTAGGAATTCCAGTCATTGTTACTGAACAATATCCTAAGGGACTTGGAGGCACTGTGCAAGAACTTGATCTCACAGGAGTGAAACTTGTACTTCCTAAAACAAAATTCTCCATGGTCTTGCCAGAAGTGGAAGCAGCATTAGCAGAAATTCCAGGAGTCCGCAGCGTTGTATTGTTTGGAGTGGAGGTACTCATGTGTCCTTATTGCTTTTGTTTTGTTTTTTTTATTTTTGGAAAACGGTTTATTTGATAGTGTTGACTTTCTCAAACAATAAAAAGTTGTAAAAAAAAAAAAATGCAAAACATCAAAATTATTGTGTACACCTTGCAGTACTTTAGTATATTTTTCAGTGTTTGATTTTGTTGTACTGCTGACCCACTTTTTGTTTCACTGCAGTACCATTTTTTTTCTTTTTTTTTATTACTTTTGTTCATGTATTTTAAATATTCATGTATGGTAATCAACTAATGTATCCTTTACCCATTAGACTCATGTATGTATTCAGCAAACAGCACTGGATTTGATTGGCAGAGGTATGGAAGTTCACATTGTGGCAGATGCATCTTCTTCAAGAAGCATGATGGACAGAATGTTTGCTTTGGAGGTAACTACAGTTTACAATATTATAATAGTCTTTACATTTTCATTACATCTTCTCTTGTACATTACTTTTTCAGACTTTCACAGGTCCAAAAAATACAAACGTACAATGTTGTAAGAACTTTGGGGTTAATACTTAGCCTTATCGTCTGTGGAGAAGCTACACATTATTCACAAAGCATACTAGAAAAATGATTTTAGGATTTAGATTGAATTTATTAAGTGTTATTACTGATCAGCATATACAATAGGATTGAAGTCTTAATGGATTTGTTCTAATATCAGAATGGCTTTTATTATTAGCTTAGGTACAGTGCAATGTTTTTATGCGCTGTAATGTTCCCTTTAGAAGACAGAGATGCAGTAAGCAAAAGGGTATGAGTATGAAAACTCTTTGTAATATAACAGTTATGGCTGTCTTTGATGCACGTCTAAAGGGGCAAGCTACCCTAGGCCCATAGCAGTTACCTCTTGAGGCTGTAACAACCACAGTCACTTCTGCACATGCCTGCAGCTTACCTTTACGTTGCTTGCACAGTGTCCATATATACTCCAGACATGTGCACATAGGCCAAAAACTTAATTTTACCTCAATTATTTTTTTTCCATTTTCGGGCAATGAATTCTGTTTCTTGCCCATTCAGTTTAGCCTAATTTTCGAGGGATTTCTTTATTTGGGGACAAAATTTACTTCTGCTATTGCCAACGGCTTCGGCGTCTTCTTTTTCGTCATCGTCTTCTATCGTCTCCCTTCTCTCTATCTTCTGTCTTTTTAATCTGCTATCTTTGTCCGCATCTCCGTGAACACAACCCCGATGTCATCTAAACTGTCATTTTGCCCTCACTGAATATGGCGGCTTGCAGAGATGTCCTCTCTCCTCGGATTGGAATATGGAGGGAAGGATGTCACTGCAAGGGCCACCATTTTGATGGAAGTTCCTGCCGGGTTATGTCCGCAGAGATGCAAGGCGAAGATGGTAGATTGAAGATAGAGATGATGGTGATGAAGATGATGGGGAAGTATTAAGCAGAGAATGTAGTGGAAAACATTTAGAGAGTGTGAGAGAGAGATTGAATGAGTGTGAGTGAATGTGGGCCCACAAATTTCGGACACAAATTTTGGCTTTTTGTTTTCGTCCGATTCGTGGGGGATCTGGCCTCTTTTTAGGAGCTTTGTACGAATTGCCGAATTTTTACCAAAATTCTGTAAATTTGCAAATTGTACGACTCCAAAGGTCTAATGTACAGTAGGGTCCAAAAGCCTCACTATCATGACCTGCTGGTATGTCAGTATTTCTGAAAAAACTAAAATATGCTATACTTAATAATAGAATTGTCCCTAATAAAAGAAAAAAAAAGGTTGCTCTTCCTTGTACTTCAGATACATTTGACGTGACTTCAATGTGGTTTTAGGATTGTTATCCTGCTGGAAATGTAGTCTTCTTCCATACATTCCAACATTAAGCTAGAAGTGATTGTATGCCCCTATAGAGTGATACTCTGGTCAAAGTGTAGTTGAAATACAGAATGCTTCAGACAGGGCCAAAATACACAGCAAAGTACTATAAAAGGAGCAAACACAGATGTAGTCAAGTTACATTCCTAAGGTCTGTATTGGCAGCTGAGGTTCATAGACGATAGACGTAGCACAGGACAGGAGACTATCAACAATACCAGAAGATGAGCCAGAGATGTAGAACTTATAGTAACTCGGCAATGTTCTAAGAAACGAGAACTTTAGCGGCAGCAGAGCTGAATATTTCCTGTACCCTGTTTACATAATGTGGTGTCTTGTCACGTGAACTCTGTAATTGCAACCAAAAATTTAAGAACTTCCTTTCCCCAGTTTTTCCACTATTCTGTATTTTTTAGCCGTTCCTAAAAATTTAGACTTTTTGTAGTGGTTTACAGACCACTACTCTCCTATGAAGGTCACGCTTTGCCCATCATCTTTTATCTGTGCCTTTGCTTACTGGGGTAGGAATTTCCTGGTTCAGTTGGGCTTGAATTGTGGATGTTGCGTTAGCGTTGATCGCCTTCTAATTTCATTTAACGCCATGATGTGACAGGCATGTCAATTGTCACAAAGGGGTTAATATCCAGTCTTTACTGGATTTACTGGTGAAGTGTGTTATTGTTTCTATTCCTTACTCAGGAGTGGTTTTGTTAAAATGGCAAAGATAAATGGGAATTTAAGTGGAGGTACTTTATTGGAATGACTTTAGGATATTTCACACAGCCACAGATAACTGCCTGACATTGATTGCTTGCTAATGTGTGGCAACATAGAACACAGAAAGGTCAAATGTGGGCAGACGTATTTGAACATTGAACAACTCTGCTAAATTGCAATCATTTCTTCTGTTCCGTGCCCCCGGCTCATATGTTTCATAAGCCATTAAATAATTGTGACACAGGAAACTTACAAATCTGTTCTGTTTGCATTGCTTTTAAAAATGAGTGGATGTTCATTACAGAACAGTGTATTTGTTTAATACATATGTGACAAAAAGCACAAAACATTATATAGAAACAATGGAGATATTGAACAAAAGTTGATCTCAAGACAAATGTATCAGAAAACAATACAGATGTTAGAGAGGCAGAATTTAATGTTTGCTGGGATATAGTTATGTACCCTACTGTCTACAGTAAGAGACTTTTTACATTTCTTCCGTGCATTCCAAAAAGCTGATTATCAGTTGTGTTGTATGATGAAATAGAACACTTTTAGTGGAATCTCCTGCCAAGTGGTATCTGTGAAATGGAGTGTGACGCGCAGTGGAATAGGGCTGCAACCAACGATTATTTTCATAATCTATTTTATCGATAGTTGTTTCAGCCCTACAATGGACTAAAGTGAGCAGATCTAAAATATAAGTGTTATATAGGGGTGTCTATTCACCGTGGCACCCATCATACTGCCAATCTTTTCACAAGACACAGAATCGTTGGCTTATGATACATGTCTGTAGCAGTGGGAATTTGCTGGCTTTTAAATCTAATAGTAACATGTAGAGGCTTTTGGTGTTTTCAGCTTAAAACACAAGCACCTGGATCATAAGCTTATGGAACATAACTTTTATTACTATTACAGCAGGCTTTTATGATCATGGGGAACTGTTGACAGTGTTTTCAAAAAGATGGTGTTTCCTTCTAGTTCTTGCATAATTTAATGTTTTCAGGCCACTACGTATTAGCCATTTGTATGTATTTTAGCTATGTTATCTTAGCGCACTCTACTTGACACTCTCTGGCTCCTTATCGTAATGACCGCAATAAACAAGCAGGGTTGCTTAGACTTTATCACCGCGCCGGACCCTCTGACCAATGAAAGTCTAAGTACTAACTTCATTAGCATTACCATAAAGAATTAGGTCAGTGTGGTGTTTGAGAAGGGAAAGTTAACCAACATGTCATGTGACTGACAAGAATGGCAGCTTCAGGTCTGCAGATAAAGGAACAGAAAGAGATTAAACTGGGCTTTTGTCAATGCGAACCTACATTACTGTATACAGCACTGTACGCTTATGTTTTTCCATTGTTACCATTTAAGGACCAGGCCTGTTGTACACCTATAGAACCAGATCCTTTTGTTTTGTTTTGTTTTTGCTTATTTTTATTTAACCTTTTCTACACTTATGATATGTTTTGATTTATTTCAGGACACGTAGGGCCTTCCTTTGAAAACCTATTTTTACATTTAACAAAATATTTATTAGGCTTAGTTTCGCGTAGTTTTTTTTTGCATGGTATAGGTGCCACTGCTAAATACAGTTTTCACTCTGATCAACCTCCCTAAAGATCACACAGTGAAGTAAGACGCTGCAGTCCTGCTTTTCTGATGACAGAACATATAAGATGGACTAAGGCTCATATAGACCACCATTGCACTGACTGTCATTAGACAGCCATGTCCCTGCAATCCTATTGGTGCTGCAGTACCAATTTTCACCTATGATGTTCCAACTATGTCATTGGTCATGCAGGACCAGCATTTTGTGACATGGTATGCCACCAATTGCAACATGTTTAAAGTGATATTATACCCAGAAATCTAGGCATCATTTATTTTCATTTATTGCTAAAAGGAGATGGTTGTCTACTTTATTCATAAAATGTATATTGCTGAATTGTGTGAAACTGTGTTCCTGTTTGTTGCAACTATTCTAATTCTGTCTTCTTTTTAGCGCCTGGCACGGAATGGAATTATAATTACCACAAGTGAAGCTGTGCTCCTTCAGTTAGTAGCTGACAAAGACCATCCAAAGTTTAAGGAAATTCAGAACCTCATAAAAGCAAGTGCTCCAGAATCAGGACTCCTTTCTAAAGTATAAAAACAAAACTTCATTTTAAATAACTGCAAATTTACTCCAGTTTCTCTCCAGTGTAAAGTAATACCAGTTTTCCAAGAGTACTGTTTTCGTTGGTGAGCCTTCTACATTATTGATAAACTGCAATCATAAAAGAGATTCTTAAAATCTGGCCTCCGGGTTGGACTTTTCGAGAAGGCTAGAAACCAGTAAAATAGCAATAAAACAAAAACATTGACGTTAGTTTAGTTTTACATAAATGTTTTAAACATTTGGAGCTCTTCAATGAAACTGGACTATTTTTGAAGTGAAAACATTTTACTTTAAAAAAACAAAAAAACCCAACGAACATGTAAGCTTTCCAAAGCTTCTGATCATAAACATTTATTAAATGGTTTAAAGTTGGAAAGATTTACTTTGGCTCTGTGGGCCCTTACTTTAAGCTCAATTCCTTTTTCACCAAGGAGGATTGTAGAAATATAAATTTAAATCTTTCATTATTCTGAATCATTAATACCAACTATGTTATTGATTTCTTAGGGTTATCGGATGACCATTTTTTTTACTGGCCTGCCACTAATACACCACATAATCCTTATTAAAGCTTGCATTTTAAAGTGTGCGCTACAGAATTCTGTGTCAATGGAGTAATGTACTATGAACAGAAATTCTATTTGTCAAACAAAAGTATCTTTTATAATGTGAGCTTCCTTCTTCAATCTTAAATCCGTATTGTTCTTAGTCATAACCGTGTATAGTCTGAGCTCCCAAGTTTCAAAGCACTATTGTTCAATCCTCACCCTAGGAAAAACAGAATTTAAAGAATGGTCTATTTGACATGTTGTAAAATTAGTTACTATTCTGCAGTACTGAGAATACCATTGTCTTTGAGAAATTTTGGTGCCAGTGTCATTATTCTTATACTATTGGAACTTCAAAACGGTCTGTGTCCTTTTTATGGCATTGTAGAAAATTAGTAATGTGAGATAAATACTTAAATTCAGTGATTTATGATAAGCTGTGTGTGTATGTCAGTGAAAATGTTGAGTAATTGTTTTCTGCTTAAAATTGTTATATTTTGTATATGTATATGTTTCCATTTTTTGGTCAATCCCTACTGAATAAAACACGTGAATTTTCTCCACTTCTCTTTATATGCTTCCACTTTTTAAATGGTAAATGTAAAATCGTTTTTACTGTATTTTGCTCTATTATAAGACAAGGTTTTTTCATAAAAAATCATCTGAAACAACAGTGTCTTATAATCGAAGTTGTCTTTTATTCAGACCTCAGGTGGCCTAGAGGCTTGTCACTCACACTCTCATTCACTCTCTCACACTTTCTTTCAATGTCTCCCTGATTTTCTTTCTCTCTGAATCTGTCTGCAATATTCTGGCCTCTTGGAGTACTTCTACAAAAGAGGGGAGGCACGGAGCACACCACGAGGACAGCCCCCCCCCCCAGTTCCTCCATTCTGGGGAGATGGTGTGCACCGAGGCTCTGCCCTTTTGTGGAAGTACATGAATAACGGAGCTGATACCAAGGAAAAGTGGACAAAGAAAGGAGACGAACGAGAAAAGGCAAGTGAAGCTGCGGAAAAGAAGACCGAGACATCAAAGCAGTCTGTGGATAAGGTAGGGAGACAGAGTGTTAGAGAGAGTGAGTGAGTGAGAGTAACAAAAGCAAAAACGGTGGCTTTTATTTTTTATAACAGGGTCATCTTATATTGAGCTCTTTTCATTGGGATCAAAAGTTTGGGGGTGTCATTATAATCAGGGTCCTCGTATAACGAAGCAAATACGGTATTTCAACTATAGTTCATTTAACATTGGTTGTACATGATTTTTAATTTAACCTAATTTGGATTTTTTGTTTTCAGATATTTATATTTTAGTTTAAATTAGGGCTGCAACAACTAATCGATAAAATCGATAATAATCGATAATGAAATTCGTTGGCAACGAATTTCATTATCGATTAGTTGAATCGATTATTATCGATTATAAAATGAGGTTTTTTTCAGAGCAAACGCTCTGAAAAATCCCCCTCATTATATAATCCGTTTAGTCTGACTCACCGTCTCACAGCAGCAGCTCCTACTTACTCCCCCTCCCTGTAATCACTGTGACAACTGGCCCCGCCCCTTCCTTCTCCAGGCCAGAACCACATGGCTGTGACACTCATCTAACTGTAAGTATATGTATAACTGCCCCTAAATTAACCCTAAACACCCCACTAACCATAACTGCCCCTAAATTAACCCCCACCTCCCCTAACTTTCAGTAGCCCAAATATATATATATATATATTACATACATATATACACATATATATATATATATATATATATATATACACACACACATACACATTATATATATATATATATATATATGTGTATATATGTATGTAATATATATATATATACATACACATTATATATATATATATATATAATGTGTATGTGTGTGTATATATATATATATATATATATATATATATATATATATATATATATATATATATATATATATATGTGTGTGTGTATATATGTATGTAATATATATATATATTTGGGCTACTGAAAGTTAGGGGAGGTGGGGGTTAATTTAGGGGCAGTTATGGTTAGTGGGTGTTTAGGGTTAATTTAGGGGCAGTTATGGTTAATTGGGTGTTTGGGGTTAATTTAGGGGCAGTTATGTTAATAGGGTGTTTAGGGTTAATTTAGGAGCAGTTGTGGTTAATGGTGTGTTTAGGGTTAATTTAGGGGATGCTGTGGTTGATGGGGTCTTTAGGGTTAATTTAGGGGATGCTGTGGTTAAGGGGGTGTTAAGGGTTAATTTAGGGGCAGTTATGGTTAATGGGGAGTTTAGGGTTAATTTAGGGGAATCTAAATCCTGGGGGCAGTGAAGTGACATATCTGGGGGTATAAGGCATATACAGTATATAAGGCATATGTGGGGAGGGCAGTGTGGCATGTCTGGGGAGGACGGAGTGGTGTATCAGGGTGAATAAGGCATATCTGGGGGTAGAGTGGCATATCTGGGGGTAGAGAAGTGGCATGTCTGGGAGGCAGGGTGGCATGTCTGGGGAGGATGGAGTGGGGTATCAGGGGATATAAGGCGTATCAGGCACAGTGGCAGATGTGGGAGGCAGCGTGGAGTGGCAGATGTGGGAGGCAGCGTGGCATATGTGGGAGGCAGCGTGGCATATGTGGGAGGCATTGTGGAGTGGCAGATGTGGGAGGCAGCATGGCGTGGCATATGTGGGGAGGGCAGGGTGGCATGTCTGGGGAGGATGGAGTGGTGTTTCAGGGGGTATAAGGCGTATCAGGCACAGTGGCATGTGGGGGGTAGAGTGGAGTGGCAGATGTGGGAGGCAGCGTGGCGTGGCAGATGTGGGAGGCAGCGTGGAGTGGCATATGTGGGAGGCAGCGTGGAGTGGCAGATGTGGGAGGCAGCGTGGTGTGGTATATGTGGGAGGCAGCGTGGAGTGCTGTGGTAGGCAGCGTGGCATATGTGGGGGGGCAGCATGGCATGTCTGGGAGGCAGCGTAGCAAGCCTGGGCTCAAATGTGCATATATTGGGGGGCTGGTTGGGAAATAAAGACAAGAAATGTATTATCAAAGTTTTTTTATTCTGCTGTTTGTATTTAACATCATTTGTTTAGTAAATTATTTTAATTAAATGAAAAATTTACATTCATTTTTTTTATCCGATTAATCGATTAATCGAAAAAATAATCGGCCAACTAATCGATTATTAAAATAATCGTTAGTTGCAGCCCTAGTTTAAATAAGTATATAACAAAATGTAATCTAAAATTTTTGTAGCAGGTCAAACATGTCTTTGATAATAAAATTCCGACCAGTTACACACAATTTAAAAACAAAAAAGTGGTTAAAGAGCTACTACCATGCTTCCAAAATGTTATTTACAATTATATGGGCTAAACATGTATAGTGTATTTTTTAAAAAAGGGGTTATGTGTAAGTGAGGAATATGTCAACAATACCCCTTTTGCATTGGATGGCTGATGAGAAAATTCACTGAGTATACAGACCTCCTTGTGGTCTGGGTTGTCTAACTTATAACCAGGTAGAGCACCGTAAGATGGCATCGAGATCAAGTATTGGGACACCTGACCATTACACCAACAGGGACTTTCATGACATCACATTCTATATACATAGACATTAATATGGTGTTAATCCCCCTTTGTAGCTATTACCGCTTCCACTCTTCTGGGAAGATTTTGGAGTGTTTCTGTGGGAATTTCTGCTCATTCATCCAGTAGACAAATTGTGTGGTCAGTTACTGATGCTGGGCGTGAAGACCTGGCTCGCAGTCTCCGCTCCAGTTCATCCAAAAGGTGTTCGATGTGTTTGTGCAGGCCAGTCATGTTCTTCCACACCAAGCGCAATCAACCATGTTTTTGCACTGGGGCACAATCATGCTGGAATAGAAAAGGACCTTCTCGAAACTGTTCCCACAAAGTTGAGAGCATAGCATTGTGCAAATTGCTGAAGCATTAATATTTCCCTTCACTGGGAGTAAGGGACCAACCCCTGAAAAATGGCCCCGTACCATTATCCCTCCTCCACCAAATTATACAGTTGGCTCAATGCAGTCAGGCAGGTAATGTTCCTTGGGCATCCGTCAAACCCAGACTTGCCCATCAGACTGCCAAACAGAGAAGCGTGACTCCACAGAACACAGTTCCACTGCCCCACAGAGTCCAGTGGCTGCGTGCTCCCTCCGCACAGCTTTTGTGCTGATTATTAATGCCAGTGGAAGTTTGGAACTCTTCAGCTATGGAATCAGCAACACTCGGTGACCCTGCTCTCTCACTTTACGTGGTCTTCCACTTTGGGACTGAGTTGATACTGTTCCGAAACGCTTCCACATTCCAGTTATACCTCCTACAGTTAACTGTGGAATATCGTGAAATATGGGACTAATTGAAAATACCAGAATTCAGTAATTAAGAGGTTTGTGGCAATACTTTGGTCCATATAGTATGTATGTGCCTGCCTATTGTCTGTTTCATACATATTGTCACGCCTACCTACAACCACTACTGGCCTCCCTTCCCTCTCAGGTGCACCCATTGCTGATTATTCTGGACAGCTAACAGTGGGTGTTAGCCCTGCATTTAAATACCTACTTTGCCCTCCAGCCTAGGCCTTTGCATTGTGGTGTATACAGCTCTGCTGTTTCTCTGTGCCCTGTTCTTTTTTCCAGTAGCATTCTGTTGGATCCTACCCGTTTTGACCCAGCTTGTCCTGACCTTGCTTTCGGCTTCTGACTTGGCCGTTGTTCTTGATCTCCTGGTATTGACCCGGATTGCTCTGACTCAGTTCCTAGTCTCCTGATTCTTCTTGTTCCTGTGATCTTTTGGTTCTAACCCGGTTTGCCTGCTCAGGTGTGCCCTACCTGAGGCCTCCAAGCCGTGAGTCTAGTGCCCCGTCTTGGGGCTTCCAGCAGTGTTCCTGTTGTGTGCCGTGTCCGAGGAGCTCCAGCCCCATACCCTGCCAGAGGGCTTCAGCTGAGTTCCAGTCCGTGTGGGATATTTAGCCGCAGCACCCTGTCCGTGGACTTTCCTAGCTCTGTGCACCTTGCCTGTGCCAAGTTCCCCATCCACTCCGAAATCTGTAACCTCTCCTGAGATCCTTGTTTAAAGTCTGTATCCTGCTGTGCCGGGCCATTGTCTGTGCATTATGCCCTCTGTGTAAACCAGTTCTGTTTGCATTTACCTAATCTGCCAGCACACTGCAACATAGACTGTTATCTATATAAATCCAGCTGTGTGTGTCTTTACCAGTCATTATGTATCGTGGGGTACAGACAGAGCCCTTGGTACCCCCTGCAACTGGGCTCCTACCCAACCTGCTTACCCGAGTCCTGGCCACAAAATAGAAGCTTCCACTTTTTGATTGTTCACCCCAAAAAGCATGTGGAGTCCAAGAATAAAAACAAACGTGAGTGTGAACAAAACTTTTTAGAAAGATAACAAGGTTTTTGAACCAACAGAACAAAATCCCATTCTAATCTCTGCTTTACAAACCTTAACATCACACACACACGATGATCTGAGTAGAATATTCACAGCATTATTAATTTCGAACCCTGTGACTGTTGTCTTATTTATCAACAAATAAATCTTGATACTTTGATTTTTTTTTTCTATTAATCCTTTGGATAGTAATATACATGATAAATAGCTCTAGTAACTCCAGTAACTCCAGCTCTACATTACTGTAACGGGCCTTTTTTTTTTTCTTCAAACAGACAGACGTTTTGTTTACTTTTTTTGCATTTAGGGCTATCCGCAAATTTAAGTTGTGTTAACTAATTATAAATAGAGACTCATAATGCTTTGATCGTATTATTTGGGATTTTATGTTAATACCCCATTTAATCCATTGATAGGGTGAAAAGTTGCCAGCAATCAAACAAATGAAAACCTGGAAAAAAGCATAATCTGCCCCGGTCAAATTATCGTTATTTCATATTTACTCATGCCATGTGATTATATACAAAACTGTTCTGTGTGTATTGGAATGTTGTTTATATGCTTTGGATTTATGCTGGCAACATCACATCATTCCATTTTATAAATAGGGCACTGAATAATATTAATAAGCACATCACTTATAATATTTTGCTGCGATTCCATGCATGTTACATCTTTTTTGCAAATTTAACCCATTTTTAGAATTGTATGCAATAGTGCAGATCAGATACATTATAGTTATATAACGCCAACAGACGCCGTAGTACTTTACAATCAGAGTCCGTAAGATACATTTAAAATCACAAACTAGTGTAAAAAGGAGAAGAGGGTTCTGCTCTTGGGTTCTTACAATCTGGTCAATATAGAATGCACACATTACATAATCGAATTATACAAAAACCTATCGATGATCCTGATCATGATCTTAATGGCAAGTACGTGAATCCAGGGTCCTGAATAGTCCTAAAGACCACTTACCATTGTAAAATAATAGCAGTCCTCACATCATTTCAAATGGCCAAAGAGGAATACTTTTCATTGGGTTTAAAAGTGTGGCTAGGGGTACGGCATGACTCCTTGAGAAGCAAATCCACACACTTCCCCCAATAAATAACTTAGACAACTTAAATGAAGAGTTGTGAAGAGGCCATAGCTTTAATAAAGGTAACAACTTGCCTAATATAACCACAACATAAAGTTAACGACATGAAAACTAGAGGCTTGTGCCATGGGCATGTATCCCCACTTCACCAGAGCCTCAGCTTTAGGACTATCTGGACTCCCAAGCAGTTCAGTAAAAGGTTGGGATTAGGTTGGTAAGGAAAACATTCGCGGCTGTGACAATACTAGAACGGGAAGAAAATAACGAACAAAGGCAAATCTCCTACAGAAAGAAACCTACTTTACAATTTTACACAACCAATAATTAAAACAGTTGAGTCAGGAGGGACTGACGTTTGCTGAAGCTCACTTGCTTAGACTAGGCTCTGCAGGCAAAACCATCAATCCTCTACCGCTATCGAAGTCTGGTACACAGCAAAACCGAATGAAACATTTGAACTGCTCCAGTGTTGCCTAGAAATCAACTCTTGACTAGGTAACTCCCTTACGTGAAAGGTACCTTTAAAAAGGCTAGCACAAACAACAAAACAACCAAAGAGCAAAGTCACTTTGAACTCCCTGAACATACTGCTCCAGCGAAACTAGCCTCCTCATATCCCCAGACAAAATGGACCCGTGCCAACCTTTCAGAATCTGAGGAATATTGAAATAAATCCTTGCGTCCTGCCAACCCATTAATCTGCACAGAAACGAAAAAGCTGATTTTATAAAACTCACTGCAGAGCCCTTAACACCACTATCCCTGCACTGAACAACAACACAAAGGTTGTTAGTAAACAATCCTGATGACTCTAAAAACCTGATTCCTGCTGAGACAAAAAAAAACATTCCCAACACATACAAAGGTATTTTATCCACATCCCAGCCACCAAAGATGACCCAAGCAGCTTCCTCAAGCCTGTGAAACGATCTCCCAGAAGGATGAGCAAAAAGGTTCTTAGACCCAGGAAGATTCTGGACCATCACCAACACCTTACACTTAAGCTCACCCGCCACGTCGGTTTAATTATGCTTTGGCCAATTCATATAACCAAAACCTCTCATTTATATTATGTTTATGTATTTGTTGCCAACTTTATTAGGGTAAGAAGCGCAGACAGTTTTTGTTTCTTGTAAACATTGTACAGCCAATTCACTGTTTTTGCAGCATGCTTACACCTGTTTGGTAGGCCTCGTATTATACATTTGTATTTGAGCCTGTGACTAGCTTAGCACACCGACTTTTTTTTTCTTTTCCCTGTTTGCACATATTTGAGGTTGTTGGCTCCTCATCAGTCTGGTTGCAGCTTGCTGTCCAGGGGTTAATTGGGGGGGGGTTAAATTGCACCTCCCCCAACACATTAATAAGGTTTTGGTAGCAGTATAAACTGCTTTGTGTGTCCACTATGTAGGAGGTGAGAGTAGGTTCTCACCCTATTGAGAGTGTGCCTTGACGTTGCGGGTGAGCTTAATTATGCTTTGGCCAATTCATATAACCAAAACCTCTCATTTATATTATGTTTATATATTTGTTGCCAACTTTATTAGGGTAAAAAGCGCAGACAGTTTTTGTTTTTTGTATAAGTGAGTTCTCCCTAACAGACCAGAAATTATCCACTGTTATAAGAAGTCCCCCCAGAATAATTTTAAATTATTGTTTATAAAATATGATCTGATCTACATCTAAGTCACAAGTATAGACAAACACAATGTTCTGAAACTGATAACACACAAACAGTGATAATCTTTCATGAATTTATTGAACACATTCATTAAACATTCCCAGTGCTAGTGCTTCTGCTAGCTGCAGCTGTTCAGGAGAAATTTTAGACTATTCTTCCTTCCAGAACTGCTTAAACTCAGCCATATTCCTATGATGAACGTGAACAGCAATCTTGAGGTAATTTCAAGCATCTCTAGTGGTTGTAAAACCATTCAGTAGTAGATATACTTTGATGTTCATGGCCATTGTCCTTCTGCATTACACAACTTCTACTGAGCTTCAGCTGGTGGACAGCCACCCTGACATTATCCTGTAGAAAACCTGAACAATCTTGGAAATTCATTGTCCCCTTGATGATGGCAAGCTGTCTTGGCCCTGAGGCAGCAAAGTACTCCTAAATCATTATGCTCCCTCATTATCCACCATACTTCACCATCGGGATGATGTTTTCATGTGGGTATGTGGTACCCTTTGTACACCATATGTAGTGCTGCATGTTCTACCGAACAATTCAATCTTAGTTTCATCAGTCTACGAAACATTATTTTTTTCTAGGCGCTACAAGTAAGAGCTGGCTTTATAACACAATTTACAGTCCAAGACACACACACAATCTATTTCTATAGCCACATTTGGTTTATTTCTACAGCTGCAACAGCCTAGTGGGAGTTAGCGGATGAGTTTGAGCACTGGCTTCTTTTTTTTTTTTGATTGTTCACTAACTCATATATAAAAATACATACATAGAGTCTTGATAAACGTCCAGACAGAATACAAGGATCAGGTATCAGCCACACAATATCATATAAAATCTTTATAGAATTTATAGTATCTACTGGACTTCTATTAGAGAAACATTTATACATCCATACAACCAAGACGTAGACAATCAGCAGCAGCGTTAAGAGGGCATCCAAAGGTAATGCCTAATGTAGTCCTAAGAATTGATAAAAGGACCATCTATAAATATCAGTAGATTTGGTATATTCAAACCAGGGAGACCATATATCGTTATATTTGTGAAGAGTATGGTTCAAAGAGTAAAAATAATGTTCCATATTTGATTGGAATGAGATTTGGTTCATAATCTCAGTCCAAGTGGGGCCCTCCTCTTTGCGCCAACATCTAGCAACATAACATTTTCACAGTAGTGTTATGGAGTGTCACAGTGATGGGAAATTTTATGCGAACAACAATGTTAAATTGGAGAGCATGGACTCTATGCCTGTTTGTTGTTCATGGTAGCACTCATGAACAGAGATGTTAACCAGTTCCAATGATTTCTTCAAGCCTCTAACTGTTAAACTAGGCTTCTTTTTTACCTCACGGAGCATTCTTCCCTTCAATTCATTTTGGCTGGGCGCCCACTTCTAGGGAGAGTATCCGCTTTCTAAATTGTCTCCATTTATAAACAATTTGTCTAACTGTGGACTGATGAATATGTAAACGCTTTAAGAGTTTACATATTCCAGCAAAATCAGCAATTCTTGATTGTAGGTCTTCTGAGATGTATTTCTTGTGTGACATGGTTCACATATGCAGATGTTTCTTGAGTGTTTTTAATGTCAAAGTAGCTCTAAAACACACCTCCTATCCCATTTCATTGATTAGACTTCAGGTTTGCTAACGCCTGACTCCAATTAGCTTTTGTTGAAATGATTGGCCTAGTGATTCACTGTTGTTTGTTTGTTCTTTATGGTAACTTAGATGAAGTTCATATCATATTTTGAGACAAATTTATACATCAATGTACCTGTTGCCAGGTGAGCGCTGCTCCTCCGGTTCTCCAGGTCAAGACCCCAATCCTCCCGGTCGAGTGAGCAGGGTCTTGACACGCCCCACTCCCCGCCCATTTTCCTTTAAATGGGGGTGTTTCCCATTGCCGTCAGCGGGAGCGCCCCCGAGGTCAGCGGGAATGCCCCCAAGGTCAGCGGGAACGCCCCCAATGTCAGCAGGAACACCGCGTATGCGACACTCGTGACCTCCTCCTAGAAGGTGCACTGCTCTCATCTACCTCTGATCTACCCTGCCTCCTCAGCAGCTCTGCCCACGTATCCTGCCTGGTGCAGCACCTGCAGGTTATGTAGAGGGGCCAGGACTCAAACTATCAAGAGGTGGAGAGACTGTTCTCTCCCCTCCCCTCTCTCCCCACATTGACTGACAGTCCTCCTAACTGTCTTCTCTGTGTCTGATGTGCCAACAAGGCTACCTCTTAAGTTGATCCCTCACCACTTGTCAGGCAAAGTTTATGTGATCCAGCAAGGTCAGAAGGCATCTTTGCCAGGACTCTGCACAATCATGCTCCGCCATCCTGAACACCAGTCCACAGAAGATGAGGTGCAGAAATGATCCCATGTTTCCCAGCTCCTTGCAGCCATTTTCTAAAGCTCATTTCTGGGAAAGATTAGAGGCTGCCTCTTATTTACTCTAATTAGCCTCCGCATCCCCCAGGTGCTAATCCCACCTTGTGTCTGAGCCACCTACCCGACCTGGTGTAGATCAGTCATGCTCCTGGATGCTGATGGCACCATGGGCTTTTTTACTGAGGCGTTTTCTGTAACCTATATATGTAACAAAGTAAGATATTTCAAAGAATAATGCATTTTGTTTACATAATTTAATTTATAGACACATTTGAGTGCTTTGTGCTATAGTACTTGTAGAATATTCACTCTCAAACATTCTCCTAGAAAAGAGACATGTCTGGGCAACAGATAGGGATAGAGGGATTTGGGATCTAAAGACTGTTGCACTAATTTTGGGGACCACAAAACTTAAATCCCTTATTGGAACAAACAAGAAAACATTGTTTAGATATGATCTAGAACTGTTATGATTCACTACAATCAATTATCATAATCCATAGCTTGGGGTTATTTTAATTATTGCTACCATATTGTTACACATTTTGATCCATTAAATGTCAACAGCTGTCCTATTTTTTATGAGCTATGTGCCAGCGTCTTCCCCTTCTGTCCTTTCTCTCATGTTATCTAAAAGTGGACATATTAGCTTGTAATAAATTTATAGTTCTTCATCAATTCTCAATGACTCAAAGTTGTTTTTCAGATACATGAAACAGTAAACACTGATATTTTTTCTCATATTTTGACAAAGCATATAAAACAAATGTAAATGAAGTTAATGACCTTTCAATTAGTCATGCTACATGAAATTTTGTATTGAACAAATCCTGTCTGTCCTTCTCAACTCGTCCTTCTGACCTATTTGTCTAAACAATTATTGATACCAGACATCCGTGTGAATGTTTGATTTGGCTGCTCAAAACCTAACCTGATCTCAAATATATTGCAAGTAAACCTTGTATATATTATTCTGACAAAGTAGTTATGTCTAGTCCTGCATACTTATTAAAAAACATGTTGATCAAATGCTTATAAGGCAGTCATATTGGCTCTGTTACTTTAGCAGGAAACAAGATTCTCAAAATACCACTAACAATATTTTTTGGCACTACAAAATTTGGGAGTACATTAAAGAGCTTCTCCATTAGCAGTACTCCCTTCTTGTAATTTGTATTTTAGATATAGCTGGGCAATCACGTAATCAGACAATGAGCAATTGTCAAGCCAAATGGGACAATTTGTTCCATTTGGCTTTTCAGAGGTGTGGAATGCTATCTGCAACCAAGGTGGCTAAAATGGCCCCATACCACCAGTATTTTGATCCTACAGATTTATATAGTGATGGGCAAAGCTTTTATTCATTCTTTAGATGAATAAAGATAATAAAAATATTAAATAGGGTATTTAGTCAGTGATTGTGTTATTAATAAAACATAGGTAGACTCACTGCTCATGTTCAGCTGAGCATTTGACTTTGAGTGAATGGGGTTCAGGATCATTAGTATATGTTAGAAAAATCAAAAGGTAAGCTAGGGTCTCTCTAGGGTTTAGGTTTAAGAAATCTAAATAGACGCACATAGATTAATCAAAACTCGTATATGAGGCTGTTGACATCAGATAAATGTAGCATAAAAAAGAGCATGAAAACCAGGCTGCATCTCCGCACTGCCCGCACATCATAAAAAGTTGCTGGCTGAAGTTCATAGGCCCCACGAGAGTATGCTTGTTAACTTATATCCACAACTGGCCTTAATTTTTTTAAAACCTCTTTGTGCCCTCTCCATCATCACGCTCAGAGTCCCCTTGTCACACCTCTCTATACATCCCCCATGAAGTTCAGGTATAGATCAAATAAACAACACAGGGAAACACAGTATTGCAGGTATATATCAACTCAATAAGGCAAATCCTGTGCAAACCCTTATTTCTCTGTCCTCGTAATCTCCATCTCTCTATCTCTCCCTTTTGTCCCCATCTCTCCTCCTTCCTATTATCTCTCCCTTTTTTCCCCATCTGTCCCTTGAATCATTATCTCTCCTCATTATCTTACCCTTTTCCCCATCTCTTCTCTTTCTCATTATTCACCCTTTTCCTTATCTCCCCCATTACTATTTCCTATTTTCTAACTATCTATTCTATACCATGTAACTCTTCCTTTTCTCTCCATCCCTTACCTTTCTAAAGTCTTGTGGTGCTCCACCTAAAGTCTCAGTGCTCCATCGTGGTGAGAACGCCGTTAGTGCTGAGTGTCAGAATATGACAATATGTATAATTTCTCTCATAGCGAACTAACCTGAACAGTTAGGGGTTCATACACAATGGCTAAAAGGCAGGAATAGGAGGGAGAGACCAAATTCTATTAAGGACTGAAAAAAATAGTTTGTTTGTTTAGTGTCCCATTTAACTTCTTTATTCCAGTTTATTTTTTCCAGTTCACATCTGCTTCCACCAAAGGCATAGCATGGACATTTCATTAACATTTTCATTTTCCCCATGAACGCTAAGTGACGCTTTGACTGGATATTCTTTGTAATGCAAAATTTCCATGGAAAGTTCAGAATGGCCATATTTAAAATAAAAAAAACCTGTTTACCCAAACATTTGTTCTATAAACTCAATATTGCTTCACCTGCATTACAGCAGAAATATATCTGGAATATGAAGTTAGACACATTTTTAACCTTAGTCCATCTTATTGAATTATTCAACATGATATCTAATAACAAGATTGAGCAAGTAGATTTTTTAAAAATTATTTATTAACGTAAAACTGGGCTAAAATTGTGTTTACATTTTTACTGTCACTTTTACATTTTTATTATACCTTCATTTGTTTATCAATATATACAATAAGTTTTCATTTTACCTGAATTATGAGTCAGGCCAGCAGATGGCAGAAGAACATAAAAAATTAAAAATGTGCATTTTAAGACAGCTTTAAACTAGAGTAATTGCGATGCACAGTTTGGTCTTCTATAACATTTGCTGAAAAAATATAGTGTGTAGACCCATATTTATTGAGTGTTATGACTATTAGATGCTTCTTTTACTGTAGACATTGTATTTAAAATGCCAACAAATATATCCATATTGATGGAATTTTATTGCAAATATAACTAATATAATATAGGTTTACTGTTACATTTTGTCCTATATACATGTTTTTTAATTTTCTTTTAACTAATGAACACTTCAGTGAGTGTGAGTAAAGGATTATATCAATCTATTATAAAATATACAATGACTCAATATTTTACATGTTAAGTGAAATAGATTTTATTATTGCACTTTATGTTATGTAATATTATTGTATTGTTATATTATTATGAACTAGATTTATAGGTTGCAAACAAAAACCATATAGTGTTTCTAAAAACATCATGCAACTTATTCCCTAAACACAGATCTGCCAAGGTCATGCTCAAGGTAACAATTGCCTTGTAAAAAAAATCTATTATGAACTAAAATGAGCTTGTGCATCATATGCCTGGACTCCCATTCCAATTTAAAAGGTTGTGTTTGTTTCTATTCAGATGGAATTTTTGCAGGAAAAACAGAACTATAGCAACTTTTTCATATTGGAACTCTATCAAGACTTTTCTAAAAATATTTTTTTAACAAGCTATTGCCATAATGACCATTCGGAAGAGTACATTTTTGTGATACCTTTTAGCCAGCCATGTCCATTCAGCAAGAAAAATATACAGTATTTGCTTGATTATAAGACAAGGTTTTTTTCAGAGCAAATGCTCTGAAAAATACCCCTCGTCTTATAATAGGGGTCGTCTTATAATCAGACCTCAAATAGGTCTGACTATGAGACGACTAAAATCCAGATCCCCCGCAGCTGCAGGGGACCTGGATCCTCCTGTCTCCCCCCCCCGCCCCACTTACCGGTACATTACAGGGAAGTAAGCACCGGTAAGTTGGGGGGGTGTTAAATGGGGGGCATAAGGCATTTCTGCAGGCAGAGTGCTCTGTGAAATGCCTTTTAACCCCCTTAATGCCACTCTGCCTCCAGAAATGCCTTTTTTTAACCCTCTATATGCCACTGTGCCTCCTGAATGCCTTAAACCTCCCTATATGCCACTCTTCCCCATAATATGCCTTTTAACCCTCTAAATGCCAGAGTGGCATATAGGGGTATAAGGCATTTCTGGAGGCAGAGTGGCACATAGGGGGTCAAAAGGCATATCATGGGGCACAGTGGCATATAGGGTTAAAATGCATATCATGGGGCACAGTGGCATTTAGAGGGTTAAAAGGCATATCATGGGGCACAGTGGCATATAGGGGGTATAAGGCATTTCTGGGGAAGATGTGCATAACTGGGGGGCAGGTTGGAAAATAGAAGGAAATAAAACCAAAATATTTTTCTCAATCATAGCTTTTATTAAAAAAAATAGTTTAGATGAATTAACAGTTATTAGTAAAACTATTTTCCTATAGGGCCGTCTTATATTCAGGCTTTTTCTTTTTTCCTAAATTAATATTCAGATTTGGGGGGTCGTCTTATAATCGAGCAAATACGGTATGAATATGTTGGCCATACTAAAAGTAAACATGGCATTAAATAATAAAAAGCTGCTAGTGGGTTTTTGGAATGATAGGTGCATTAATAACCTTCAACTGTTCCATGCAGACATACACAACTCAGAGTGTGTCTTTTCAAGTCAAAGTGTTGAACACATTTATAGCTAAATGCAGCACTCCACGGTACTGTTGAATGCCCAACCTCTTCCTACAATTCCATAATCATTTAAAATTGTTCGTTCATAAATTTTGCCTGGAAGTTTTATTGGGATATACAAAGGTATTCAATAAAAAAGAGGTGTTTTGAACGAACATGTAGTGATTTCACAATACAATATGACCTAGACAGCATTAAAGGCATCCTTCCCTAATATTTGGAAAACTTTTGAAAACAATGACAGCCTCTAAACATTTATTGTAGCCATCAACAAGCTTCTCGCACCTGTCTGCTGGGAGTTTCTCCAACTCTTCAATTGCAGTTGGTTTAAGTGCTTGAATTATTTTCCCAATAATCGGATGCAAGTCTTTCCAAAGGTTTTCAATAGGACTGAGATCAGGACTCATCGACAGGGATTTTTTTTAAAGCTATTCTTTTCTTCTTTTGGATGTGTGCTTTGGATCATTGGACATTGAGCAGCACATTTCTCTGTAAAAGGCCTTGGTAATCCTCTGATTTCTATCCCATTCATACACCCTGACTGTTTGAAGGAAGCCATACCATCTACAATTATTGATTTTGTGTTTAGCCCAGGCTATATCCATTAATGTTGTTGTGTCAGTTGAGTGGAAGAGAATGAGATTACTTTGCTTACGAGGTAAGCAAAGGTGGTGAGGTAGAAGATGTCTGAGTGAAGGCATTACCAAGATGGCCATAGCATATGTCAACCTTTACGTAATTTAAATTATATTATTATTGGGACCTCAGGCTATTGTTTGGATAAAGCTAAAAAGTTGCCATGGTGCCAAAATGTTGCAAGTTTATTTGTAATAAAAACTATTTTTCTGGGGACCATACCTTAACAATTAAATCTTAATAGTTAGAAATAACTATGTAATAAATAAGTGTTACATGTTTTTTTCCACCCAGTGGGACAGTAAAGAATAGCAATATATAAAATAACTTACATGTTTCTGGTGTGTCAGTAATTAACCATTCTTTTTTAAAACATATGAAAAAATAAAAAGAAAAAAATAAAGAAAAAGGTCAGAGTTTATCTACAGAAACATTTAGAAAAGACTTACAAGTCCAACTTAATTTACTATAGAAATTAAGCAAACTATTTTTCTCTGTTCCTTTGGCAATACAATGTTGGGTTCGTTGAAAAGCTGTGCTTTTTCTTTTATCTTTATATTCTTACATGCACTCTGACATGCTATGTCCAATGACCTCATGGTCACACCCAAATTTTAAATGTTTAATCAGTCAGTTCAGTGGGGAAGTGAAATCCAGAGTGATTTTTCCTCTCTGGCAAGTTCTCAGTAAAATGGCAGAAGACAGCAGAAAATTATAACCCCAAAAGGATTGCATATTTGAGAAAGTTTACGAACTGACAGTTAATCACACTCAGCCCTGCCTTTAAATACGTCACCCATTGAACTACGTTTTTTTGCCAAGATCTAAAGAAAAGTTCTTATTCGCTGATCTTTTCAAGAATGTCCTCAAAAAATACTGTGTGCTTAATATTAGAAAATGACATTAATGTTGAGGGTTGACAACATTGTTGCCACTTACTTAATGAGCATATTGGCTGAGGTATTTTATACTCAGTCATTAAGCATATGGTTTTAACGTCATGCATTTTAAATCATATTAACATAGAATATGACAGCACATCAAAGAAAAACATCCGGCCCATCTACTCTGCCCGTAAAGATTCAAACCTTAGTCAGTCCTTGGTCTCCTGTAAGATTCATGACAGCCATATTTCCATCCCATGCATGTTTAACCTCCCTCACTGTATTAGATTCTACCAATTCTGATGGAAAATCTGTTCCATTCATCTACCACCCTCTCAGTAAAGTAAAATGTCCTTACATTGCATTGGAACTGCTCATCCTCTGGTTTTAGATTGTGGCCACGTTCTAACATTTCTCCTCCTTTTGCGTGTCCATGAAGTAGAACAATAACTGTGAAAAAGGCATTAACCTTAAACTTGTGAGGTGAAGGAATTGCTTGTCAGGGTGTAAAACCACTGTTAAACTGGGTGATCACTTGTTTGCATTCCTTGTTGTACAATAAACACCTTCTTTTTCATTAGACTATGCTTTCCCTGATAGCTGATGCAATAGGCCTGGACATTCTTACAGATTGAAGAGGTAGAGCTTTCGTAGTGAGGCCAGCTAATAGCTGTAAATCTATAGCAGCTGTGCATCACAGACATCACACACAGAGCCCAGCATTTTAATATCCTTAATAGATGAGATAAGCTAACTATCCTCGCAGAAAGAAAACATAAGGATAACCTGAATGATGTCAACAGTTAGCAGCAATTAAATAACTAAAATCTATATACAATTAAAGAGAAAGTGATTATCACTTGACTTCCAGGGACAAATGAACACTACTTCCTCAGAAGGTCCTAAGGGTGCACATAGACTATAATGTGGTGTACTAAAGTTTATAGGTAGCATGGATCTGTTTTGTGCTTTTAAATGGAGTCTTTAGTGTAAGTTTGCTGTGTGGTCTAGACTTGTGGACATGGGCGTAAAATGATTCAAACAAATTGTTGGTTTAGTTTTTGGTCTTGTTTAGTTTTTGGACAACAAATTTCTTTTCCTGCCCTTTCATTTTACAGAGGGGTTTCACCCTTCAGAAGCCAATTTTTTTGTCACTCACTCTCATCCACTCTCTCACGCTCTCTCACTTTCATCTCGCTACCTTCACTGCAGTCACTTCATTGTCCCTGTCTCTTTTTCCAAAGCTCCACTTCTTGTATTGCCTTTTTTTGTTCTTCTTTCATGGTCTGTTAACCTGGCCTCCTGGAGCACTAGCACAAAAGGGCAGAGCCTCTGCGCACACCCTTTCCCCCAATTAGAGGAATGGGGAATTGGCTGTCATCATGGGACATGCTGTGGCTCTGCCTTTTGTGGTAGCATTCCAAGTGGCCTTAATAATGCAGATGGATACGCGGAGCAGGTAGCCTCTTGAAGTACTTCAGCAAATTGACAGATCTGCAGAAGATCTTAAGGGTAACCCTGTCATCTGCAAATGTTAAAATGCCTTCATCCTGAACAGGCTAAGGTTTCACTTCCTCATTTATTCTGTTACACCTGTATTCATAAACTGGGAGTCATGACTCCAATCATTCTCAGCCACACAACAGCATTTTTAGTAAAGAGATACATACTGCCCCCTACACTATGCCCAACTGAAACCGGGGTAAAAACATTACTACTGTTAATATAATTGTAAGCTCGTTTGAGCAGGGCCTGCTGTTTCTGTAAGTCAAATTGTTATTTTAGATACTACTTGTTATGTCCTATCTACGCATTGTACAGTGCTATGGAATATGATGATGCTATATAAAACAATAAGTAATAATATATAATTGAAAAAATGGCTCTGTATAAATAAGGGATTTCCTTTCTGTATAAACCCAAATAGAGTTTAAATGCAACAGTTGCTAAAAAGTAAAATTTTGTTAGGAAGTATCAGTTACTGAGGTAGGCAGGCTGCCAAAGCTCAAAGTTGTAAAAACATACCAATTGACCAAATAACTGAGGCCTAGCAGGGCTGCTGCTTTACAGACTATTGAAAAGGAGCTCAGAACAGAGTAAGAGATGCCCTGCTCACCCAAGTTCCCAAGTCTCCTCACACCCGCCTGAGTACTACAGGTACTGCATTCAACCATGCAAATCAATGGAGCCCAGTTTACTAATCACAATGTGATTAGTAAAATAAATCACAGACTGACCAGATGTCAAAATTCCCCCCAGAAATGCACACCTCCCAAATGTGGCATCTATGTGGCCTATACATATTGTGTTGTTGTTTGGCAGTGACACATACCAGGAGCTGTAAATTCATACCTGAAGTACAATGTATGTGAACCCCCACCCCCCAAAAAAAATAATAAAAACTTTGACAACAACTGGTAGCAGAATTAGTCCATGGAAAAGGTTAAAATACTAGCATTTGAAATACCCTATGGTGTCTAGTTTTTAAATATATATATGGTTTGATGGGGTAAGTTGAATTGTGCAGCTTTAAAGATGTCCCAAATAGGCCATGGGGCAGAATTTTCAATTTTCAAAATTCCAAGTTGAAAAACTCAATTGCGCATGCCACAAATGTGACCTACAACCTCCCAAACAACCCAACAAATTTGTGCATGGGTGATATCACTATACTCAGGAGGTGTTACTGAACACATATTGGGGTGTTGTTTGACAGTGACAAATACCAGCCATAAATGAATACCAGAAGTGCAGTGTGTTTTAAATAAAATGCAAAAAAATGACTACCACATAGTTTGACAAAGGCTGATAGTAGAATTATAGCAAGGAAAGGGTTAAAATTCCACCCTGGGGTGTCTAGTTTTCAAATATATATGGTTTGATGGGGTAAATTGAACTGACCAGCTTCAAAGATGTGTGTGAAACAAAAAATTACTACCAGAAAGTTGGACAAAGGCTAGCAGTAGAATTAGTGCATGGAAAGAGTTGAAATACTAGTATTTGAAATACCATAAACATGTATGGTTTCATGGGGATAAAATGAACTTGTGTTTTCTCCATAGTTTATATATCTTTTTATAGTAAAATATATGATATGATCAAACTAATGTTATTTTTTTGTCCTGGAGAAAAAAAAACATAACTTGTGTGGGTACAGTAAATGAGAAAATTCCAGCACAACACATATACCACAGAAATGTTAAAACAGACATTGTCATGAAGGGTATGAAAAATTAAAAACTACTCTGTCCTTAAGGGGTTAAACCTAATTGTTTAATTACTTTTATCTAAATGGTCTGCCCAGGCATTTGCTTAGACATTTACCGATGTCAGATAGTGTGAGAGACAATGTGAACGAGATTGAGAGTGTGGGAGAGTGAGTGGGAGTGTGTGAGTGAACGTGGGCCCATGAATTTCTGATGACAATTCTGAGCTTTTTGCTTTCTTTTTGTCCAAGTCGTGGGGGTCTCGCCTTGTTTTCGGGGCTTTGTACGAATTTCCAAATTTACCAAAATTTAGTAAATTTTCAATTCGTACGAATCCTAATGCACAAGTCTAGTAAGTAGCACTGCCCCCAAAGTCTAGAAAGTAGAATCTGGCCCATTGTGTAAGTAGAAGGAGAAAGAAAACCCACATATTCTTAGCTCTATTCTTGGATTTTGAACACTGATTTTATCCTACCATTTCAATAGTGGGGCATAAGATTTCATCCATTACCACAGAGACCACACAACAGACACCAAAACAAAAGGACAACCTGTTCCTGTACCATTGGCAATGCTGCTCTTTGCCCTGAAAAGATGTTCCATCACTGGCACCTATATAATCATGTTATAAGTTAACCTGTTTTCCCAGGATTTTTTTTTTTTGAAGGGTTCTCAAGCATATATCCAGAAAGTTAGTATGCTTTTTCACCCTAACATATTGAGCATGAACTGCATCTATACATATTAAATATGTTTTCTGCCTCCTCTTCTTTACCGAACATTAATTTTGCAAACTAAAACACAAGTCAAATAAACAACCAAATGTATCAATGGGATATTTTATCTGGCAGCATTTCATGATGAGGCAATTATAACATCATTCATATGTTACTTTTTATGAGTTGTAGCTGCTAAATTTTTTTTAAACGATCATTGTTTATATGACTCTGTATACATTTGATCTTTTACACTTCTTATAATAGCGACACAAGGGCATTCAGTTAAGGGCAGTTTTGCCTCACCCCTCTTAGGAATAGTATTTGATCTGCCTTTTGTTTTAAGTTCTGTTCTCAGTGATCCATGTGGATTGATGACAACATTCATCTGCATAGACTCTGATGTACTGCTAATTTCCTAGAAAATTAGGTGGGTCTCATTTGGCACCCTATTCAAGATATTAACATAATAAACAAGAAGAGTGGATTACTATATGTGTTGTCCCACAATGTCCGAGCAGCTGACTGTGGTCAAAAAAGCTTGTCCAATTTCCCATGCATAAATACTCCTTTTTTTCAGTACACTTAGAGACAACCGGTGCAAAATAATATAACCTTTATATATCCTTATTATGTTTCCTAAAAATCTAGTTCTAAATTAAGCATGCATATTATACATTAGCGGGAAGTATACCAAAACACTATGCTAATTTAATTTGCAATACAAAATATAAACCTTCTTTTGAAACACTTATTATCTTTGCAAATGCATGGTTACAACAAGTACAGAAGGAAAATAATACTACAAATATCAATGAGATATGGTGGCTAGCAGGATATGTCATGGTTTGTAATACATGTGTATGTAATCCATTGAGCATTTATGCAAAAGAGGATACTCTCTCCCTGGAAAGTCTAGTTCTAAGTCTGTGATGCTGGATTTAAATTTGCAGCAGAGAACTGTGTCCCAAGCCTTTAATTTAGATAGGAGTTTAGGGGTTGCCTATATCCTGTGCAGTAGTCTGTAAAGAATGTCATGGAACCAAAGGGTCATTAAATTCTTTAGTTTGCGAGTGAACACTGACTGGTGGTATTCCGTGGTCAGGGAGGCTGAATGTAAGATGGTGACTCACTTTGCCTGTCCCTTTGTTTGAGATGAATAGTCTATATGTTTAGAAATAACCTTGTAAAGACTAGAAATAGACACCTTGCCTAGCTGGGAAGGATGTAGAAGGAACTCTACAATATGTGTAAATTGAAATGTGTCCATATTGCGCATTGTCAAGGCTAAGAAATGCATATACGGCCTAATGTGTGACTGAGGTAGGGAATATTTCTCCTGTGAGGTCAGGTAGGGGGTATATCTCTTCTGACAAGGAGTTATAGATGCAAACATCAAACATGGAGACTGTTAGCTCTAGGTTTTTGTGAAATAAAATCATCACCTTCCCTGCCCTTACTTAGGCATAACGTATCTATAACTTTCTGCACCCACCCCCTTCAGATGTTCCTCAGGTGACATGCATGTCTCTTGTAGTAATGTGCTTTCAGAGAGACTTCAGGTGGTAAAGAATTTTCAACCTTTTTTGCAGGGTTAGAGATGCCATTGACATTCCATGATACTATATCAATCGCCTGAGAAGTCAGTGTGAGCTTAGGGGAAGATTGACTGCTGCTAGCGATAGAGGTAATAAAATCTGATGTACCTTTGCAGGTGCCAAAATGAGTAGTATGGCCAGGTCCTCTCCCAGCGATGAGGTGCCTGTCCAGTGCCTTGACTGACCTTCAATAAGGAAGCTCTGTCATGGGGGATAGTGGTGCACTAGATGACTTGTCAGGGTACACATTTTTTTGACAGCGTAGTGGTAAACCTTCTGTGCAGTTGCCTCTTTCTCGATCTAATAAAAACAAAATTTTAAGTTTACAGGCTGCAGCTTTTGCTATTCCGATTGGATGACTGGGCCACAGACTCTATGGCGTATGAGTATGTGGTTTTATTTGGCAATAGTAGAGTTGTAAGCATCTGAGATAGAAAGTAGACTTGTGCATTCAGATTCATACAAATTGCAAATGTACCAAGTTTTGGCAAATTCAGCGATTCTTACTAAGCCCGAAAATGAAGCCAGGCGCCCCACGAAGTCGAATGGAAATGAAGCAAAAAGCTCAGAATTTTTTTCACACTCTCTCACACTCTTATTCTCATTCACTCTCTCACGCTCTCTAAATGTATCCCTACTTTCTCTGCCGACCACTTCCGCTGACCAGTTCCGCATCTTCATCAACTATAATATCTCTTTCATCTACTCTCTTCTATCTTCGTCCTAATCTCTACGGACAAAACATGGCAAGAACTTTTGCCAAAATTGTGGTCTGGTGACATCCAGGCATACCCAGATTGCAGCATGTACTAGCTGACTTGGCATGATAGGAGTGTGATTGCTAACAGCAATCACACTCCTATCATGCCCAGGAAACCAGTACATGCTAGAACCTGGGCATGATAGGAGTGTGATTGCTGTTAGCAATCATATATATATATGTATTAATATTGCTATTATTATTGTTTACATGTGGACTCAGCACTGGAGGCATAGAATCAGACATTCAAATCCCATATTTGCAGGTATACAATAATAATGTATGGAAACTCAGCATTGCAGGTATAGATAAAAGCCCCTAAATTACAGGCATAGTTCACAGGTTGCATAACACAAAGCCAGTCCTGGCATCCACACTGCCCACATAGAACCTGACCAGCACCCAAATTACACACATAGGACTTACCATCTTTGTCCCCAAACAGCCCAGCATGAGTCAACTTTGTCCCCAAACAGCCAGGCCTGTGCCATCCTTGTCCCATAAACACCCTGCCTGTGTCATCTTGGTCCCCAAGGCTCAAACATTATGTGAACATAATTCACATAATTAATTCACACAATTATTTATTCTCTCACTCATTCACACAAATCATTTACACATTCATTAATGCATTCTCACAAACTCATTAATTATCTCCCTTATTCATCCACATGCATTCATTCTCTCACTCATTCACACAATTCATACACACATTAATTCTTTCATTCTCACTGATTCACACAATGCATCCACACATTAATGTATTCATTCTCTCACTCATTCTCACTGTCTACTCCCCTCTCCCTCGTTTCCCCCCCCTCTCCCCCTTTGTAGTTAAAGGCAAACAGGTTTTGGATTTACCATCCAGAAGTCCTGCGGTGGGAGGTAGCTAGAGTTGGTACTTCACAGTACACAGCTTAACTAAAAAGCACTGGGAGAGAGGTCTGTGGGGTTTATTTAGGGGCAGGGTTTGTGTACTCCACCCCCTATCACCTGATCCCCTCCCCCCTGAACCACCTGAGAGTAGGTGGGAATGGAAGACTCCACCTCTCCTCCTTCCCTCTGGTGTCATACCCAGAGGGTGGCCACACCTTCCAGGGTTAAGCCACGCCCCCTCCTCATCTGGAGCACGCACGACTTGTCTCCCGACTGCAAGGTGTGGCAGTGCCGCGGCATCACCGGGAGACTCGCAGGCAGGAGTAGTAATCCTGCCCGGCGGTTAACGCGATGAGGGACCCAGGACTTGCCAAGAGGCTGGCTGACGGGAACTATGTTCTGGGGTGGCGGATCCCGCAACGAGGTACGTGGTCCCCGTCGTGCCTCACATTTGAGCTCTTGACAAAAAAGTGTCTAGGGTGTTCTGTAGTTTGCCCAGCTTGTCTTTAAGTATTGGAGAAAGTTTGCCTACCACCTTTTGGGGTATCATACAGTGGGGCAAAAAAGTATTTAGTCAGCCACCAAGTGGTGCAAGTTCTCCCACTTAAAAAGATGAGAGAGGCCTGTAATTTTCACCATAGGTACACTTCAACTATGAGAGACAGAATGAGACAACAAAGTCCATAAATCACATTGTCTGATTTTTAAAGAATTTATTTGCAAATTATGGTGGAAAATAAGTATTTGGTCAATAACAAAAGTTCATATCAATACTTTGTTATATACCCTTTGTTGGCAATGACAGAGGTCAAACGTTTTCTGTAAGTCTTCACAAGGTTTTCACACACTGTTGCTGGTATTTTGGACCATTCCACCATGCAGATCTCCTCTAGAGCAGTGATGTTTTGGGGCTGTCGCTGGGCAGCACGGACTTTCAACTCCCTCCAAAGGTTTTCTATGGGGTTGAGATCTGGAGACTGGCTAGGCCACTCCAGGACCTTGAAATGCTTCCTACGAAGCCACTCCTTTGTTGCCTGGGCGGTGTGTTTGGGATCATTGTCATTGTGATGGAGTAGGTTGAGATGTAGTGGTGGAATCTTGATCGTTATCTGCGTGTTTCATTTTTAGGAGGGTCTCTCTCTGTGGTTTATTGACCATTGTAGGAGTCTTGTCTAGGGATTTCTCCATGCAATGGAAATCTGGGGTATGAGTTCAGCTGCAATGAAGTTGGTCTGGAGGTTCAGGTTCCTAGAACCCCTGGGAGCTTGTGATGCTCTGCTGTATACTCCTTTTTTGCATCCGTAACCTCCTTTCCTCACTGCTACTCTTGTGTTTGCTTCAGTGAAGGCTGGTTATCAGATTGATGAGCTCTAAAATTAGATCATTAGATAATAGTGTAGGGGTTATTCCCAATTCCTCCTATTTAAAAAATCATCCTCTGGCCCCCATGGGATATAGTGGCTCGGGCCTACATTTTACAGGACATGATCAAATGGCATCCAGCGTGTCATGATGCAGTGGTGCAGTTGTGTTTGAGGCAAAAAATTAATAAAAAGTAAAAAAGTGGGGCAAAGAAAAAAAGCACCCCTGGGTTCTTGAATCTGAAACAGTGTCCCGTAAAAACTCTTATATATGGGTCTAGGCATTTAACATTCTTTGTGACACTATTCGGGTAAATAAATTAAGATGGTATTATCGACTGAGAGATCCATCCTACCCCCTTCAGGAGCACCATTTTCAAGCCCCTCCTGGGTGCCTCAGGATGCGGCCTATTCAGCCCCCTCCATTCGGCAGGCCAGACATGGGTCCGAGGTGGCTGGTGCTGGTGCTTCAGTCGGTTTGGATTTCCTTGTTTCAGGCTTTGCAGCCCCAGGCATCAAGTGAAGGTAGGTCTATTTGTGACTCATTTGGTCTTTTTTGTCCATGAAGGCTCCATCAGGCGGCAAGCCAAGTTCTGACTCGTGGTAGTGGCCACCAAGCCTGCTACGCTGATTTGTCAATATGCAAAAATGGGCATAGCTGCAGACCAGTAGCGTCCCTAGCGGGGGGCCGGGGGGTCCGCACCGGGTGCCGCTCATCAGGGGGGTGCCAATTTGCCGGCACCCCTCCAGAGACGGACAGTAATGTCCGCCGCTGGAGGAGCAGGCTCGCAAGGGAGCGGTACCGGAGGTCAAGGGAGCCGGAGGTCTGTTAAAGACCTCCGATACCGCTCCCTTGCGATCCGCGCGGCAACTGCTGCTGTGCGCCGGGGTTTGTTGTTTCACATACAGCATACCATACTGTTGGACAAATGGTCCAAAAATCGATTCGGAAAAACGTTTTGGTTTCTTTTTGGCCCAATAATGGTGCTTGCGATGACGTCCTCTCCCCCAGTTGGAGAGTCGGGGAAAGGATATCGCCGCAAGCGCCGGCACTTTGGCAGAAGTTCCCGCCAGGTTATTTCCAGTGAGATGTGGATGAAAATAGAAGATAGATTGAAGATAGAAGATGAAGAGAGAAAAGAAGGGAGAAGATAGAAGACAGAAGATGAAGAAGATGTGGGAGAAGATGCGGAAGTTGTCAGCAGAAGCTGAAGTGGTCAGCAGAAAAGGTAGTGAAACATTTAGAGTGCATGAGAGAGTGTCAGGTCCCCACCGTGGTACTCACCGTCTTCCCGCGCCGTGTCCTCCTTCCAACACGCGCCGCCGACATGGCGACACACGAAGAGGAGTCCGGCATGGTAGACCCACTCACTCCCAGGTGTTGGCGGTGCCGTGATCTCCTTCCCGGCACCGCGACCCTCAGGATGGCCGGAACATGATTGCAGGGCCGTCCCAACAGAGACGGAGAACACGTTCCGTCTCTCACATGCCCTCTGGTGGCGCGCACGCATACCAGATAATTTCTTAAAGGCACAGTAGGCGGCATTCCCAGGTGTATGAAATTATGTTCATCTTGACATCCCTCCTTCCTATAAATCCGTGTCCTTTTGTTTACTCAGTGCTCAGATATACTGTGCTTTCTGCGTATACACTT
The DNA here is from genome assembly GCF_027358695.1 of Spea bombifrons. Lineage (NCBI taxonomy): Eukaryota > Metazoa > Chordata > Amphibia > Anura > Pelobatidae > Spea > Spea bombifrons. The sequence goes on along the minus strand of NC_071087.1, from coordinate 129,927,018 downwards.
CAGTGCTTCCTTGCTTTTGTCTCATTGGATATTGACCCTTCGCTTGCCTTATCGTGTATGAACCTTCGCTGCCTGAACCAACCTCTGCTAACCTTGACTTCGTCTACGCCTCATCCCTATCGGTACCTCGCTTTTGATTCACCCACGTCTCCAGTCTTGCATACTGGGCTCCAACTACTAAACCTGACACAGAGTGAACAGGAATGACAGTGTGAGAGCGTGAATGAAAGTGGGCCCAGAAATCTGGAGCTTTTTGTTTTGTTTTCATCCAATTCATAAGGGATCTGGCCTAATTTTCAGTGTTTTGTATGAATCACAGAATTTACCAAAATTCTGTAAATTTGGAATTTATATGAATCCGAATGCACAAGTCTACTATACACTTTGGAAGTAATACATTTTTAAAAAAATCAAGAAAAGAAGCAACCTTGAGCTGTGCAAATAAAAAAAGATCTGTTAATTTGCTGTCATGTTCTATGAAATTTCCCAGGACTGAATTTCCTTCCCATGTACTCAATTTGTTAGCCTGGAAAATCTATGTAATTGTGAAAGACATCTTACATCTTTGGCTGAGTTAAATACAATATGTTACAGGCTGCCAAATTATATCTTTCCTAAAAAGTGTTACTCCTCTAAGTCCAGGTTAGATTTCAGGGTGGTATGGTAATTACAGAACGAAGATTTTCTCTTGGAAAGTTCATATCATTATACTAATTTGGACAAATTTCCTTTGCAAGACTGGATTTTTTTCTGAACAAATGAGAACTAGGCACCTAATAACTGAATGAGAGCTGTTTTCCCTTTTGTTCCATGGAGAAATCATACTTTTTTCATTGTAGGCAAGCAAATGTAGACCAAGGGAGCAAATATTTTTTAAAACATTTTACGGTATCCTTGTAAAATGCAGTAAGATTGCTCATCTTGTAAATATAGTAAACTTTGTTAATGAATTGCGTGAGAATGGGCACCTCAACTTTCCTTTTATCCCTTATGCAGCGCCTTCCTGCTAACCAAATTTGAGAAATCAGTTTGTTATTTTAAGAAGACCTGATACAGAGAACCAAATAAAAGTGATACAAGAACCTACCTGTACTGAGGACATGTAAAAAATTGTACAGCAACATTGCAGTTCTGACGAGATTAAAGGGCTTTGTTCAAGCAGAAGGGATATTTCATCTGGGTTTTTTATATCACCATGCAACAAGTCTCAGAAGGATTTGATAGGAGGACAATATCAATATATTATCGTATCTGGTTAGGAATACCTAATCCTCTGAATGATCTGTGGAGTACAACTAAACTATGATAGATAATGCTTGTGTTCTTAACAAAATGGGTCTATACACTTAAAGGTGAGTTGTCAGGAGAGCTTATTGTGTGTCCTTGAAATATTATGAATGACCAAACCAAGTGAGCTTCTGGTGCAGGAAAAGTTTGACTAGCCTCTACTGGTGTCTACTACAAAAAAAGTGTGGTTTCCTTCAAAGTCTCCTCCCCAATCGAATTATGCATTATGGAAGGTAATCTCAGTCTTTTTTGCTTGAAAAAAACCCCTAAAATTTCAGTAAATTTCATTAAATTCAGTTCCTACAATGATATGGAATCAATAGTAGGAATTCCATGTGTTAAAATATCTATATAATTTGCACAGTAGTGGTACATAATATCTTTTTCATTTTGTGATCCCACATGCAGTCATTGTGATGAATCAGATGCCAAGACCTTGCTTTAATGTGTGGTGGGAATACAGGGTGCATATAGATCATGTTGTGGTGCACAACAGATCAAGTGGTGGGTAAGCCAACAGTTAAACTACACTTCAGGCTTTGGTTGACAGCTCATGTCTGATGGATGGATAATTTTATTGATGATACTATAACCATAGTAATAAGGAATATCATTTTAAATTGAGGGATTAAATTTGGAAATCTAAAACACATTAATAACTTGCAGGCTTTGCCACCTCTATTTTTAACTATCTACCTGGAAGGATATTTTTACAGATTATTTTAAATAAGTGACAGAACACCATAGGATCTGGGCTAGGCATAAAGCTATCCTAAATCTAAGACAAGATCAAGGACTGATTAAGGCTCACGTCTCACATCAGGAAAAATGGGCAGACTAGATGTGCCTAATGTGTGTCATGAGTACCTAATGTGTGTCATGAGTACCTAATGTGTCTCATATACTTATCTATACATTTGCCAGTCTTGGCAATTTCGGGGTTTAATTGTATAAAAGCCCTTTTTATACTTGTATTAAACTTATATTAATAAAAACTGAGTGGGTTTTATTGGCTTTGGAATTTAATTTGAGTATTTTAGTTACTGAGCCACAAGTTAGGTTGGGAGTTGTTTTTGTCTTGTCTCTGCTCTACCATTGAGACATACAGTTATAAAAAATACAACAGACAAATACAACAGACTGTAACAACACTGAATGCAATAGCAAATAATTACACCTAAAATGTTCACAAAACAACATCATACATGTTTGGCTATCTTGTTAAATACATCAAATATAAATGTCCAGGAACCACTACAAACTACAAATATTTTAAATTTTCATGTATAAGCCCCCAAGTATGCCCTATGTTGCTTGAAATATATCAGCTTTTCCCCCCATACATCTGACTTGAAATATAGTTTTTTTTTTTAAGGGATGTTCGCCGTAACATCATTTAAAAATCATAGCTTTTACATCATACACGTGAATTGTAAAAGAAGAATGTTTAGCCTTAGTCCCTTCAGTTTTAATAATGATACAATATTTGTTTCACCAGAGGTGAAAAATATAATCCTTAAATATTATCGGATTGAGGTTAGTTAACATTTTGTGTATCTTCCTTTGGTTTTGTTCTGTAGCAGCTCAAGACATACCACTGGCAATGTTAAGGATTTTGTCCTAACACCCCTAGACAAAATCCTAGTTGCTGGCACCTGATTCTCTTACAAGGACACTCAGGCAACTAGATTTTGTTACGAACACTCATATCCTGCAACCGCAAACATTAACAGGCTCAAACTGTATTGTCCAACAAAACTAAAAACCAGCCACGCAAAAGACAGCATGCAAAGTATTCAATGCTTTTAATTTAACAAAGTCCTTCTGGGGCAAATTATTATTTCTACCTTCAAACTCTTTGCAAAAACATGTAAAATGCTTTTAATAGGTTTATTTTTTGTATTCTGCCAATTATTGTACAGATAAAGCAAACAATGTTTGTTTCTACTGGTTTCTATTTTAGAAAATGAACATTCCCACACTGTTGGCAGATATGTCTTATAATGGACCCTTTGAGGGCTTGTGAACTGTGAACCCATTCAAAACGCTCCGAAAATGGAAAATATTACACGTTTATGATGTTTGCAAAGGGAAATACTGTAGGGTGGTGCAACTACCAATGAACTCAGTTCCTCTTAAAACAAAGAGGGAAAACTCATTTGATGGAGTGCATTTAAATACCACACGGTGGATTCTGCAAGGAGAAATAATAGTTTTTACACACTATGATTACTTTGGCAAAAACATTGTTTTATACACTAAGCCAATCACATTGCTTTCATAGTATGGCTTATTAATATCATTAACCGGAAAAATCTAATCTCCATCAGGAGAGAATTTAGCATGTACAGAGCTAGGCTATAAATTTGATTGGAAAAGCAGTTAACAGGTTACTGTAGCAGTGAATGCATGTTTCAATATCCTTTTTGGATAGAGTATGAATTAACTATAGTTTGCTGTATGAGAACCTCGTGCAACATATGCCTAAAAGTTACAATGTACTTAATATGTTCCGTATAGGCAAAATTGCAGTTTCCCAAGTAATGCGTAGAAAAGGTGATCATTTATACCCATGTTCTTTGAGTTTCACTACAAAACAAGGTGTTCTACATATAGAATGGAATGTTTACTTTGTCTAATATGACACAAAATAATTCTCCCACGTTAGCATTATTTTAAATGAACACCATTTTAAAAGTCTTGCAGAGTATGTTTCAGTGTGGTGGACTTTAGAGGCCAGGCCAATTCAACAAAGTGACAACCCTATGAATTTATGAAATTATGAATTAGCCTTTTAAATTTAAAACTTTGGATTAGTGAACACAGCCCATCATTGGAAGACAGGAGTGATGGTCGCTGATAAATGGCCTCTGTACATCTCTGTGAAGATATTCCATAAAAAATTGGCCATTTCCAGCTACAATAGTCATTTACACTATTAACAAAATCTGCACTGGAGTTCTGATCCACTTGTTCGTAAAGGTTTAAGGTTTATTCGTAAAACCCTTTACACATGATATAATGGTACATGTGCCAAAACGGTGCTAGTAATTAAGACTAACAATTGTTTCTAATGGCAATCTCATTATATTTGCTGCCATATAGATTTTTTATAGATCCCTATCAATCAATTCATTGACATGTACTAATCAATAATGTTTTCCATTACAATTTTACAAAAATAAAGTTATTCATGTTTATGTTCATTTGCTTACCTCATGGCCCTAGAGTAAAGGAGTAAAGGAGTGATAGGAAACCTTCATTTATGGTGGTTATAAGAAAGCTCCATTTACCAGTTAGATTCATTTTATTTCTGAAGGTGCACTTCATTGGTTGATGGCAGAGGAGGCCCCTGCCGGCCAATAGAGTTGCTCTTACGGACCTTTAAAATCCTGGCGCCAAAGCTGCTGCATAGTGCGTATCGCTTTAACCCCGTATTAACCCCTTCTGCAAAAAACAAAAAGGGGAAACAACGAAGAAAGAAAAAAGGAACACGAAGAATGTACACAAATAATCGCTCGAACCGAACACAGGAACGGGCGAGTATTTGTGGATTACGAAGATTTCATCCCCCACGAAGACGAAGACGAAGAGTTGGCCGGCGCCCAAATCTAACACTTACTAATCTGCAAGTTGTTTGCAAGGGCGCGTGAGTGCCTTCAACTTTAAACTTTGCAAGCTTCAGGTGATGGCATGCATGTTCAATGTGAAACTAACAAAATACAAAAAAATAATAAAAAAAATGAAACAGGGGTCACTAGAGGCTCCTTTTAACCAAATTTGCAAGTTGCCTTTTTTTTCAACATTTGCCTCACGTATTTAGCTATACATTATGCAGTGCCAACCAAGCTTTTCTCCAGAAGACACTCATTGTGGTCAGGCCTTTATAATGCATAGTGAGATTAAATCATCTTTACACCATCAACTCTTGGGTTTGTATGAAGAGCATGCATATAGCCAAAACGGATTCTGAGGATACTGGTTGATATTTCAAATAATGTAACCATTTAATTCTTAATATTCTTACATTTAAACAATCACATATCACATGCCGTTATTTACCATAACTAATATGTAGGTATTAATAAAACATAAATTGTTATAATTACAATAAGTTACAATAATTTGAGTTGTCATTTTATAAATGTGTTTGTTACTGTTAATGACGTGAGCATCATTCTCTTTATTTAGAAAACAGGATAAATATGCTTGGAAACGTAAAAAAGCTAAGGACTTTTGAAGTTAAATTTTATGAATGAAATGTATATGAATTTTGACAGCAAAAACCCATAAGATTGCTTGTTTTAATTGCTTTCAGAATGTTTAGAACTTTGTGTTCTAATTTATCTGAATGCAGGCCTCAGGTGAAAGTCTGAGCAATGAAAGTAATATAGTGAAAGAAGTTACAAAGCAGTTAAGGCTTGAATGTACATAGTCAAGAAATACAAAATGATTAATAGGGATATGTAATCACCAACAACAAACTAATATGTAATATACAGCATTGGTATATTATTATAGACGTATTCATTGTTACCTGGTCTATTTCCTGGTTTCAGTATAATCCAAATAAGTACATGATTAAATAATAAATTACCAATAAATATAAACAAAAAATCTGTAAAAAATGCTATTTTGCTGCCATACATTGAGGTATGCTAAGCTCTCAAAAGTTTTATGCTGTAAACATAAAATATTTCATATTTTTATAGGTGCGATACTGCAAGAATAACAGACCTGTAACACAATAGGTTATTGTAAGGAAGCATGGCTTGCCAACTTTCTTTGCATTTTAAAATGTTTAATGGACAGTTTTACCCATGATTCTTTATGAAATGATTGACTTTTCAGATGTGGAGGCAGAAACATATTCTACTAGGTTGTAAAATATACCATATTTAAGTGAAAAAACACTATTAATGCCTAGTGGTAAATTAATAGCATTTAAAACATTTTCATTGTCACTAAAAATGTACTTGAAATGTTTGTGGTACATATGATCACTAGAATCTATAAATCTCATGACCTTTCTCATCTACGCATCTCTACTCTAAAAATAATATTGGGCACAAATTATGTAAAGAAAATACTTGAAAATTAAATATATTTTACAATATTTTTAATTTGATCTTTATCAATTTTGAACTTATTTGACATACCAGTAATTTGATTCAAAAACGTATTAAGAGAAAGAACGGGTTCTTTAGCATTATTGAGAGTTTTGACACTATAATTGGGAATATGACCTTTGAACGGAATATGCAATAATCACAGTAAAGCTAGTAACAAACTTTCTTTATATATACGTTTATGTTTACGTGTACAGTGATCTGTAGACATAGATTTTTCATCTTAAAAAATGAACCTATTATACACACATGCAGATTATTTTATGTTATTATTTATATAGAGTAATTTTATTATACTGCGTTGCCCGATGAACGGGCCGTAAAAGTTTGTATATTTTTACAGAATTAAATACATGTAATGAAATCAAGACAAATATATATATAGAAAATATATTAAATTATCATGAATAATTTGTCACTATACCTTGATGATTAATTAATAAGATGTCCCAGGACTGGAGCATAATGGAATTACACAGTTACATTCACAATTAGTTAAAAACAGGAGACAATCAAACATTTGGGAAAACCAAGGTGACAGCAGATAAAAGACATTGTCTGTCTAGAATGCCAATTGTTATCTGCTAGAAACCTCAGACCATGCTTGAAACATGGCATCGTACTAAAAAAAACACGGAATACTTGTTCCCACTTCACTGTTTAACTTAACTCTAGAGCGACCACTAAAATATTTCTTTTGGCCTATCAATGAAGAGCTGAGTTGGCCTGAGAATGGCCACAGCATGAAACTTCTCAGCCTTGCCTATACATTATGAAGGGCCTTCTTGGCCCTTCATATAGACTAATCTCATTTGATCCTTCAGTCTGTCACCATCAGATCACACAGAAAGCAAAACAAGTATGAATCTCCAAAGCTCGTTATGCTTCCTGCTTTTTTATGACTTTTGTAGCAACCTATGGAAACCTTGTAGTGAATTTACCAACTTGGGAGATTGTGACATGCTATCCTTAGGTTTAACTTCTAGGAGATTACCTAATTGTAATAGTATGATGAGAATTACTTCAGACAACCTCAGAAGAGGAAAGAAGCAACGGAATTCATGGATACAGCAATGTCTCTCATGATCAAAGTTATAGTGTTTGTGTTATTTATGTTTGTACAACATCTCACATATATTATTTTGCAGTTATTCACTAAAAAAAAATCTTTCTTTGTTGAAGATATTTTTTAATTGACTTTAGAAGAACGTAGTGATATAGACTATCAGCTGCTGATAGATTAAGTAGAGCAAGCCTTTGTTCCATTCTAGGAACTGTTTTCCTGTGTACTTGGCGTCACTTGTAACTTTCATTGACTTAACATAATGTTTGACAAGAAGACAGGAAACAGCACGAAAAGGCACACTGCTGAAATCACTAATCTTATCGTTTGGGTTTACTTTAGACAGACAAAAAGAATGAGACACTTAAATTACAATATGGACAGTTAATTTCTGTGTGTTTGCACGTTCTGTGGACATGAGTCACACAAGCTTTAAAGACCTAAAGGTCACATCTGAAGAAGGGATCTTTTTTGTTGTTAAAGCAAATGTCACTGCACATCTTGCATTAGGAACACTGGTCGGCTGAAAAATTGGAACAAAATCCTTAGGACTAGAAACAGATTTAAATGGCACATTTAGCGTAATATGTAAAATAAAAGAGAAAAGAGGCAAAAGGAAATTGACTCTTTTTAAGTTTTTTGCAGTGTTTTTACCTGATTTCTATGTTAGTTATTTGTGTTTCTCTTTATTACCTCCCCCTCCGGTCCATAGATTGAAACAACTAAACTCTATATAATGTATCACCAAGTGACTGCATTTATTAACTAAGTTTACACTAGGAAAGTTATTCTGGTTGTACTTCCATAAATGTCAGTTTGTTTTAAGGAATCATTAACATATATTTCAGTTAGTTTTCATAACACTAGTTACTTGATATACTTCTGTTGCTTTGGCCATCGATTATTTTTGAGACCTTAATCTCTTCATGTGTTTACATTCTTCAAATACATTTGAATTTAATGTATTTTACAGGTATATAACATCAGGCATTACATCAAGCATGTCATGCATATACAATTATTATACTTTATATACCCCAGGAATGCTTGAGGGTTTTGGATTAGCTGATTCCACATATTATTACTTTCTTTATAGCTAATGAGGCCCAGGCAAGCATCCTTCTATGACATCCAATCATACCTAAGTCAGAGTGCAAGTGAAACTGGGGCTGTGTGCATCTGCCATCACAAACCCCTCCACTAATGCTTCTTCCTTCTGCGTATGTCCACCATCTGTTACTAAAGTTGGGATATAGAGTAATATGTTTGTGCTACACCAGGAGGCCATACAGGACACAAGGAAGTGTTGCTGGAGAAGACTGTGTTGGTGATTTCTCAGACCTCTACCTCCAAACTATAGCGGATGAGAATGACCCTTGGCTCAGACTTTTCTTGCCCCTTTTGCCATGGGAAAAAGATAGCCCTTAACATACATACTAGTTTGTCACCTGCTCTGTTTATTGTATTGAAATGAAGTTTTTTTAAAATTATTTATTGTATGAACATTTTCCTACTATATCCTTGACATGTGGCTGGCAAACACAAACACTAGTTGACCTGTTTTTTTCTAGTTACATGTGTTTGTCATTCGTTAGTAAATTTAAAGCAAATTAGATTAATTGGTTCATGATTTGAAGGATCATATAATCTCCATGTGGCAGTAATTGGTCTAATGCTTTTCTCCTACTGTGGTAATTGTAATCAAGTTAATCTGTATGAGAGTTCTTTTCATGGCTGTCCAGAAAATGTCATATTTCATGGAGATGTGTTTACATTAAGTAGATTATTGCCCTTCAAATGTAAGCATGAAAGAAAATATTGATCTTAATGTTCCTTCTTTTTTTCTGGAGAAAACACTTTTTTATAACAGTTGGAAAGGAAGGCTGATAGGAGGGGTAGGGGGCTACGATGACCACCAATAGATTCTGCATCCAATTTTGCATTAGTTCCTGTCGATGCACATTGATTTTGAAATACAAGTTCTGAGTGTGACATGCAGTTGATATAATAAGCTACAAAATAACCCACAGAAACATAGAAGTAGAGTAATAATTAGAGTAGAGTAAAATGAGTGATAATTGACCCTATGTTAGAAATATGGGAAATTCAAAAAAGACTAAGTTGATTTTTAGGGTAGTTGTAATGTCCATACTTTCTCAGACTTCTTTCATAAAATCAATGTTATACTTATATTTTAGAGACTAGTTAATTGAGTTGTTTTAACCCCTTAAGGACAATGGGCGGTCCCTAAACCCATTGAAAACAATGCATTTTGAGCCTGTACATGTATGGGCTTTGTCATTAAGGGGTTATAAACTGAGGCCTTTACTTCAGCTCTGGCACTAAGACTTCTAGTTTCCATGTGTTGGAATATCTTGCTAGACTTCACAGTAGCATTTTTGTTGTTATATAAGTTATGGTGGGTAAAGGTGATGGAAAACCCTTCCACTAAAATTAAGGGGTGGTAGAAGCATTATTAAACACTCATCTACAGACACCAGACAAGGCATGAGGCTTGTTTTTTCCTCAGAAATCTCATGGTGCTGCCACAACCACAAGGTAGGTACATGCAAATAAAGTCAACAATTATCACCTTTTGCCTCTATATTCACTTTATACATGGCTCCCTTAATTTTAGTGGAAGGGTTTCCCATCACCTTTACCCACCATAACTTATGTAATGGTATTTTTTGGCTACCCCAAGCCTCAAGTATTAAGCCATTATCACAACCTCATGCTGACGAGTCCCACTAAGGACAAAACAGCTGTACATGAGTGGTGATCTTTGTGAAACAAAACAGTGTGTATTTCCTAACTATGCCACCGTACTCCTTTTTAATTCTGTTATAGGTGGTCAAAAAAAATGGTTAATATAATTTAACACTACCTCTCCGACTCCACAATTGTTGCTATCTGAGCTGTGCATATTTTCAGTGCTTGTCCTGGGATTGTTTCCTTATCCTGACTTTTTACATTGATGTATATACGTCTTACATGCTATGTTATATCTGTAGTCACTGCTACTTTGGAAATCATATCTTGTCTTACTAAAATAAAATAAAATATATCTAAAAAAATAAATAGTAATTTAACACTGAGAAGGGTGGATGAATTTGTCGAATAAATACATTGGGTAATGTTTTATTATGTTATTGTTAAAATGCATTGTTAAATATTGTGATCCTATTATTGCAGGTTATTGCACACGGATTAAGCATACTTTATATACTGAATAATCATGTTGAAAAAGCAAAATATTAAAACTTAATGGCACCTGCGGAGTCCACAAATAGACTGTGTTAATTGGAGTTACAAAAAGTGTCAATTATATGATGATGTTAAAGAGACTCATCGTAAAATGCATGATGATGGTCAATCCAGATAGAGATGATCAGAAACACCTGCCTCATACAATAAATGTCACCCTTGGTATTCAAATCAAAACCCATTGCACAATTGTAAAAGGTTGGCTGAAATATTTAGTTCTATCTTTCGAAAATATGGATATTTGCATTTATTCACAACAATGTTAATGAAAAGGAAGATTGACATGAGGAATGTTCAAATGATCGGATTAAATTAACCTCTAATGTAAAAAGATGTGGGGGAAAGTGTTAGAAATGTGTAATTCATATTAGACACAATCATAAGTAGATCTATCACAACAGAAATACGTATTCTTAAAAAAGTTAACTGAATATAAAAATATATGTATTTATATTAATATTTAAGAATATTAAATCTGGTTAAACAAATCCTTTTTTTCATAACAGTGATTAGCCTAATGTCATTGCTGCTAAAAAGTTCTATCTTTATGCTTAACAGCGTTCAGCTGTACTAAAAGAAATTTAAACCTTCATCTTGTAAAACACATGCGTTTCATTACATAGTCTTTACTTAATCACAGTAGTAATTTGTTAATCTTGTGGATATATAAAGGAACACAGATCAAAGGAATGTATTTCTAATTAAGCACAGAAATGCATTGCAGATGGTGAACACATAACTTCATATAATCCTAAAGTATGTGTTTAAGATGTCATCTTCTTTGGAGTGCAACACCTAGTGCATTTTCTAAAAAATCTAATAACTGAACAACATTATGTGTTCTCCACAATATTTAACTGTAGGTAGAGTAGTCTTTTCCTTATAAGCTTTGTTTGTTACCTATAAACATATCACTGGTCTGCATTGCAAAAGAGCTCTAATTTAGTTTTATCTGCCCGTAGAACATTTTCACAGAATGATTGTGGTTTCACCTAGGAAGGTATTGGCAAAGATCATTCGTGACGTTTTAGGTTTTGTTTTCAGCAATGGGATCCTACCTGGTCTACGTGGTTTAGTGTGTGGCAAATGGTACAGGTTGAAACCATCAATCCAGATTGCTCCAGGTCAGACTTAAGCAGTGTGGATGTGATATTTGTTCCACAATTTGCACCAACCTTTAAAGACTTCTCCTATCAATTATCTGCCTGCCCCTTCATTCCAGGAGGTTCCATACAGTTCCATGAGCAGTTAATAATATTGCAAACTATTGAAATGAGGATGCCAAGGTCTTTGGAGATGGCCTTAAACCCTTTAGAATTCTTATGTTGTGTGATAATAGAGTTTCTGATGCTCTTCTCATGTCACAGCCCTCATTCTCCCTCAGCTATACCACTCTTATAACACGTGACCCTGTTGGGCACTACAGTTACCAAGGTGTCTGAAAGAAGGACGAGTAAGAGTGAGATGCCATTTGGCGCACAAGGCCCAGGGCAACTGCCCTATTTTGCCCTAGGCAAAGGATGACTAGTGACTTGTATACACACATATATAAATATATATCTATATATATATATATATAGATATATATCTATATATCTATATAGATATATATCTATATATATATATATATATATATATATATATATAGATATATATCTATATAGATATATCTATATAGATATATATATATATATATATATATATTATACACAGAGTCATGTGACTTTTGAGAGGTACCTGCCAGTGTGGAAGAGGCTCAATACAATTTAGTTGCCATCACTTGTTTGTGAGCAATTAGCAAAATGTAAATGTCATAATATGTTACCTCCTCCCTAAAGTGACCAAATTCTGAGCCCTAAAGTTAGCCTCTAGTGGGTATATCCATACAATCAAAAATCAAATATCGTTTGCTATACTCAAAATATATATACTCTATAAATTAAAATAATGCTGGGGGGTCATGTATTTTGTTGGTATTATGCTTTAAATGAATCCAAAACAACTAAAGTTTCAGATTCTCAGATACCAGGTACAGTAATGTCTAGTAGTAACATCTGTTGGTATTCCATTTGTTGTTTATATCCATAAAACTATAAATGAATAAACAATGATTGGGCTAAATCCTGGCAAAATGGTTACATTAAATTAATCAGAAATGTATTGATCAGAAATGTATTGGGCAGAGCTAACACGCTAATCACACACAATCCAGTTCTGTCTAACACATACTTATATATATATAACCAGAAAACCCAGGCAAAGAGGAAATAATCCATGAGTAAATGTGACCTAAAAACTATGACACTTAACACACTGAGGCAGGGGCGTACCTAGAGTATTTGGCACCCGGGGCGGATCCTGTAAGTGGCACCCCCCCCCCAAATGTAAAGACATCTACAAAATTATGTTGGCAAGAATATTTATTGCACCAATTTGTAAACTGTATGTCAACTGTAAACAACAAGAAATCTGAAAAAATAAATTAATAACTTATAAGTAAAATAAATATGTTTAAATAACATTTACTGAACATATAATAGTGCTTTCTTTAATAACCCCCCAAAAAAAACAACAAACACAACAAGTTTCTAAGAAGACCTAACAAATGAGTGACAAACATTACAAATTAAGTACTGGCTAAGCAGCTAAAGACACTATAAACTAAAAAAAATTCTGATATTATAATCCGGAGTCACCATAACATTGTTCTCTTTTCATTTGAGCATTTGCATATATAGTGGTGTTGCCATGTCGACTCATGATTATATATACCATATGAACCAGACACTGACTCTGGTATAGCATGACACCTATCACTATATACTGAGCCAGGCAGTGACGGTGGTACAGCATAATGCCTATCACTCTATACTGAGACAGACATTGACGGTGGTGCAGCGTAAGTAATTTCATTATATATTGAGGCAAACATTACAGTGAAACAGCATAACTCCTATCACTATACACTGAGCCAGATACTACAGTGGAACAGCATAACACCTATCACTATAACTGAGCCAGATATTGATGGTGGTACAGCATAGCCGCTATCTTTATATACTGAGCTAGACACTTATAGTAGTACAACATAACTATCATTATACACTGAGGCAGACAATGACAGTTGTGCAGCACAACTGCTATCATTATATTACATAACTGTTTCCATTATATACTGAGGCACGCGCTGACGGTGGTACAACATAACTGTTATTATATACTGAGGCCCACATTGCCGGTGATACAGGATAACAACTATCACTTTATACTGAGCACACATTGACGGTGGGGCAGCGTAATCCATATCACTATACATTGAGCCTGACATTTACAATAATGCAGCATAACCCATATCACTATATACAAAGCCATTGATGTGGTGTAGGCCTACCACTTCAGTGTCTGGCTTAGTATATAGTGGTAGGGGTTATGCTGCATTATTGTAAATGTCTAGATCGATGTATAGTGATAGGGATTATGCTGTACTGCCCTCAACTGCAGATCAGGGGAAGACTGTGAGAGTCAGTACAGCCTTCCCTTCTTCTGACTGCACCGTGACATTGGGAGGTCCTCTCCCCGTAATCATCCCCAAAGTCCATTTGTCCCCTACGTCACTAAACCACAACTCTCTTTTAATTACTCCCTGTAGTTCAGGTATAGATCAAATAAACAACACATGGAAACAGCACGTGCAACTGAATAAGACATAAATATCCTGTATTTAGAGGTATACATAAATAATGTATGGAAACATAGCATTGCAGGTATAAATCAACAGAACACACAAACCCAGCATTGCAGGTATAGATCAACTGGAAATCACTCAGCACTGAAAGTATAGATCAAATAAACAACACATGGAAACAGCACCCCAGGTATTGATCAACTGAATAAGACATACAAATCCTGTATTTGCTGGTAAACATAAATAATGTATAGAAACATAGCATAGCAGATATAGACCAACACATTAACACACAAACCCAGCTTTGCAGGTATTGATCAATTGGAATTCACATAAAAACTCAGCATTAAAGTTATAGATAAAACACCCTAAATTACAGGCATAGATCACAGATTGCACACCCCAAAGCCAGTGTCCACATTGCCCACATAGAACCTGACCAGCACCCTGCGGTGGGGGTGCAAGGCCTCTGTCTCCCAGATCTGCCACTGTACGGAACAGTATAGAGTGATGGGAGTTATGATGTACTTTAGAGCATAATTATAATGAAAAAGACATTGGAAATGGTACAGCATAACACCCATCACTCTCACACATTTACCAATCAACACTTACCAATCCACAGATTCCACACATACCAATCCACAGATTCCACACATACCACACATACCAATCCACAGATTCCACACATACCAATCCACAGATTCCACACATACCAATCCACACATACCAATCCACAGATTCCACACATACCAATCCACAGATTCCACACATACCATTCCACACATACCAATCCACACATATACCAATCCACACATTCCACACATACTAATCCACACATACTAATCCACACATACCAATCCACAGATTCCACAGATTCCACACATACCAATCCACTCTCACTGTCACTCAGTCTCAATGAATGATTTCCTACCTTCTTTTCTACCTCTTTTCTTCTTACAGCAGTCTTTTCTTTTTACAGCAGTCTTCCTCTTCGCTCCTCTTCTTCTGTCTTCTTCCGGGTCAGAGGGCACTGTGGGCGCGGCTTCAGTGCCGCCGGGGTTTGTTGTCAGATCCCGGCGGCACTGAAGCCGCGCCCACAGTGCCCTCTGCACAGCAGCAGTTGCCGCGCGGATCGCAAGGGAGCAGAATCGGAGGTCTTTAACAGACCTCCGGCTCCCTTGAGTGATTTTAAGCCGGTTCAAGGGAACCGGCTTAAAATCACTCAAGGGAGCCGGAGGTCTGTGAAAGACCTCCGATACCGCTCTCTTGCAAGCCTGCTCCTCCAGCGGCGGACATTACTGTCCGTCTCTGGAGGGGTGCCGGGTGCCGGCAAGTTGGCACCCCCCTGATGAGCGGCACCCGGTGCGGACCGCCCCCCCCCGCCCCCGCTAGGTACGCTACTGCACTGAGGGGATCTGAAATTACAGAGAACAACAAAATGTTCTGAAAGAGCCAGACTATCTACAAATTCGAATTGGGGGGGCTTGCCCTCCCCTTGCCAGCGCTGTCGTGGAACAGATTTACTTTTCCATAGCTTGGAAGAATTAAGTCCAATGATCCTATTTGTCACCATTTGTGTCTCCTTTGCTAATGTCCCTATGTCACATTATATCAGTATTCTAGTCTATTGATTTCCATGCTATCTCAGCTTTTCCCTTGAGCTCATGTAGACTCAATGTCAGAGGAACCAGGACCATATACATCTAATACAAATATTATAAAACAAAAGCAATTCTGCGTTCCAACTGTGATCTTTAATTAAACTCTTGGAAACAATAAAATGGCTCTCCAATTTTAATGTAAACGTAAGTGCATTAATGATAGCATATCTGTTAAAATCAATATTTACATTTAAATTATCTTCATTAATATCCATCAACTTACTATAAACTATTTCCATATGTGTATAACTAATCAGAGAACAATAACATTTAATGGTTCACTGATGTTTTCAACAGCTGCTTTTATTACAATACAATGTAAAACATTTGGCTTTTTTTAGATCTTTTACAAATAAGGGGAAATCAAATGCCTCATCCCTTTCATTGGTACAGATGTTAATATTGTTAAACTTAGAAATGCAGAGTTTTGTATTATAAAGACAATTATACTGCATAAATTTATAATAGCTATCAGAGCCGGCCTTAGGCGTTGTGGCGCCCTGTGCGGACTACTCCTCTGGCGCCCCCCCTCACTATCCCCCCTCACTACCCCCCCAAACTACCCGCCCTCTCTGCCCCTTTAAACTACCCCCCCTCAAACTACCCCTCCCCTCTGCCCCTTCAAACTACCCCTCCCCTCTGCCCCTTCAAACTACCCCCCCTCTGCCCCTTCAAACTACCCTTTAACTCCTGATGGGGAACTTGGCCTGTCTCCCTGCTCCAAGTTTAACTCCTGACGGTGACCCTTCGGAATTCCGCTCCCGTTATCTACAAAGACGAAGACACACAACACGAAGAATCTTCGTCTTTTAATCTCCTTGGTCCCTTCCCCATCTAGACTACCTTATCTACACAGCATCGCAGGGGTTAATGGATGCGGAAATCCGTAGGTTCGCCACCAGGAGTTAAAAACGCCATAAAACCAATTGGAGCCCTTCATGCTCGTTTTCATGTTCGTCCGAATACGAATGCACAAGTCTAGTCCCTACAGCTTCTACAATCCACCCAACAACAGTAAAACTATTATTACCTTACTAATCAACTTGCACTATTGCAATCTCAGCCTCTGCTAATCTAACACTAGTCTCACATGCCAACTCCCATCAATCTGTAACACGTGGTGACGAATGGACAGCACTTTTGCAATTTGTTTTTGACAATTTTGTTGGGGATCACCCTCGTTATCATAGATATGGCACAAAACATGCAATTTTGGTTAAAAAAACAAGTTAGTCCAAATGCGCAAGTCTACTTTGTACATTCCAAGATTAAGATCATTCTAGACAATATTATTTGTCAGGGTTTTAATGCTCAATGAAAAATAATCTTCATACATTACAAATCGGTTTTTGTAATTTTTTTTGTAAATCAAAGTTTTATTGATTTTTGTCAAATAAAGGAGGGAAGAAGGGAGACACAGGAGGGAGGGAGCCCTGACGCAGCAGGACATGACAAAGATACAGGTAATAATAAAAGAAAATAAAGAGATTGATAGATAAATAATAATAATATACAAGGTCACGGAGAAATACAAAAATTTGGCACATTTCGTAAAGAAATCCTAACTCCTCCATTTGACCCACAATTTAAACCAGACTGGCCTGTGCAGAGGGATATCAGCTACGAAACGGTTTCATTTCACAAAGGGATTACCACCGTCCGCCCGCCGAGCCGCACCTGGATCCAACCACATGAGGACACGCATAGGAAGCTGTACATGCCTCCAGTTCAAGCCACAACTTATGAGACGCATGGTTACTCCATTCCACTGTCCGCAGTAAATGACAAGCGAGCAGCCTTAGGTTTTTGTAAAAGAGAAACCACCAAGGGCGGAGGTGTCCTTGCTCAAATAAACAAAATAAATAACAAGAAAAAAAGATGCGAGGTAGAGCCCTGAAACATACAGGGGGCCCCATGCCAAAATATCCCTCTTTCTCTCCTCAAGAAGGGGAGGAAAGTTAAAACTATACAGAAGGGAAACATCCTCTGTTAGCCATATGCCCAAGTGCTGGATCTTCTGAGAGTACCAGAAAAATGGGAACACAGAGGCCAGGGATTCCACCTCAACCTGGGGGAGAGAAATATTCAAAAGCTCGGACTTGGTGAAATTGATCTTCAAGTTCGACAGTTGGCCGTATTTATTACATTTGTGCATAAGCTCTGGCAAGGAAACTCAGGGTTCGTAAGGGATAATAGCATGTTGTCCATATATGCAACCGTTTTATGGTGCACACCTCCACATTGCAAACCCGTAATATCTAGGTTACCCCTTACGGCTTCCAAGAAGGGTTCCAGAGAGAGAACAAAGATCATAGGGGACAAGAGACAACCCTGTCTAGTCCCATTGTTTATCGGAAACGAGGCGGAGAGCGCCCCATTAATCCTAACCCTTGCCAAGGGAAATCCATTGAAGCATTTGTGGATCAAAGCCCAAACCCCCGGAGTACCGCGAACATAAACGACCAGTCAAGGTGGTCGAACGCCTTTTCGGCGTCCGTGGAGAGACGCACAGCT
Source organism: Spea bombifrons (assembly GCF_027358695.1). Taxonomy (NCBI): domain Eukaryota; kingdom Metazoa; phylum Chordata; class Amphibia; order Anura; family Pelobatidae; genus Spea; species Spea bombifrons. The sequence goes on along the minus strand of NC_071087.1, from coordinate 129,908,409 downwards.
ATAGATCCTGGGTGCTTAACTAGATGAATGAGATTAATAGCGTGAAGAGTCCCATCCCTACATTCCTGTACTTTGGTTTTTATTAGACGTTTATTTTATAGGAAAAGAAAATACAATAAAATATCTAACAAGAGAAAGAAAATATCCAAAAATATCTTTCTGTAGGCATTGTAATGTTTTTAATGCATTAAAATCTACCAGAGTGAGAATAGCGTAAGTGATGCCTTGGTGGAGTATTTTTTTTACCCTCCTATGCACTAACATACTAACATACTAACATGTAAACTTATTCTAATATCATGCACTTATAAATAAATGCACACATTTCCTCTCTGTCAGGCGCAGACCCGTCGCGTCCTTCGGGTGAGGACGCGCAATGTCTGTGGGGCACCATGCCAGGTTATGTCCAATCCTCCTGGTCCATGGAGATGTAGATGAAGATAGAAGTTTAAAGAGAGAAGATAGGAGATGAAGAACAACAAGATGCAGAAGTGGCTGGCAGAAGTGGTCAGTAGAGAAGGTAGGGAAACATTTAGAGCGCGTGAGAGTGAGCAATAATGAGTCTGATGGTGTGAAAGAGTGTGAGAGAAAGGGTCCACGAATTTCGACAAAAATTCTGAGCCTTCTGTTTCATTTTTATTGTGGGGGGGGTCTAGCCTCGCTTCTGTGGCTTTGTACGAATCGCTGCATTTGCCAAAATTCGGTAAATTTGTAATTCAGATGAATCAAAATGCACAGTTCTCATACACACATGCTAACACCAATCACATCACGTATTATTCTGGAACCCCAGGGTCAGATGCCTGGATATGAATGTCAAATGCCAGGAAATGAATAAGGTCAGATAGCTTAACTCGTCCCCTATGAAAGCACACAAAGTCTTCTGTATTTTCTTAGATTTATTAGGAAAGTCACAGAAATAAAGGCACTTGTTGGTTGTAAAGTGTTGGAGCTTCTCTACAAGAAGGTGCTTTGTTATGGGTGGAAGTGCTTCTGCAAGGGGAAGGTAAAAACGGATTGCCTTGCAAGGGAGAAGATAATCAGAACCTATACTCACAGAGGCTGCTGAGATAGAATGTCCAGGGGAGAGATACAGGGGAACAGGAAAAACACCTAGAACAAACCAAGTACAGAAAAGTTGCAGGGGAGGAGGAATAGCCCAATCTCAGCTCTGATAATTGGAAAGTTGCCAGGGCAACCAGCCACTTAAAGGGAAAAAGGGAAATAACAAAACAAACAAACTTGTTCCATGACACTCCCCGTCTGGTATCTGGAGATACAACTATATATAAACTTATGTGGAACATATGTAAATACACAACAACAATACACAAATCCACATTCTCACTGTGATGTAATGCCACTGGCTCCAGGGTTCCTTCGGCAAGGGATATCCGGTGGGTGCACAGTTCAGACTACCTGTGCGCTTCGCAATCCGTCGGATAGGTGGTCAGTTTATCATCAGGCATATGGAGGAAAGAGATGGCTATGTGTCTAAGGTGTGCCATTGCTCGGAGAAGGGCTGTCCAGCTTGAAAAGCGATGGAATCGTTGTGATCCGAACATGTTTCTGGGCAGTATGCTCGTCAGTAGAACGGATGCTTTGGGTCTTATTTCTAGGTCCCCTTCAGGATCCACAAGTTCGAAGTGATCAGCTACGGTTGACAGTGTTTTATCGGGTTGTGTCAGAAACGTTGGTCCGGTAAGCCATGACGTATTCTGTAGATATGCTGCAGGCACTGATCTAGTGGCGATATCAGCAGGATTCTGATCTGTGGGCACGTAGTGCCATTGGCTTGGTTGGGTCGATTTCCTGATCCTTTCTACTCGGTTGGCCACGTATACATAGAACCTTCTTTTCTTATTGCATATATAACCTAACACCACCTTACTGTCCGTATAGAACCTGATAGCATCTGGTTTACAGTCTATTTCATTTTCAATGAGTTCTGCCAGCTCTACTGCTAATACTGTGCCACATAGTTCTAATCTAGGTATAGTATGGTCTGGTTGGGGTGCCAGCTTAGCCTTGCCAAGGATGAACCTGGTATGATGTCTACCATCTGCGTCTGCGGTTCTTAAGTAAGCCACCGCTGCTATTGCCTTTGTTGAGGCATCTGAGAATACACAAAGCTCTTTGCTGAATGCAGTGGTGAGGGATGTCGGCGAGTAAGGGCGTGGGATCTGAAGTTGCTCGAGGGTCTTCAAGGAATCTTTCCATGTCTCCCACTCTTTACGCCTTTCTGGAGGTAGTGGGGTGTCCCAGTCCTGTTTTTCAAAGGATAATTCTCTGAGGAGAGACTTTCCCTGTATTGTGACTGGGGCAACGAATCCCAGCGGGTCATAGAGACTGTTTACAGTAGACAGGACTCCACGTCGAGTGTAGGGTTTTTCCTCGATGGACACCTGGAATGTAAATGTGTCTGCCTTGAGGTTCCAGCTTAACCCCAGACTTCGTTGTATGGGAGGTGTGTCGGTCCCCAGATCCAAATTCTTCAGGGCACTTGCGTGATCATCTATATGAAATGCCTTCATTACCGTGGCACTGTTGGAAGCTATTTTATGCAGTCTTAGATTGGCAGTTGCTAGCATCCTTTGAGTCCGTTTGAGCAGTTCTATGGCTTCTTCTTCTGTGGGAACCGATTTCAACCCATCATCCACATAAAAGTCTCTCTCAACAAAATCTCTAGCGTCTTTCCCATACTCTTCCTCTCCTTCTTGGGCTGTCCTTCTGAGCCCGTAGGCAGCCACTGCCGGCGATGGGCTGTTGCCAAAGACATGCACTTTCATTCTACACTCTATGACTTTGTCATCTATGTCGTCGTTCTGGTACCACAGGAACCTTAGGTAATTTCTGGAGTCTTCTCTTACAACAAAGCAGTGGAACATCTGTTGGATGTCTGCTGTAATGGCGATTGGCTCCTTGCGGAAGCGGATCAGCACTCCTAGAAGACTGTTTGTCAAGTCTGGTCCAGTGAGTAGGACATCGTTTAGAGAGACTCCCTGGTACTGAGCACTGGAATCAAACACTACTCGGATTTGACCAGGTTTCTGGGGATGGTAGACGCCGAATGAGGGAAGGTACCATCATTCCTCGCCTTCATTCAGAGGAGGTGCTGGTTCTGCATGACCACTAAGGAATATCTTCTGCATGAAGGCCACAAAATGATCCCTGGTCTCCAATTTCCTTTGTAGATTACGGCGGAGCGAATTAAGTCTAGAGATGACATGCTCTCTGTTGTTTGGGAGGCGTCTTCTGGGCGAACGGAACGGTAACGGTGCCACCCAACTGTTTGATTCGTCTTTGAAGAACTCCTTATCCATTATCTTCAGGAATTCTCTGTCTTCTATTGATAGTGCTTGCTTGTCATCATTCCCTGTCGTCTGGAACACTGTACATCCTAGGTCATCAGTGTATTTTTCTGACTTTAAGAATGTCTCCTTGTGTTTTGATCGTATACCCTTGTTTATCTTTGTTTCCAAGCTTCTCTTTGACATGGAAGTGATATGGACATGGTTTAAAGAGAGATATACGACCATTCTCCAGTAGGTTTGTTCGTAGAGCTTTTACATTATCTGGTTTGCGTATCTTGTCAATACACACTTCGCCCACTATCACCCATCCTAGATCGAGCCTTTGTGCGCACGGAGCATTATGCTCCCCATTTCGTTGTTCACGGATTTTATGTGCTCTCATGATGTCTCTGCCAAGTAACAGCAAGATCTGGGCACTTCCATCTAGTGGTGGAATGCGATCAGCTATCGCCTGCAGATGGGGATGGTGGCGTGCCACATCTGGTGTAGGGATTTCGCTTCTATCCTCCGCCATATGATTGCACTCGATGAGTGTGGGGAGAGGCATCCTTACTTTGCCGTCCACTGAACATATGGTGTAGCCATTTACTCTCCTCCCTGTTGTTTCTATCTGCCCTGCGCACGTCCGGAGTGTATAAGGGGAGGTGTTATCTTGTATGTTGAAAAGGTCAAAGAATTCCGACCTGACCAACGATCGATTGCTTTGATCATCGATGATGGCATACATCCTTATGGCTCTTTCAGGTTGTCCGTCTGGGTGCACGGCTACAAGACATATTTTAGAACAAGATCTGCCATCACTGGCTTCCCCACAGACCTCGGTGCACTTAGATGCTACAGATAGGGGGGGTGTGCTTGGCTCTTCTTCCTCCCCGCCCTGCTTTGTAACAAGGTTAGGGGCCTTGATTGTTTTAGTCTTAAATGTCTCTGGATGTAAAGCTGCTACGTGTCTGTCACTGCCACACTCTGTGCACTTTATAGCTTCTTTACACTCTTTGAATAGGTGACTTGTAGAAGCACAGCATTTAAAACAAATCCCCAATTCTCGGAGTAGGGCCTTACGCTCCTCTATGGGCTTCATTCTGAACCCAATACACTTGCTAAGCGGATGTGGCTTTCTATGTATGGGGCATTCTTTGTTAGGGTTTTTTGGTTTCTTGTTTCCATTGACCGACTGGTCTAAACTCATTTGAGTCATAGAGGACACGTCCGTTCTGTGGACGGAGATGGGTGTTCTAGTGTTATTGAACCTGGCTGCAGTATGTGTATCTAACATGAAGCTGGGGTCATTTTTTGACCGGGCTGCTTCGCGAATGAAACTCAAGAAGAATGAGAAAGGGGGGTAGGCAACTTGCTTCTCACGCTTATATTTTGAGCCTTGTAAAGTCCATCTCTCTTGGAGGCTGTAGGGTAGCTTTTCCAAGATGGGTTTCACTCCACGAGCAGAATCAAGGACATTGAGCCCTTTTAGGGATTGGTCTGTCCTTGAAGATTCCAGCTCCTGCAGCAAGTCCCCAAGTTCTCGCAACTTTGAGTAGTCTTTGGTTGTAATTCTGGGAAAATTGTCTACTCTCTTGAAGAGTGCGTCTTCGATCGCTTCAGGACTACCATAGCATTCTTCTAGTCTTTCCCATACTAAATCAAGACCCACTTCGGGGTGGTTAACATTTGCTGATCTAAGCCTCTTTGCATGTTCTGCAGATTCTTTCCCCAGCCATTTGGTTAGTAGACTGAGTTCTTCTCTTGCCGAGAAGCCCAGACTCTTGATAGCGTCTTTGAATGTGGATTTCCATATCCTGTAATTCTCCGGACGGTCGTCGAAGTTGGTAAGACCTGTCTGCACCATGTCACGCCGGATCATGTACTTGCCCATGTCTGTTAGGCCTGATACATCGATATGTCGGTCTTGTTCTGGTGTGGTTTCACGGAAGGGCCTTGTGTTCTCCCTTTCCTTGGCCTGGATGTTTGATGATCGCTGATCAGTGTGAGGAGCTGTTTCTCTATGCGTGGGCCTACCTGAGCTGTGAGACTGTTGCAGTATATCCATATGCCTACTGACGTGTGGATCACCGCTGAGAACCTGGCTATACCGGGTTGTGCGTACCCTTGAAAGAACAGCGTCTATTCTTTGTGGACCTAGAGAGTCTTCAGCGTCTGAGATGTCACTCAGGCAGTTCCGAGATGGTGTACTGGTATTGATGCTGAGGAGGCTCCTTACATAGTTTGCGGTGCGTTGATTTATATCTTCTGGAGCTGTCTGGTCATAGGTCTGCTCCCCGCCGTCCTGTAGTGCGGCTGCTTCAAAGACTTCGGCTTGCGCTATGGCGGCGGCCGCATCCTCTTCCTTGCTTAGGGCTTCCAAGTTTGCATCTAACTCTGCCTTCCTACGTGCTATGGCAGCGTTGGTGGCTGCTGCGGCGGCCACTGTAGCCTGCTCCTCCTCTTCTATGCGGGCTCTCTCTGCCCTTATGGCCGCCTCTTTCCGACCATATTCGGCCCTAGCACGCGCGGCCTCTGCGGTGGCTCGTGCCTTGGTGGCATTCGCGCTTGCACTAGACACATTAGATTTCACTGATTTGCTTGACCTGGAAGAATGCCTGGATGTGCTGGAGCGCTGCGATGCAGTTTCCAGGAGGAGCTCCTTTCTTTCACTTTGCGCCTCCATAATGGCGGTCTGCACAATGCCGTCGCGTTCCATATCGATTGTTTTTTGCAGATCGCGTTCTCTCAGGCTATTAATTGTGTTGGTTCTTGTCAGATAGGTGAAATATGCTTGTGACAATGCTACATAATGTCTATGACATGACTTGATTTGAGTTATGGCTCGCTTAATGTCCTTTTCTCGTTCGCCAACATTTGTGGCATTACTCATTTCAATTTCGATTTCTTCCCATGCCTTTTCCAACTTAGCACGGTGCATCTCAATGTCAGCTTCATATTTTTCACAGGCTTTTTGTGTCAGTGTAACTGTTCGCTTAGGCCTTGCGCCTTCCTGCATCTGTTGCAGTTGTGTGGCTGTTTCAGTGTCTGACCTGTCACTCTTATGTGTTGTGTCTGGTGAGGGTCTGAGTTCTTCCATGCTGCAGGTGTGTGTAGGCCTTTAGCCAGTTCGTGTGGCGTGCGGTCTGTAACCTGTGTCAGCGGTTGGAGCCGTTTGGTGTCCTGCAGCAGTCAGCGTAGAGGTAGCTGTACTGACAGGTATCCGTAGCTCTAATCCCTATCTTGGCTGATGTCCAGTGGCGTGGCCCTTGGTAGCCTTAACCGTGGGGACATGCACAGGGGTAAGTATAACTGTTGTTCCTAACTTAGTAGCTGGGCAGAAGGTTAACCCAGGCAAGACACAAGAGTGATAATTCTGTGAGTAATACACTGAGCTGGGTTGCAGCGCTGGTGCCTATATATTGAAGCTGTGGAAAGCTGGAGCTTTCTGTGCTGCTCCCAAAGCACATGGTATCCGTTTTTACTATTCTGGAACCCCAGGGTCAGATGCCTGGATATGAATGTCAAATGCCAGGAAATGAATAAGGTCAGATAGCTTAACTCGTCCCCTATGAAAGCACACAAAGTCTTCTGTATTTTCTTAGATTTATTAGGAAAGTCACAGAAATAAAGGCACTTGTTGGTTGTAAAGTGTTGGAGCTTCTCTACAAGAAGGTGCTTTGTTATGGGTGGAAGTGCTTCTGCAAGGGGAAGGTAAAAACGGATTGCCTTGCAAGGGAGAAGATAATCAGAACCTGTACTCACAGAGGCTGCTGAGATAGAATGTCCAGGGGAGAGATACAGGGGAACAGGAAAAACACCTAGAACAAACCAAGTACAGAAAAGTTGCAGGGGAGGAGGAATAGCCCAATCTCAGCTCTGAGAATTGGAAAGTTGCCAGGGCAACCAGCCACTTAAAGGGAAAAAGGGAAATAACAAAACAAACAAACTTGTTCCATGACACGTATGCTAATACCAGGTGCTAACACAAATGCTAACATGATACATTAACACACATACTAACAGTTTACACTTACACATGCAAAGATCTTATGCCCACACACATGCTAACTCAATACAGAACCACACACTTACTCTACCACCATACACATACATACAGTCTCTTCGTACACCACCACCAACCAACTCTCCACTTTACTTACTTGTTGTGAAACATTAACCAGCTACCCCCCTCTGCCCCTTCTCACTATCTACCCCCTCTCCCTACTTCTCATTATTCTTACTTACCTTGTTGCCGGAGTCCTGCGGTGGGAGCGGGAGGCGTCCGCATTCCCGCTCTGCCGCGGTGCGCGCTTCATATATCATATTCCGGCGCTCAGCATGAAACACCGGCACCGTGACTGAGCCACGGAGAGCGAAGGGCGCCTTAATTTAAGTCCCGGGCAGGCGCCCCTGCTGCCCTGCTGCCCTGCTGCTGCCTTTAATCATAACAGCAACATAACAAGAATATTCAGAGATAACTTTTTAGAATAGTTCACTATTACTCTGTGGTTGAAGTTTCATGGGCATTCCAAGAGTGCATGTATATGTACATTCCAGGTGTCTTTCAACAAATCTCATCTGTAAATGTGATTAATGTATGTCTACATTCATAGTTTTTTTTCTGCAACTCAAAAGCACAAAACCTCATGGGTGATCTTCTCATGAGACTACATGCACAATAATTCATACATTTTGTAATGAAGAAGAACCTATCTCAATTAAGAGGAAATAACTTCAGCCTGATATAACCACAGACCTGCTACAGAATAAAAGAAACTTGTTCTGCAGGTATTCAGTGTTCCTTAACATACAGTCATTAAAATTTATAGAGCTTGGTTTTTCTTTCCTTCTGACTGTTTATTTAGTGTCTAATCACAAGCTAGAGACGTCCCATTTGTCCTGTGTATTTCCCTGTGATCAGGAGCCAAGAGTTACTGGAAAGCTCTTGCTTATGTGACTCTATGGCTCCTTTAAATAGGCATGCTTTTGGAAAATGTACACTACAGAGCTGCATTTAGATTGTTGGTATCCTGCATGATGTAACTGTCATAAGTATCTATGGTTAAAGAAGCCATCTGCTCATCCTATCTTATCAGCTTATCACTTCTTGTTGTAAAACCTTCTGTCATACAACAGGTATGCCGATATTACAGAAAAAAATAGTACATGGAAACATTTCACTTTGTACTCACATTTCAGTACATTTAATCTGACCTTATGCATTAAAAATTGATTCCCTATGAATAGTAGAGTTTAAAAAGGCTTTGTTGAAACATATTCATTTTGTGTTAACTTTATACTAAATGGAGAATAATACAAAAACACGTTGTTACTACACTTGTGCATCCGTATTCGGGCAAACATGAATTCAGCACCAATACCGAACATACGAACAGGGCGGCGGCAAAATGTATACGAAGACGAAGACACACAACACGAAGAATCTTCGTGTTTGTCTTCGTCTTCGTTTACTAATCTCCCTGGTCCCTCCTCCATCTAGCCTACCTTATCTACGCAGCATCGCAGGGGTTAACGGGAGCAGAAATCCGTAGGTTCGCCGGCAGGAGTTAAAGGGCCGTGCAAGCGATTCTATTGGTCGCCTGCAGGCGCATCCACTGGCAATTGATTGTTAAAGGAGATCAGGCAGCAGAAAGCCAGCGATGGTGGCTTCTGCTGAAAGGGGGGAGTCCAGGCTGTCAAACGACAGCCTGATCTCCCATGTTACAAGAAGGTCAGCATGTACCAGTACGTCCATTGGGGTTTCTTGAGGTGCATTTTATGGACGTTCCGGTACTGAGGGACTGAAGGGGTTAAGAAACAGAGAGCCATTTGCACTCTTAAAGGCATGCAGATCCTTTTAATGAGGTCTCTGGAGGCTGTGCTAAGATGAGAACATCTCTCTTGTAACCAGCCCATTGTACAGTGGGACACTGGGGGCTTGATCATCCGAGAGGGCGATTTGCACCAGGGGCACTGATGCCCCACCTGGACCTGCCACCCTACCCCTGGGCCTAGTCTGCCTAGGACAGAATACATCACTGCTTAAATGTGCTATTCTACTTTAATAACTAAATGCATCAAAACATCATTAGTTTTACTTTTCAATGGCAAAACCCTATCCCGAAATAATTATTTTATCTTTTTTGCCTCATTGATTATTCTTGCTGGGAGCAATTACTTGTGACATGACAAAAAAAATATAAAATATATTTCAAGGAAAATCATACAAGAGGAATAATTAAAAATGTATGTGTCCACTCTCGTTACATAGCAAACAGAAGTACACAAAATATGCAAAGAAATTCTGTAAAGATAGAAAAAAGTGTTGCACTTTAAAATGAATAAAGTAAAGGAAAAGAAGAAAGAAAATTGAGAAGAAAACCATTTTGGCCTGTTTGCAGACCCCACGTATTGGAGTTGTGAACAAGCAAATAGAGTAAACCTACTAGACTGTAAGGCCTACTTATCTGTAAGGCCTAATAGATGACAGGAAGTGAAAGTAAAGGAAGTGAAATGTTAATCTACCTTTTCCCAATAGAGTATACCGCTATGCAGTCTCCCCAACTCTCTGATATAAAAACCTCCCATAAGAAAAGAATGCTCCATATGATCAAAGATCATACGTTGTGACTAACAGATGCAAAATACTATCTAATGCTATCTTAGAAAAGCATACCAAGAAAATGGTTACCTTCAGCAACTTTTTTAAAATTCATATATGTATTATCTGTGAAGATTACAAAGACATAAATCCAAAAAGGTTGTTGACAGAAATGTTTCAGAATATAATTTAATAACGATCACAATGCAGGGCATTTTAAATATAGTCAAAACAGCATGAAACATTCTATAAAAATTCAAGGAGATCTATTTAAACATCTATGTACTTATCCCATTTGTTTGTTGAATTAAACACATTTAGAAAATGCTTTGATGCCCTTTAAAGCATTTAAGAACTATAACTGGTTCTTGATTATCAATTTGCAAGTTCTCAATGTTATAAAACACTTCAAAAGAACTTGTCATTTAGAATGTACTAAACAGAAATACCAAAACAGTATCCAATGTGAAATGTTTTTATTTTTTTGCTGCTGTCCACAAGTTGATCTGACATTGAGCTACATCCAATAAGCACAACAGCTGGGTTAGCATGACATTCGGGTCATGGAAACCCTTATTAACTTGAAAACATTCTAGGTTGTAAAAAAAAATATAAAGGTTTTGCATGTGTATAAATATCTGTATCATCCCCAGACTATCAATGGAATTTATGCCTGAAATAAGCCAGTAATATAAAGTAAACAGAGCACGGCAAAAGAGTGCAGAGGGTCTGTCCTAGACTTGTGCATTCAGATTCGTATGAATTGCAAAATACAGGGATTCGTACCAAGCCACAAAAACAAGGCCAAACCCCCCACGAATTGGAGGAAACAAAGCAAAAACCCACATTCACTTTCACTCTGTCTTACTCTGGTTCACCCTCACGTTCTCTAAATGCTTCCCTATCTTCTCTGCCAACCACATCTTCTTCATCTTCTATCTTGTATCTTCTATCTTCAATTTGCTATCTTCGTCTGCATCTCTGCTAACATATCCTGACGGGAACTTCCACCATAATGGTGGTGCTTGTGTTGACGTCTTCTCCTCAATCCACCAACATTTTGGTCCTAACGTGAGCTAAGGCAATATGGAGGTGGTTTTGGTGACGTCCTCTCTCGCAATTCTTGTCGAGTTATGTCCGCGGAGATGTGCACAAAGATAGCAGATTGAAGATAGAAGGGAGAAGATAAAAGATAGAAGATGATAAAGAAGAACACGTCTAGTCTGTACTATATATTGTATCATATAACAATAATTTACACAACTGTTATACGGTATTAAAATTGACAAACTAGTAAGTAATAGACGTGCAAATAGGCGAAAGGGTCTTTTCGGACAATGAATTATATTCCCTGCCCATTCGATTTGGACAAAAACCGGGGGGGGCAGTTTTAGTTTGGGAGCAAAATTTGTTGCCCAGTGCCCACATTCACTCTCTCTCGCACTCTCTCTAAATGTTTCCGTACCTTCTCTGCTGACCACTCCTGCTTCCACTTTCCACAGCATTTTCTTGTTCTTATATCTTCTGTCTTCTCTCTTTTGTCCGCAATTCCACAGACACAACCTTGCGTGATGTCTGCTCTCTTGATCCTCCAATTCGGAGTAGAGGACCTCACCGAAAGCGCTGCCATTTTGCCCTAAGGCGAACTTCAGCCAAAATGGACTCCAGTCTCCAAATCTACCCTCCTTGCTGCGGATTAACTGATATTTGACCTCTTGCTTGCCTCTTGGATTGCCCTGTTTGCCTTTGCCCTTGATCTCTTCTTCGATTGTTTGATGCTTCCTTGACAATTTGGATACTCAAAGAGAAATGCCTTGAGCATACAAATGCCACCAACTTTTCACCTTGTTCAGTCTCCAAACCCAGACGTGCCACACCAACCGTGCCTACCTCTGTTACTACTACAGAAGAACCCATGCAACTAGCAGCTACTTGTGAGAAGAAAGAACATTTGAATATACCGTAGGACTTCTGACCATTAAGTCCGGCTTTGTCCTGAAACAGTGGCTATCATTACCATGTCCTCTACTTTTAGGTGGATTGGCTCCTCACCTCTCTCCCTGTCTCTCTACATTGGACGCATAACACTTGTCTTCTGGATGGTATAATAGACTTTGGAGCCAGTGACACATATACCTTTTGATTAGACTCTTCAAGCACAACCTTGAGGACAGGTTCAATAAAGCTCCTATCCTGATCCTGCCTGGTCCCATGAAACCATATTATGTCGAAGCGCTTGCCTTTCTTTGATTGATTGCCACCTGCCTTGACCATTTGGACTGTTCCTGATAACATCTATTACTGAATTTTTTTTTGCACCCATGTATTTCTACCTCGAGCTAAGGGGTCCTGCTTATCTGCTACCGATAAGGGTGGTAGATATACTTGGCAAGAGATAGCACCTCCTGCTCTATGTTACTACTTCAACCCTAACAGTAAAGACGAAGAGGGAGGGGCTGGTATGTGGAATATGCATACAGTTGTACACAAGGAAAAAAAGATGAGATTTAAGTATCTTGGTGTTTGTACTCAGTACAGTACTACAAATACCCTGTGACTAAGTAAGGAGAAATTAAAGCTCAATAAGAACGGTATGAGACCCTAGACATAGGAACGATCACCTCAAAAGCAGAATAGTGATATTCAGAGTGTTATTATATTTGAAGTATAATTTTTTAATTACCTAACTGTGTAGCTGAGAGGACAATCCTGCTACCTGCAGATGGTGAAAAGATTATAGTAAATGGTGTTTGGACCTCCGAACACTGTTAGAGTTAGAACATCTGTTGGCGGGAACACAAATCATCCTACATCAGGGCAAGTATTGCTGACACGCACAATACCTTGTTATTTTTTATTATTTCAGTGAATTAATGTACAATTACACCAGTTTTTAAAGTTCTCAGAGGTTTAAAGGATTCATGAATATTAATGTTTACATGTCTATATCGAACTATGGTGCCGAAAGGCAAGTTACTTGAATAACAGTACTTATGATAGCATATGCAAATATTAAGGTTTAAACACCCCTTTTATGGGTTCATATCATATTTGTTTAATTCCATAACCATGGACAGCAGCCTACATTCAAGTCTAGAAAATTGACAAAACCTTATAAACTACTTTAAAATCAACTATAGGGTAGGTACATCTGTAAACATACTGCCAAACTCAGCACAAATTTGTGACTTGTAGCCTGAAATAACATTTTTCCAACTAAACATTTTTGAATGCACTCTTATCTATGTGGGGGACTATGGGAGTGTGTTTGTGTATATGTTTGTAATCCTATGTGGATTATGGATTGTTTAAATTGTAATGAGGTATATTTGATTTTGTGGCACATATTTATAAGCCATTTCCATATGCATTAATCACATTGTACCATATGTCCATATGTGATTTTCTGGTATGGCTATAGTAGCAGCCACCAGAATATGGCTGCAACAGCAGTGGTGTCCACTAGAAAACATACTTTAAGAATTACAGCTCTAAAATATGTCCCTGGATTCTTGATATGTAGTGGGAGCAGCATTGGGTTTTTTCCTCAAACTTACATTTTGTATGCCACTCGACATGTGGCCAGACATTGCATGTGTCTATATTAGAAGTCTATATCATCCGAATGCTGAAACTTAGTCCTAATCCATGTAGTAAACCTTTTTAGTGCCCTTACTTATTACCTATTGACCTTCTTTGATCTTCCTGCCACGGCCCTTTGGGCTGATTATTGATTTCAAACTAAGTTTTGTCCCTTAGTACCTTTATTTTCAGAGTGTAGCAGTTATGTCTCATCTATGTCCACTAAAACCACTTGCTATGCAACCTTGCATCATTTTTCATCTTATTTAAAGTCTATTGCATTAAACCATGATTTTGTGGACACAAACTTTTGATCCCAGCCATTACATTTCAAATGCAAATTACGTTTGTTCACAAAATTTTCTTTTGCTTCAATTTAAAAGCAATAATCTGAAACTAGGGCCTAGTGGTCCCTATATTTTAAACTGAGCCCCATCATGCACAATATTGCCTTCTTGCCTTCTTTGCAGATTTACATTATTACATTGATTCAATTTTTTCCAGGCTGAGATTTGCATTCAACCATTATGCATCATCATATGTTCATAATATAATAACCACAAAGTAAGAAAATAGCAACTACCCTGCAATTAATACCGTATTTGCTCGATTATAAGACGACCCCGATTATAAGACGACCCCCCAAAATCAAAATATTAATTTAGGAAAAAAACAAAAAGCCTGAATATAAGACGACCCTATAGGAAAAAAGTTTTACCAGTAAATATTAATTCATGTAAATTATTTTTTCATGTTTAATAAAAGCTATGATTGAGAAAAATATATTTTTTAAATTTCCTTTTATTTGCCAACCTGCCCCCCCCCAGTTATGCCACTCTGCCCCCAGAAATGCTTTATACCCCCCTATTTGCCACTCTGCCCCATGATATGCCTTATACCCCTATATGCCACTCTGGCATATAGGGGGTTAAAAGGCATATCATGGGGCTGAGTGGCATATAGGGGGTTAAAATGCATTTCTGGAGGTATATAGGCATATCATGGGGCTGAGTGGCATATAGGGGGTTAAAATGCATTTCTGGAGGTCCAGAAATGCATTTTAACCCCCTATATGCCACTCAGCCCCATGATATGCCTTTTAACCCAGCATGTACTGGCTGCCTTGGCTTGATAGGAGTGTGATTGCTGTTAGCAGTTTGATATATATATATATATATATATATATATATATCAAACTGCTAACAGCAATCACACTCCTATCAAGCCAAGGCAGCCAGTACATGCTGGAACCTGGGGATGATAGTAGTGGGATTACAGCCTCCCTATGCCATGCTACAACCCCCACCCCCCTTACACATCCATGCTATCACACACAAACACATTTAAATACTCATTCATTCCATTAATCACACATACTTCACACATTAAACACACATTAATCACACATACTTACCCAAAAACCCTCCCCCACCCCCTTACCTGAACTGCAGATCTCTCACTCGAAGACTTCTGCAGGGGACCGGCTGTAGAGCAACTTCTCTGGCCCCGCCCCCAGAGGAGGGAGGGGGAGATAGAGCTCTGTGAGGACGCTGCAAGCTTCCTGTCCTCCTGCTTCTAACAGAAGAGACGCTGCTCGCGACCGGTAAGCAGCATGGCCCCAGCAGACATTTTTTGGGGGGTCTGAGAAGACGACCCCGATTATAAGACGAGGGGTATTTTTCAGAGCATTTGCTCTGGAAAAAACCTCGTCTTATAATCGAGCAAATACGGTAATTCAAACACATATATTACATTTATTAATTGCAACACAATAATTAAACTGCAATTGTATTTATTACCCTGGAGCAAAAAGGAACATTGTGCTATAACATTAATATGTCTACCAAACAAAAAATACCTACTCAACAAACCCCTATATATAACAAAACCACATTGTGATATCAGAATAAAATGTAGTCATTATCGTGATTACCATTAATGAAAGCGGATCCAGAGAAGCAATAAATAAACAGCAAAAAAAGAAGTGCAAATATTTGACCACAATATGAGAAGAAAACACAAGCAAGTCATTTTAAGCTTAATTTTATTAAGGGGTTTTAGTGATTCCATATGCCTGTGCTACTCTCCTAATTAAAACTTAACAAATACCATAAATCAATACGCTTAAAACTTCAATAGCTTTGGCTGAAATTGTCCAGACTATCTTTGATGGATTTGGGTGATATTAGACTGTGCCTGGAAATAATCACTATACCAGATTTATAAAACCAATGGTGAAAAAAGTGACATTTCGAAAAAATACAAATGTCAGTGATGCAATAGAAATCTGATCACAAGGGAAAATAGACAAATTGATTGCAACTCACAAACAAAAGCTGAAAAAAAATAAGTTACCAAGTATAAAGGGTTAAAAATAAAACCATTAATATATTGTTTCCAACACAGTATATTTCCACTTGTTTTAGAGCTGTGGTTAAATTAGCAAGCCTAGGCCTAGGTTAGGCTGGATGTCACATCCAAGCGCTCTGTATAGAGGGTGGCTTAACCTTTATAGACTGCTGGAGATGCAATGAACTGGGTGGACTCTGTGAAGATCTTTTACATTATCAATAAGAAATTGATGGAACGATATTGGTGCAGTTAGCTATTGATTTATGCCAGAGTGAAAATTTTTATAAATTGCATAAATAAAAAGTGATTTGATCATCTTTATTGATTTAAAATGATATAGCACTTTAGGACCAGTGGATGATATGTGGCAGTATGCTATGTTCTTATAGTCTTGTCAGCTGCACAGTGAAGGATCAGATCGCACAAAAGATTGCCACTCTCAGGCACCAGCCAACTGGGCACTTGACTGGCCTTTCAGATGGCCAGTCCGGCCCAAGTATCAAGCAAGGAAATGGAATTCTTGATGTTATTGTAAACAGTTACTTCAACATATTATGCCATGCTCATATGTGATTGCCTCTCTGTCTTATCCCTTGAACAGCCCAATCGGTATGTTTAAACAGCCACACTGGTATGAATTCATGCAATCTCAAAAACTTTTCACATTTTCTTTTGGGTGCTATTTAGTAAATATCGGTGACACTAACACACCTTGAAATTGATGGTGTGTGTGGTGCCTTTTTATTCTTTTAATTTGATGTTCTCTAACTATTCACTGGCCCCACTGCCTTTGTCTTACACACCTATGCACTTCTGACACCAGGACAAAAATACTATAACACAATTACAAAATGAATATATATATATATATATATATATATCACTATTGTTAAAAAGCAAAGAACATTCAAAATCTGAAAAAGGAGGAACACATACGGAATGGGAAAAAAATGAGAAAAAACATTGAATTTATTTCTAACTTTCCAGCACTCCAGCATTGTTGGCAATAGAGTTCAGTTCTGTGATTTGTCACTTTCAAGACCATAAAAATCATAGCGCCTTGCGTGAGAGATTTATTAAGGTGACAGTACTAAAAACTGCACGCAGTTGCAAAGTCAGTGCCAACAACCATTACCAAATATTACTCCAAAACGGTCTTAATAAAATGTAATTCAGTGCTTTCAATATAATACATATCCGAACATTTTTCTACGTTGAAATTTATATACTGTTTTCAAAAGCAATCATTAATTTTGCCTCTACGTAGTGATAATAAAACCCCCAACATACTTGTCACATGGAAAAAAGAGACAATTCCCCAGTAAGGGAACATCACAAAAGCATTTAGCAACCTCTGGGTACATTTACCCAAAATACATTGCTATTTTAAATTTAAAATATAATAAAGAACTTGAATTACTTGATTTGTCAGCTATTTTGTTGCTTGAAAAGTGTAGTGTTGTGTGCCTTTAAAAAATGGTCGACCCATGTCATGGGAGTTTCAGCTAGTACGCAGTTAATGTGATGTCTTTCTATTGTAGTTGAAGACTTTATCAGGGTCAAAAAACGGTTATGTACAAATTACCATGGACTTTTGAGGAAAATATTTCCTGGATGAGTGCCCTATTTATTTATCCATGAAGTAATCCATCTGTCTAAAACAGCACAACACACTGAAGGATACATTCATTTGTTCCCAAACTATTCTTCCAACGGTTGCCATGGAACATATGTTTACTTTTCCTGTTTCAAAATGAAAGGGATTTTACACAATGTTTGCTTTCCAGTTACAATGCTTTTCACTAAATCTAGCAAGAAAATATTTTATCGCTTTGTTACAATGCTGTTCTTATATTTATTACCCTTTATTTTGAATTTGCCAAAATATTCTTAAAAGCTGCACAGAGGAAAGAGTTCACAATAAGGTTTGAAACCAGTAAGAAACATATACAGGAACATAAGTGTTTTGCTCTGTTCCCAAGAGTTTACAGTCTGGAGAGATATAAAAAAAAAAATTCAAATGATTCAAATGTATTTTAGGGCCGAATGTCCATAATCCATGTTAACACCTATGCTAATTTGTTAGAAGGTGACAGAGTAACGCAATGCTGTCACCCGGAGAGCATTGCATGTCAAGTTCTTGGCAGAATGACCTGTTCGCAGTCAGTATATTGTTTCCACAAGTCGTTGTACCAGAATGTGGCCTAATCTTCTTGATAAAAAGCCCAAGATATTGTGAGCTAAAGCTATTTTACATTTGCTTGACTAAAGCCAAAAATATAACTGCTCATGTTCAAACAAATGGTGTTCAAAAAAGGAAACAGGGATAATTGGTGCTTAAAAATGAAACAGGGATTTTATTAACTTTTCAGTGTCAGCTGACAAATTTGGTGTGTGGTGTTTGTTCAAGTTTAAAAAAATGGTATGGTCCAAATGGCATTACAAAAAAGCATCCGAAGGACTTTGCGTGTGTCTTTAAAACATGGCAAAATAAAGCACTTACATGTTTCCTATATGCCATTGTTATATTCCAGTGGGGGGGGTATAACCCCCATTGGTGAAACAATTCTGAAGTGGTTTATATCATCAAAGGGATAATTCTTAAGCAAAACATGTACAGAGACTCAAGAAGCGTAGGAAGAACTTAGTGGTTGAGGAAACTGATGAAACAAAGCAAGTGCTGTTTAGGCTATCTCAGCAAGGAGATTGGACCTTTCTAACCTTTGTTATATATAATACTTTCATCTTATTGCTACATCATATGTTCTAAATTGCTGAGGGGGGTAGGGGAAGGGGTGGAGGATAGGAAGGGAAAGGATGAAGCAAGATCAGATGGGCACCCATGGAAGGCATACCAACACTCAAGCTCACCTGCCTTTTCCCATTGATAGAGGGGGTTGTCACAGCTACTGGGGTAATTTTGATGCCTGAGGAAGTTGGGTGATTGAATCCCACTGTGTTAAGTTTGCTAGGGATTGGTTGTTGTAGTTGGCAGAATGTGATTCGAGGTGAGAGACTCAGGGAGTTCACATATATATATATAGTGATGTGTGGCTGGGGGCTAGCAGTATTTATACCTATCTGGTTGGTAATTGATCTTCCAATGGGCGGCATTAAATTTAGTTACCAAGCAAATTTGGTGAATGATTTCGGCTGTTTGATTTAGTTGAGCTATGGCTATCACAATCCAAAGCCTGTCTGAGATGAGCGAATGTGATAAGGAATGAGGAAGTAAAATGCCTGTATGTTGCATAAGCCTTTAGACACCTTCCTTTCTGTGTAGCTCATGTTTTTACCTAATTAATGTTGTTCTTTCTGTGTTTTTGTACATAACATTTGCAACAGCTGTTGTATTTCTTAAGCTGATTTGTACATTGTTTTACAAATAGCCAAGGAAGCTTAACAAAATCTGGGAAATCAGAGTTCTGCTCATTATATTTTGATCCAAAATTAAGTCAGTTCTCTAGTGGACAGCCAGCAGAGCCATTATCTGTACAGGACAGCTTCATCCAAATGGAATGCAACTCTAGACAGAGCACAATAATCAATTTGTTAGTTTTAACTGTTACCAAACGGTACTGTACAGTATAAGCCACAGGCCTGCAATGTTACTTGAAATCTAATAGCAACGTCTCTAAACCAAGATTGCTAAGAGTTTGTAATGTGTATGGCCTTGTAATACTTAAATAATATTCTGGGGTCTAGGCAGTATTGGACCTAGAATAAGAAATGTTTGACAGAAGTACAGTACGGTAAACATCAGTTCTATAATAATAAGTTGAGTAATGCTGTAGTGGTGAAATAAACAACAACAAACAAACAACCATTATATTTCTTGAATAGTCCATCATTTGAATACATTCGTAACTGCATAATCAATATGAAAATTATAAAGATGAAAATATATGTATTGTATAAATAAATATATGTGTTGGTAAAACTTTAATCTACAGTAATAAAAGATAAATAAAGTACTATTGGTACCTAAAGTAAATTTGACTCTATATAAAAACCCTAACAGCTTAATCTTCGTATAACATAGAAACCTGGTCATCTGGAGAATTCTCTAAGTTGAACAGATGGCTTTATATAATATGTGCTTTTGGACACTACAAACACAACTTGTACATTTAATGCATTTAAATTAAAGGTAAGATAAAGCCTTTTCTTTGAACCTTGATTTTAAGGTTTATGAATAGGCTCCATAATAAACAATAATGTTCTAGTGCATCAAAAACATTTTAGACCACACTAAATCTTCATTGAACATCTAATGTTACCCATGTATAATTCCACATTTCCATTTTCTTATTTCATACAAATGGAAATAAGCAAATAAATATGCCTTAATATGTGTTGCTGTTATATCTTCCTGGATCAGCTTTCTGGAATACTAGGGTGGTTCCACTTTACATAAAAACAGATATTAATATTACATTTCCCATTGTATAGTTAATCACAAACGATTACACAGAAAGGCAGATCAACAGCACTGAAACTGGATGTGTTTTTTAGATTATAGATGTTGGAACCTAACAAAATCATCTCTGCAATCTCAATCTAGCAAATACAAACGTTGAATACATTCAACTAATTTATCATATCATTTTATTATCAGAATTACCAAAAAAATGCAAAAATGACCTGATTTATCAGTTTATTTAGAAACTTAGATCATTAGATTTAAAAACATAGTATAGCAATGTTAAAAGAGCAAATAAGGGTTAATACGAATATTTCTGTTAGACGGTTAATCAAATTGTAAATGGCTATTATTTGAAGTCTTAAGGTCAGTTCATTTAGAGCAGGTAGGTACATGTTCTTGTTTCTGGTGCAAGCTATACTTTGTACCTGAAAATGCCCATGTTGTGTTAGAACTTCATTTAAGTCAAAGCTTACATCATGGTATAGTGGCATAGGGCCTTCTATAACTCTATGCCAAATAGTGTCTGCATAGAACATGATGTAACAAGTATGTTCTCTACTGCTGATAATGCTAGCTTCCCCTTTCAAAGCTTTGGATCACACTAAGGTACACTTTGCAAGTTCAACTTCTTAATTTTTAGAGCATCTGTAAGTCTAGTGATAAGATTTGAAATGACTCAGATGGCAGCTTTTCAATTAAAATGTTGTTTTAACTGAAAAGGGTTATGTTAAACTGGGTGAGTTGGTTGGTATAAAAAAATACGCAAACATTTGCAATGAATGTTTCCTTTTTTATCGGTGTGCTTTAGCTCTCATATAGATGAATATTTATTAATAAAAAAAAAATAAAACAGCCTCATTTTTACTCCTTTCTCGGTTCTTTGTAACATTACAAAAAACCTAGCTGTACGAATTTGGCTATGCTATGTTACTTTCAGAGTTTAAACTTGAGGAAACTTACAAATGTGCAGGTTTTTCAAGGCCATACTACTCCCACAAAATGTCTTTATTTTTAATGCATTTACATGGATTTCAGTGTTTTTTTTTAATACATGCAAATCAATGTATCAATAATAAAGATTTTAAATTGCTGAAGCCAGAAAATGAGACTGCGGACTCTCTGGAAGCATACGTTTCCTGCGCATGCTTTGTAGCATTCCCATTAAAGTCAATGGGATCCGTACTCCAATTGAAATCAAAAGGAGTGGTGGCAGAGTTGAACATTCCTCTCATTGGCATGAGTAAGAGTGCTAGTGAGCATGTTCACATAGCATAGGAGCAAAATGGGTCATAAGTCTAATTTCATAACTCCATTAACTAATGAATGCCTGCAACAATTGCATGCAGTAAAATGAATTGGGGTACTGCGATTTATTAAACATTGTTACAATAGCCACCTATGTTTGTATTAAATGTGTGTTTTCTGAGAAACTATGAAATTATTTGCCCAAACGAAGCCAGTTGTATGTCAAAGACAATTTCAAAGACATGTAAAAACACACCGATGATTGGTGTCACCCAATAGGTCACCTCATCTTGGAATAACTCTATTCAAAATCATCCAAGTTTTATATGTACATTTTTACATGTGCTTAAATAATCAGCTAAAGAAATGTTAACAATGTCTCTTTCCTACAGCATATCAGTAGAAAACTACAAGATCTGCAAATAATTGTTGTTCATGAGTCATTGCTTTGCAATAAACCTGACCGTACAGTGTCTCCAAACACTATTAAACACCAATATATATCTCGATTTATTCCATTCATTCAATAAACACCTTTATGTTTTTACCACATCACTTGGAAGTAGTTCATAAACCTAGAAACAACCCCCACCAGAGTATTTATACTAACATTTCATTCCTTATGTTTATATATATATATGGGTTGCATTAAAATGTGTCATTTATTTTACAGTTTAGTTAAAAATAATCTTACAATATATTAAGTTCACTATGATAGTAATTATTCATGCACATCTTCATTTATTATCTTGTGTATATGTTTATCTTGATGTCTGAAACAGTACATGACATAAAGCATTTAGGCAAAAACTTGCAGCAAATTGTGTAATATTTCCATATAACTGATATAATGTTTACATGTAAGCACCAGGATATATCTACCAACACTGTTAGACTTAGGGATGAGCTGGCAATATTCACCGCTAGGGACAAGTCTAGCCATGTGGCTCAGTAATAAAGCAGTCCAAAATACATTTGGCATACTAAACAATTAATGCTCAGTTTCCAGAACTGTTCAACAAACATACAACAAACATAGAAAGCCATTAAAAGAACACCCAAAGGACACAGTGAGGGTGTAAATGTTGTCTAGTGTCCCTGTTACACTTGGTACATGATGTGATGATAAAATGATTTATTGAATTACTAAATCACTATTGATTTGTTAGAAATGCTTTCTGTGCTCTTGCTGTTTTTCTTTTGAATTTGTCTTCTACAGGTTCCCAATAAAAGACAATATCAGAGACCACATTTTTAGCAGTTTTAAAACTAGGAATTTTATGCTTCCTTGAATAAATTATAATCAAATTTGATAAGTGCTTCCCAAGCCTTCAACTTTCAACAACTGAATTTGCAACAGGAGGCAATATACAAAAGAGCTATCCAGAAATATTCTCATTGTAGTAACAGACAAAAAGTACCCAGTCTCTAGCTCCAAAAATATCTTCCTTTCCATCTTCAGCACTAGAATGTTAAAAATGTAAAAAAGGACCAAAATAAAAGAAAATAATCAGTCTCATGCTCTCTCAGAATGTCTTCCTACTTTCCTCGCCGACCACTTCTGTGTCCCTGTCTCTGTGTAGCTCTGCTTCTTATGTTGCACCTTATCTTGTTCCTGTCTTCTTCGTCCGCTGCTCCAAAAAGTCTTCTTTCTTTGTTCACTTCTCTGTGGACAATAGGACATGACCTCATGGCAAGCTTTTGCAAAATGGCAAGAGTTTCCAGGCACACTCAGGGTGTGCAGAGAGAGTCTCACATTTTGTGAATTTTCACCTTAAAAGTTATTTTGGGCAAAAGAGTGGAGCCTCAGGGCACAACCTCCCCCTCGTTTCTCCAATCAGGAGAAAGAGTGTGCCTAGAAGCTCAGCCATTTTGCAGACGTTCATCGGAGGTCATGCCCATAGACAAGCAGCCATAAAAACAAGACAGAAGAACAATATCAGGAAGAAGCATGAGAATAAGTGAGAGAATAAGCGGAGCTGAGCACAAAGGAGACAAGGACATGGAATCCATCAGTAAAAAAGGTAAGGAGAGAGCGTGAATGAGAGTGTGAGAGAGTGTGAATGAGAGCATCAGAGAGTGCATAAATGAGAGTGTGAAGGAGCGTGAATGCAAAAAGACCCCACCCCCCAATTTTCATCCGAAATGGGCTGGAAACAGAATCTGCTGACAGACTTACATACATACAATTTATAACAAAACCATATAATCCTAAAAGCATCAGCTGGGAAACTGTTCACTGTATTTACTTCCCTTTCAAAAAAAGAAAAAAAGAATTGCTTCCTCAAATGTCCCCAGTGTGTTCTTCTTTCCAGTGTGAGTGCATGACCTTTTTTTCCCCTCTAACAACCATTGTTTACTGTAAAATTCATCCTAGTAATTTCATATTATCTATGTGCTTAAATATTATTAATACCATGAGTCTATTACATGAATAAAACTCTATTCTCTGACTGCATTTAGCTATTCAAAGAAATCAAGTTTATACTTTTAATATTTAAGTTATAACGATACTAGTCCTAACAAAATATTGGGAAAAATGTTGAATTTAGCTAACAAGTTAGTGGCATACGTCTGTTTAACCTATAAAGCAGAGGGGGAATGCTTAAGCAATACAAAATTAAAGTTGTGAAACAATATCCTTCCTCTTTCTGGCAGATTGTTCAATAAATAATGTCTTAAAATGAATTGATAATTTTTCAGGCTGGAAATGTGTTTTTTGGGATCGTCAACAAATTGCTAGGCCCTAAAAGTATGTATTTAAACAGAATTATTATTATTATTTTTTAAATCACTAAAATCACAACACATTCACCAAAATGTGTAAAATACTCTAAGACACATAATCTGTTTTTAATTAGAAGTATGCATTCTTTTGGCCTGTAGTGTTTTTGGGGTATAGCTGTGGCTTAACTCATTGAAAGATCCAAATCTCACACAGAAAAGTATGGGAAAGAAAGGCGTAGAAACATTTTAGCAAAAGGTAGCTTAATGGGACATAATGAATACCTCGGGAATGAACATAGAATGAAGGAGGATTAAGTTAAAATTCAAAATAAATAAATAATTATGAAGACCCCAATGAGTCACCATGGCATCAAGAGTAACGTTTGGTTCCAATAAGTATTTCTGAGGGCTCTCTATTCATTTCTGACAAGAGCAGTGCAAAACAAGTAAAAAAAAAAATATCAAACATTTTCATCTCTTCAAAAAAAAAAAAAACCTTTGCTTCTCCCCAAACCAAGTATTTAATCAAAAGTTTAGTATGTGAGTGTTGCTCTCCAAAACATGCAACCACCTCAAAAAAAAAACTATCAATGTACTATATGTTTGGTATTGCTATAATCAGGACAAATTGCTGAACATAAATTCGTTTTTTTAGCAGTAACTATCCTGTGGAAGAAATCAATATTTTAATATACAAAATTGAAGACAAGATATTTTTATTCAACTTTTGTTTACTTTTTATATTTTAATGATAATATATAAAAGGTAAATTATGGTCAAGGATAAGCACTGACAGGGTTCATGGCAGACTTTTTTTTTTAAAGTTACCGGAGTCATTGAAGAACTCCATACATTTTTTTAATTTAAAACAATACTAAAATGTATTAGTTAATGATTTTAATCCCTTACATAGACCTGCAAAAAATTAACGCAAACACTGTGAAGATACACACACACACACACACACACACATGCATTCACCTTTCTTTACACACATGTATTTATGCAAACATTTGTAGCATACACTTACCGTTACAGGTACACCTAACATAAAACGTATGATAATAAAGAGTGTGTAATAACATTCGTCACACAAAACTGGAGTTTGCTTACCAAGGACCTGAATCAGTTCAGCTGCACTGCATTTTAACCCAAATGAGACTCAATTCAAAGCCTTCTCTGACACCATTAATGGGGCACCTGTGTGGTAGGTTTGTCCAGAACCTGAAAATATGCACAAAAGATATATACAGAAAGGGAAGCACACCCTTAAAAACACATACACATTCAGATTCCGGGGTGCTGCTGAAATTACCAACATGTACACAGAACAAAGCAGGAGATCAGCGCACACCCAGCTAAAACCAGTGTGCCAAAATTCGGACCACCTCCGGTCCTTTCTCAAGACGTTCTTTCTTGAGAAAGGACCGGAGGTGGTCCGAAACGTTGGCCGTGCTGATTGAAATAAACTAGTGTTTAATGCACTTTACTACAAAGACCCGTGAGTGCCCATTTTTCTTTGGTTACGTATATATATATATATATATATATACGCACACACAAATCTATACATGAGTGGATTGTTTTTCCTACTCAAAAAAGTTTAAATTAAATTTTAACCTAATTAAAGGGTAGGCTAGGTGTTCTTATCTGATGTCAGATTCTGTGTATACATATTTTCCCATAATTCTAGATTTATTAGCAAGAGTTTAACAGGCTCCTTTCCAAAATAAATGAGAGAGCACAACGAACCAAACAATAAAAACATCATCCAAGAAACCAAAACATGAGCCAGAACCTTTTACTTGTGTTTAATGAACTTCAAGGTAAGCCTCTGGCACACATTATTACACACAAAAGAAACTTTGTGGGGGAATATTGACTTTGTTAACTATACCAATTCCAAGAAGTAGATTTATCTAATGTGTCAACAGCCTAAACAAATAATCCTAACAAGACATGACCATAAACATAAAAAAGAACCACAAGACTAAACGTTGACCAATGCTATCCTTTTCCTAAAAGTACTATAAATTAATGTAGTGATATAGATGAGAGTTTTACTAATGTAAGGTTGAGAAATGACGCAGATTTGCTGATCCACCCATTCTGTTCATTTTTCTTTTTGGGTGAAATCTAGAGAGATCCCATGCATGACCATACCTGGAAGAGAATATTCATGATGTACTCATCTTTCTCATCATTATCATGACATTATCATTATCATGACATCATTAAGACAAACCACTTATATAGTATTATAGAGAGATATCATAATTAATGTATTAAGTAAACTCGTGAATATATCTAGCCACGTTGGCAGTAATTTTTCATTAATAGGTCCACAATCCAACAAATAACTAAAAATCAAGATACAAAATATTTACTCAATTGTAACCAAACCCCAATTCATTCAATGTAAAAAAACACAAAAACAAAAACTTTTATGTGCATGATATTTAGTTCATCACAGTTAGCATAATCATTTCACAATAGGTAAAATTAGAGTCAATGATATACAGTATATGCCTATCAGGGTTACTTTACTCCCAATAAAATGTCACAATCATCACCATCATGCAAACAATTCAGCACTAAAAGGTAAATTAAAAAACATATACATAGAAGAAAAAATGAAAATATTTTAAAGATAGATATTGAAGGTCAATAAGCAAGATTACTGGGGTATCTGATCAAAAACATACTTTTGAGTTTATGTGAACTATTTAAACATGACTCACACATAAACAATAGGATAATAGGCGGCACTCTATCAGTCCACAAAAAGCTATAGAGTATACATCAATAAAAAAGCAGTGCTAACACGGGCTAGATAAAAAACAATGTGATAGGAGGTGCACATACCATTTAAAAACTGTCACAACCACTATATAGTTTGGATTTTTTTTTTTATATTTTCATAATGTTCAAAAACACGGTAGCAAAAGGGGGAGACAGTACATCAAGCAGCAATTGAACACATACAAAAATACAGCAGACAGTACCGTAGTATAGTCTAATCAAAAAGATCACCCTTGATAAAGCCATTGTTGGAGAAACGTCGGGATCTCTTTAGGACCATTGCTGTCCGCCCTCCTGTCCATATCTTTTCATTAGACTATAAAAAAACAAAACAAAAAAAGGAGCACTTTGAGGCCTTCAAAAAATAATGCTTTCAAGTTAATGCATTTCTGTTGTGATGTGTGTATCTATAGATATGTGTGTGTGTGTATGTTGGTGTATATGTTAGTCACATATGTATAAAAATTTAAGTTAAAGTGTGCTTGTTTTATATATATATATATATATATATATATATATACACATGTACACATACATTTTATTGTATACGTTGTGGTCCCAATAATCAACAGTTCTAGCATATAAACCCTTAAAACAACACTAGGACATTGATCATAACAGTGGACAGGTGGAAATGATTATGGCAAGTACTTTTTGTTCTCACGAGTACAGAAGATTCTAATCGAGTAACTATAATATTATAGATATATTATCCCTGTAAAATCATGGTAGCAATGTTTGAATGTAGAATATAATGATTAGATAATGCATGACTAAACTATTTACCCCATTTCTGGTTTACATCAGCCAAATCTAGTGATGTTAATTCAAAGTTCCTTTTCATAAAGATTAGTAGTGATGGATAAAGTAATGGTATAAGGGAACATTGACATATAGTAATGAGTGCAAGGATTTTTTGGCATTTATCCGTTCATATAAATGTCCACTTGTCCACTTTTTTTTCCTGGTAAAACTAACTATTGACAGGAGCAGTTCCAAAAGACTAACTAAAATAATTGACCAGGTATGAGTCATAGATCTAGCCTATGTATGTTTCGTTAAGGGGTTTGACACTGTCTGCCGCAGAAAACGTATTAATAAACTACAGTGTTTAGCTTTGCATGTTAAAAGTTGAACAGATAAGACAATGTTTGAGAGATAGGAGACACAAGGTTGTAGCTAATGGTGTATATCCAAAGGAAGGTCTTGTTACTAGCTGTGTACCTTACGAATCTGTTTTGGGACTCAAACCTTTTAATATTTTTATTACGAAATGCTAAGATATTTCTTATTGCAGATAATACAAAGGTCTACAATAGGGAATTGGGTGTAGTTACTTCTGAGGGCTTGAAGGTAAACAGGCAATGCAATACAGTGTTGGAAAATGAATTGCTATGTCTGAAGATTGTAAGGTTGCGACCAGGGCCCTCTCCACCTAATTTGTCAATTCTAGTCTTGTCATACCCTTTTAGATATACGTATTGTAGAGTAAATTGTTGGCACTATATAAATAAAAGATAATACTACTACTACTACTACTAATAATAATAATAATGTCATAGCTTAACACAGAAAAGAGGTGGTTCTGCAACCTAGAGTATTGTGTACGGTTCTGGAGGTCCCATCTCCAGAAGGATATTAACACATTGGAGAGAATTCAGAAGACGGTTACTAAAATGGTAAATGGTTTGAAGGATAAATATAATCAGGAAAGACTAAGGGATCTAAATATGTATAGTTTGGAGGAAAGAAGAGAGAGGGGAGATATATGACATTTAAAAACATGACGAGATTTAACCCCTTAACGACAAAGCCCATACATGTACGGGCTTGCAGTGCAACATGATAATGACAAAGCCCAAAGAGCAACCACAAGTGCCATCATGCAAATGACGTTGCTGCCATTCACAAGATGGCGTAAACAATTAATGAGTTCACAGAGGGTCTATCCAGACCCTCTTGAGAACTCTCGAGCTCCTCCTGCAGAGTAAAAAGACAGCATGATTTCCCATGCAGCGGCAGGGATGTGTCCCTGCCGCTGCAAGAAGTGCTGGACGTACCTGTACGTCCATAGGGGATTCTTGGGATGCGTAGGGGACTGAAGGGGTTCAACACACCCGAATAATACCTAAATACTGGACTGTTAGGTGTGCCTTGAGAAGAGGGTTGATGAGCACTGGTCTATGGGAAGTATACTAGCAGTGTTTTACTTATTTAAAGAGACATACATGCTTTTGAAGTCAGAAGGGGACATTTTTGATCTATAGTAAAAAAAAACAAAAAAACAATTTCACTGTTCTTATTGGTTTTGTTGCAAACAGCTGTCAACATTGGTTTCACTATATACATGTAATCTATCCACAATACAAAAGCCTTGTGCTTTAGTTCAGAGAAACTTGATACAGTTGAATTTATTTGTCCCCAATTTGTTAAAAATCATTTTCCAGTATTTAACTAATTTCCATTTCCTTTTATTTTTAATTGTTGACATCATGTGTTTGTTTTAGACACGGAAAACTGAAACAAGAAGTTCGGTTTTTCGTTGATAGCTTGACTTGAGGTATATTTTACATCATGGGACAAGACATACAAGCTTGAAGTATGAAATATATACAGTGAATTACATATTTTTATAACGTATCTTATTAAACTAACAAAATGTTTGAAGATTGATGCCTGTGAAAACATGTTTTTAAAATTATAACCTCCACTGAGTATATTTTTTATTAAATATGTATAGTTTTGTAGTCAAAGTGGCCATAAGTCTAATAATTAAATAAATTATTATAACATAATACCAAATCGATCTTTTTTATCAAAGCAGCCAAAAACATTTTGGAACATACTTTTTAGTAAGTTTCTTTTACTTCTTATTTAACAAATATAGCTGGATATTTGATTATGTGTCTATCAAAGGTTAGTTAAATAAAAAATATATATATAATATTTTACATAATCCTACAAAGTATATATTCCCTGAAAGCACACCCCCTCAAAGAAAGACAGACAAAATCTACCTTCCCACAAAAAAACACCGGATTTAGCATTTTTTTCCTCAATCTTTTCCATGTTTCAGACAAGTTTGATGAGTCATGCTTGTCTACATGGGACAAAAAAAACACACAGAAATAAATCTTACTTGTCTCCTGAGCATAGTAATATCACATGTGTGATAATTCAGTGTTAAACAATTACAATAAAGCTCCCATCGAGAGAGTGCAAGTTACAACTAGAGAAACTTTAACAGTTGAACGATAAATGCACACTCATGGCTACCCCAAGCATAAAAATAACCCTGACAGAGAAAGAAATGTCCCCATAGGATTAGAAAGCCATCCCACTTACA
Organism: Spea bombifrons; assembly: GCF_027358695.1. Taxonomy (NCBI): domain Eukaryota; kingdom Metazoa; phylum Chordata; class Amphibia; order Anura; family Pelobatidae; genus Spea; species Spea bombifrons. The sequence goes on along the minus strand of NC_071087.1, from coordinate 129,878,032 downwards.
GTTGTAGGTGGCTCATAGCAACAACAAAAACCCTCCCCAGATTTTTCTCAATTCAGACATGTTTGATGAATTCTGCATGCTGAGCCACATGAAGCAAAATAGTATAGAAATATAGAGAAGCTATCCTACTTTAAGGAATCTAATCTCGGCCAGTCGTTGGTCTTGTCTTATATTAAGGATAGCTAAATGCTTTCCCCTGCATGTTTACATTCTCTTACTGTATCTACCAGGAGGCTGCTCCAGTTGTCTACCACCATTTCAATAAAGTAAATTATTTCACAAAGATAGGAAGCCAAGGGGTTAGAGTGTGTGTGTTTGTAAGTATGTTTGTGTGTATGTCTGTGTAAGTGCATTAGAGTGTATGTGAGTGTAAGTCTGTTATTGTGTATGCGTGCAAGTCTGTTATTGTCGGGATCCCCAGCCGAGACCCCGACAGAGTGCCTCACCTGACGCTGCTCCTGCTCCCTCTCAGTTCGCTGCCCGCATGGCCCGGATCGATGACATCACGCACGGGGGAAGGGCGTCCCCTGGCAGCAGGTTTAAAAACTAGCACTGAGTACGCATCCCACAAACGTTCACTGGCTGCGGGATGCGCACAGACAACCTCCGCTGCTGCCGGCACTTCCGCCGGGGCTTCTATGGTGGAGCACTGGAAGGTCATGTGATGCCGGCGCTCTGTCACAGAAGCCCCCAGAGAAAGTGCCGGGAGCAGCAGAGACTGCCAGAGAGAAGGATCCAGGTCCCTTGCAGCGCTGCGGGGATCTGGATCTTAGTCTTGTAATCAGACCTCTTTTTAAAGTCTGATTAGAAGATGACCTCGAATATAAGACGAGGGATATTTTTCAGAGCATTTGCTCTTGTCTTATAATCGAGCAAATACGGTATTTCAGTTGGATTTCATGTAATGCTACACAAACATATACAAAATAATCCATATTGATGAAGTATAATAAAGAAAATAACTTTAAACAAATTTCAAAAAAAAATCTGGTGCAACCTTCAAAAAACACATAATTAGTTAAGTAAAGTCCACCTGCGTGCAATATAAGTGTCACGTGAGCATTAACTCCTATATAGAATACATTTTAGGGATGTACACTAAACAAATAATAGAAACATAGAAATAATCCATTTATCCTATAAATGCTGCCTTAAGTCCTTGTTATGCGAGACTCCCTGATGACTATACGGTATGTGGAATTGCATGCTACACATTTAAACTATTTTAGGTAGTTCAAAATATTTATAAGTTTACATTTTGTTTAAAACATGAACAATTTGATTTTTAAACCAAGTTAATCTCCTGTTCCATATGTGCACACTTATGCTTTCTCTGTTTAGTGAATCAACCTCTGGGTTTCAGCAAAATGCAATGCTATTTGTATTACATTATATAGATCCTAAGCCCAGCATGGTTTTTAGACTAACATTAACATTCAACTGTAGGTCAAGGGAAGGAATCTAATATATATATAAATCAATTATTTTGTGTAAGATTGGAGTGACTACTGTGCCACGTAGAAAAAACATAAAAAGTCCTGATAAAAATATAAATTTCAACTCAAAGCTACTCAGGCTACATATCAGTGTCACTGGATCATTTATGGTATTCACAAGACTGTCAAAATGACATCCAAATAAAAGAGATTTTTTTTTTTGTCTGCTGACCCAGCGTTGGTTTTAATCCAAGTCCTGACAAGTAGGTATCAATTCTCACAGTTTGAATCCAACACTAGATGTGATCCTTGCAGATCCTGTGTCAGCTTCCTGTATGCTGTCAGTAATACATTTCTGATATGCCCGGAATCTGTAAAACTAGATATTAATGCAAATATAGCTTTTTTTTTTACTTTAAATGCGTAGACTAGTTTTCCCTCCGCTACCTTCCTGGCCTATACTAGCATCAGTTCTACTTACTCCAGTAAAGGTACAACTTTGAGACACAGGACCAGTCATTGACCTGATGATGGAATGAGGATTATGACCCTTGGGCAGAAAGTAATAGATGAAAGTTTCATGTATAATTTGTTCCTCATTAGGAGAGCCAAGCTGCCTCCCAAGCTTCATTCTGTACTTTGTTACCGGGGAATTTTGTTTAAAACATGAACGATTTGATTTTTATGTTAGTTGTTTTATTTATGAAGGATGATGCTATGGAAATAAAAAAAAGTGGATCTAATAAATACTGTATGTTTAAGAATTTTTCTTTTATTGAACATTTACTGTAATATATCAGCATGAACACAGTATACTCATCATACCCAATGTTGCTGTTCTTCATAGATTTCTTAACCACCCAAAGGCAGATAGCTGATTTCTTGATAAACCAAAGTAGAGGTTGTCTATAAAAAACACTGAAGGCCACATGGAATTGCAACCCAATAAAAAATACTCTCTAGCCCCTACATTTTTATGTATTTAAGACACATAGATCGTAGTAGATCAAAATAGTTATCAGACCCAATTAAATTTGCACAAGGTCAAAGAATATGCAGACATGTTAGACCAAATTATCCAACTGTCAAATAAAAAACACGATTTATTGTGGCGTTCAAGAACAATAGCAAAAATAAAATAATTTACACAAGCGTCCCGTACACAATATTTCATATTCTATAGAAAACAGAAACATTTCTTTGAGCTTAAAGCTTTTATCCTTTTTCTCTCTCTGTCTTTCACTGTCCTGGCACCTGGATGTAGGCTCAAACAACATCCAGGCTCCTCCTGAGCATGATATGAGGAAGGAAAAGTGACATACATATACCGTTTGACACTGGACAGTACATTGTTACATATAATCTCCAGTAAATTGTAACATGACACTTGTGGCACCGACAGCCCCTGATACAGGCACACCAAGCAGCAGCCTGGGCTGCATGGCACTAAGAGGGGCTCTGACTTAGTATGACCACATTAGCCATGTTTTCCAGGACAGGTATAATTTTTGATAGAATTATGGTTTTACACAATTATTGGCTATTTACACTAAACGTTATGATCTTTTAGAAAAGTGGAACATCAAGGTAGGAAAGAGGAGCCCCGGGATTTATCTAGTTATTTCAGTCCTGATACAGTAGTCTGCCGCTAGTAAAAGCATTTAAGGTGCTGCCATTGCTTCAGACCTGTCTCCCTAGGGAGAACGTGCTACTGCTTGAAGCCCTATGAATCAGAAATCCCAAACAGTTGTCTTGGATGCTTGGTACTAAGACCAGCCATGTATATACCCGACTCAAAGAACCTTACAGTAATATCTACCTACCAAAATTATTCTATGAGTCAGATTAATAGAAAATGTTTCATACAAGAGTTCAAGGAACAATGACCTTATACAAGAAGTGATATCAGCCATACATGAGGAATAGTTCACCCTATCATTCTTTAGCACATTAAGGCCCTGCCATTTTAAGGCCAGCCGCCCATAAGTAATGTACCTGTGACAGCCGGCTGCATACATGTGGCCGCACACTACACTGTTACAGTTTCCAGCAAATGGCTACATGCTAAAGGTCAGGATCTGCAGCAATATAGATACGTAGGAGGTACTATTAAGCATCACCCCAATGGTCAGTCTAGGCCTATTATCAAATGCAGCGCTTCTTAGTTTAAAATCACATAAGCCCACACACAAGATAGTTCACCTTACAACTGCGACAGTTTGTGCTCTATGTTTTAGGATTCCCAGGAGCACATAATCTTAAACAGTTCACATTAGTTTGCAAACTGCTTTGTAAAATACAACAGTTTTATTTTGACACTTGTTCTGCTTTGTCCCTTTTGCTCTTCAAAAGCAGCGTTGCACCTTAGCAGTATGATTTAAAGAAGAATACACAAAACAAAAGCCTGACCGTGCTTTTCACAGGATTTTGGAGTATATATGTGGGGATATTTGGCCATTTATCCAGCGGAACATTTGTGAGGTCAGGCAATGAGGTTGATCTCCGCAATCTCCGTTCCAGTTTATTCCAAAGATGTTCGATGGAGTTGAGGTAAACCGACCGGGGTTGAGGTGGGAGACAGTCAAGTTCCACCCCAAACTCATCCAACCATCTATAATGACCTTGCTTTGTGCTCTGTCATGCAAGAATAGAAAGGGGCCTTCCTCTAACTATTCTCACAAAGTTGGAAGCATAGCATTGTCCAAGAATGTCTTAGTATGTCCCTTTTACTACCACCTCCTCTGTCCCACCACCTTCAGCAGTACTATAGTGTCCTCCCTTTTACAGTCTTATTTTTCGTTGTTGAAGGACGAGATATCCAAAGCAGCTGCACAAGCCATTCACTTCACTTGTGAAATTTAAGTGCCGCTAGTGGCCAGCATATTTGAAGGACAGTACCACTGTAGCTGGTGTAGGTGCATGGTGTGGCAGAAGGGGTGGAACTGGGGCAGAAGGGCAGCAGGGTTATAGATCTTATCTACTCTTAAGTTATAGATGAGCAGCACACATCAGCTCACATTTTGGCAGCTCTTAGGAAGATGCTGGTGCGGTGAATTGGACCGCAGGCACAGCAGTAGAAATAGGAGTGGTGGTGACTGAAGGGTAGTTAGAGATGAAGACTGTGTGTTTGCATTGCATGGCACACATACTACATCCGGTGCTAAGGGCAGCTATTCCAACTGACGAAAAGTGTCAAAACTGATTGAAAAGCGTGAGTACTTTCACAGTAATGTGAAGGCAATCCAGCAGATAAGGGAGGAGCAGGAGAATGCAGGTCTACCCTAAACTAAAATAATAGACCAGAGGCACTGTCCTCCATAGACAAATTGTAGTGTTTGGGCTGGGATGTCATAATAGTTGAATGGATAATGTAATAGTTGAATGACACGTGACAGAACGTTAATGGTGTATATTTGGAGGAAGGACCTGTTACTGGTGGGGTGCCTCAGGGATCGGTATTGGCACCCATATTTGAAATATTTTAACTAGTGATATTGCAGACGTTCCTAATGGTAAGGTATGTCCTGCAGATGATACAAAGGTCTGCAACAGGGTAGACATTCGGTTGGAACAAGTCAAATGGCAAATAATTTAAGTAAATTAAAAAAAATGGGTACGGCAGCTTCAGGTTATTGTTGATAAATGTAAAATAACGCACTAGGGACTTAGAAGTCTCAAGGCAGAATATAGCATTGGGGACACAGAAGAGAGAGACTTAGGAGTAATTATATCAGATGACTTAAAGGTAAGCAAATGATGAAATGAAAACTGGGATGTATAGTGAAAGGCATTAGTAGCAGGAAGAAGGAGGTGGTTGTCTGGTCAGGCCTCTGCTGTTAAATTATATGTTTCTATGTTATGAGCAAGAAACATATTCCATTGTGGGTAGTCAAAATCATCCCTCCGTGTTGCAAAATGTAATGCATATCAGAAAACTGATGTACGGTATTAGCAAAAATGAGTTTCATGAGATCAAAGCAGCATTAGGAAACTGTTTTTTAGAAGAGCAACAATAAACTGTATATCTCTCCATATTTTGTGAAGGAAAGTAGATATGGCCATTTGATCCAAGAAAAGAAGGGAAGGAGAAGGTAAAGGAGAGAAGGGGAGTGAAAGAAAGGAAGGGGAGAGGAAAGGAATGAAAAGAATGGGAGGGGGAAGAAAAGAAGCGAAGCGTGGATTGAAGGAAAGTGTGATGGGAAGGGAGAAAAGAAAGAGAGAAACATGATATTACAATACATTAAAAGTGTGAAGAAGGTTTATTATACTGTAAACCGTTATATATACATATTAAGACTTAAATAAGTACTAGACTCCGGATTGCTATTAGGGAAGAAAAGAAGGGAAAGGAAAGAACATAGAAAAGGAAAGAAGAAAAAAGGAAAAAATAAATAAAAGACATTAGAACAAATATAAAGTGTGACACAAAATTAGACAAAACAAGACAAACAGAATGACGCATAGGGGTTGCATTGACAGACAATTTACAGATAAATGGATAAAAGTCTTCTGAGTCATTTTCAGCAAAATTGTTGTGGTGTGATGGTAAAGTGCTGTTTTAGACAAATAACCTGTTTGCTTTTATCCACCAAAATAACACAATTGCTATACTTCATGTGGTCTGCAACACATAAATGTTTACGTTTTTGTGGATCGTTTGTTTTAAATCAAATGAAACATCGTTAACCTCAACATCAATCCCTACAGCAATCTCTAACATATGGGACTTTTCCAAGAGAGGAGTGCTGTCATGTGACTATATATTTAGTATTTTTATTATTTATTGATTTAAGTAGCGCCATCATATTACCCTTGTAAATAAAATGACAACACTATGAGGTGTCGTATACTATCCAAATTACCGGTACATATAGTGTATATGATATTTCTTTTGTATGTACCTGTTTAAGAGAACATGCATTTTAATACGTCTGTTACAAGGAAATATCAAAATTTAATAATTAAATAAATCCTGAAAGTTAGAAAATGTGTACCTTTCTTTCTTTTGGGTTCCCAACAAGTCTCTCATCATATGGAACCAAATCCCTGAGTCATTAAAAAAGCTAAGTGAATTAGGTGAAGGTCCTGTTTCCCACATTTCTTATTCTAATTCATGATGATATTCAAGTCTTAAAGTCTTATGTAATAAACCAATGATGCGGAGCCAATTTAGCATATATTTCGTATAACACTAGTAATTTTCTATTATAATAAATATGCTATGCACAACAAATTTTATACCTTATTTGTATTATTTTTATATATGTTTTAACTTTTTAATTCCTATTTACTATGCTAGTATTGCCTACTTAAAATAATATAATGGCAAGATAAACTCAATATTTAGCTCAGGTCAAATTTAGGGTTAAGAAGCAATTTTTTAGAAGAATTCCAAATATCTGAAAAACTAATTTGAGGATGACTAGTCCAAAACTCAACATATCTCCAGATCCCCTATAAAAAGGGGACGCTCAACAGAAAAATGTTGTTTTAATTACTGCATATTCAGACACTATTAAATGAAAGCCAAAGACTGAGGACCAAGGTCCTGTGGGTGTGTAGGACAAGTTATTTTGGATCATTCAGTGTCTCCTAAATGCAGAGACATGCCCTGCACTGTATGTCTTTCTTCTTAGACAGGTCCCTGATGGATTACCCTTCTACCTGCTTCCACCTAAAATGCAATTTATTCAAATGACCCAATGCATGTAGCCAATCACATTTCAGCTGAAGGGGATCTGGAAGCCCCCTCCCATTCTCTGGATATCTAAGCTTGCACAGCTACCTACTCTTTTCCAGCATTCTCCCTACATCTCCTCCCCTCCTGCTGCTCCTCTAGCTGTGTGAGGCACACAGATAATGTGTGCAGTATTCTGTACAGCATGTGCATGTGTGTAGAGGTTTGATCTCCCTCTCTCTTTTGTCTCCTCCATTGCAGCTGCTTTATATTTCTCTCTTCCTGCTCAGAAAAGCTTTACTTTCATCTGGCTTCCAATTCAATCCATAGGGATCCTTTTTTTTTTGTTTTTTAGTTGGAAGCTACTGTTTGATTTTTTTTGCTCTCAGGGAAATTGATTTGCACCTATATTATAGCACTAAAAAAAGGAAACTCATTCATTCTTTCACTGCAGCAGAAAACTTTGAACCCAAATTAGCCTTTTGTTCCCCCCTTTTCTGACCCCCTTCAATAAATCCACACAGTGGAAAACAAGAGAGAAAGGCAAGGTTTTTTTCACTGGGCAGTGATTCACTAACTTTGCTGGAAAAAAAGCTGGGAAAAAAAGCAACACACATTGGCAGATTTAAGACTTCTTCATCGTCTGCTCCATGTGTTTAGACCATTACGTGGATGGGGCAAGAAAGAGGGATGGGTCTGAACACCAGCAACTGCCTTCTCTATCTGTTCTTGAGTATCCTGTCCTGGAAGATCTGCACAGGTAGGTGGCACTTACTTCTCCTAGTGTATTTTCATTCTTATCTTTCATTCATTGAGAACTTTTTTTTAACTTTTCCTAATGAATAAATTCTCCAACACACCATCTGTTTTTTCCCCCCATGTCTATTACAATTTTACGTTTATTTTTGAATAATATGTTTAATTTGCAGAATAAGTGTGCTTGTATGTGAAGGCATCTTTTATATTTAATATAAAATGAATTGCTATTCTTAGGAACAGACCTCATCCTTTTTTGCAGTCTACCCCCCCCCCATTGCAAGAAAATGAACCCTTTGTTGGCCAGCATACCTGCAGAAAACACCATATTTAACATTTTACAAGCTGGTTATTTTACTTGGACATTGAGCATACAAAACCTTAAAGGAACACTCCAGCCAGGAATCTTATGGCTTTTGTGATGCTGTATGTCTACATACTCTATGCCTCCAAACATGTATAGGGGATTAGCTGTAGGGTAAATAAAAGGCTGTTGAGGGAGTTAAAGGCACACTCCAGTGCCCCATGCAGTCCCATCAACTAAGAATGCATATTAAAGGACCTTGTAAGTACTTTGATATGCATTTTAGATGCAAGAAAAAAAATAGTAAAAAATAAAAATCCAATTACTATTACTGTTAATTTATAGAAGACACTCAGCCATAGTATGCACAGGATGGCTGGACTGTCCCTTTAACGGACAGGTTGCAGTTTTTTGTTTATACACTTATCATGTAGAACAATAGTTTATGTCCAAAAATGACACATTGCATAACAGTACAGCTTGCTTAGTATCAGTTTTACATATTCTTGAAACTTTACATAATCATGTTATGACTTGTATTTTCACAACTGTTTTCATATATTTATTTATAAAAAATGACAAGCGATTATTTATCCATCCATTAATGGCATCTAGAAATTATACAATCATTATTAGATACATGTTGTTTGCACATCTTACGCTTACAATGAGGTTTTATGGCAGTTTATTTATTAGATGAATCAACACAAAAAGTAAGGGAGGTATGTCGAAGAGTCAGATATAATTAAACTTGTATATGTATGTATGTATATCTTTTTAGTTCTAGTAACAGCAGCCAAAATGTTTGGCAAATTCTCCTTTTTGTAGCAAAATCACATCAACGATACAATATGGCATATGATTCCTTTCACATGCTTGTTTATTTAATGTATCTAGAGCACTTTAAAACTAGGCTGGGTAGTGACCCAGCCAAGGGATGGAGTATCGCTATTTTCTGTAGCTATTAAACCTGGAAAGCTGAAGGATAAGCCTGGAAAGCACAAACACACTTAAAGGTTTATCTAACTTTACATTTTCTCTTATTGGTTATTTTAGTTCTCCTAGCCATTCTGTTTAGCTAGAAGATTATTAGATTGAAGATCCAGGCCCATGCTTCTCTTATAGGCCTTTTTAGGAGAAGCTGCAGTGCAACCCCCCCCCCAGCAAGTTCTTGTTCCACTGATTGGTTGCTCACAGCAACTAGTCTTTGGCAGCAAAAAGTTCCCATTAACATTAATGGGAGCACTTTCTGCTCATGGGCAATGGAGTCATGTAAGAACCCCAGAACCTTGCTTAGCCAGTACCAGAGCTGATTACCGGAAAGTATATCACGAGGGCACAGGCCGCAGCAGATGTGTTCAGTCAAACATATGCTGTGCTTCATGGAGCTAGTGGGCAGGGAAAGACGCAAATGCATATGGAAGGATTATAGAGAATCCCCCATGCATTTGCAAGTGGGAACACAAATATTTAAATAGATCAGACAGCTATGAAATCTATTATAATGCATACAGGTAATCCATCTTTGAGTATTGTTGATGACCTTTTAAACAATGAATTGTGCCTTAGCTTTTATTGAATCAAACTATTTAGATACCTCCTGTAAACGAGCTTCCATTTTTTTTGTTTACTTCTGGTTCATCAAAGGGGTTGCCTAGTAACAACATGAGCTATGTTACACAATGATAAACCAGTGGGGATGATAAAACATTTAGGGTAGATTTATTAAAGATTATGTTCAGTGGGCTACTAGTTTTAACTGTATTCAGGGAGGAAGTAGTGGAGTCCACTAACTTAGACTCAATTTTTCGAATTCTGTAATGAAGTCTTGGTAGGTGCAGGATCAGCGTAATCTCAGGTGAAACTCACTGCCCTATACTGTTGAGTCACCAAATCTTCCCTAGAAACAATTAATTAATCATGAACAATTTGGACTTATTTATAATGTTTTCCAGAACCCTTAATTGTCATGTGACAAAAGCAGGCACTAACTAATTAGTCCCACAATTAGCAAACAATGAAATGTCATAACGAGTAATTATAGCATATTAGATGTTTTTTTGCAATTAATGATTTATTTAAGTGAAATAATACCTTTAACACTTCTGCCAAGACCAACTTCATTTGCCAAGTCCAGAGGAGCTACTCCCAGGTCCAGCTGCTCAGTGCAGAAAGCTTAGCAAATTGACCCCATACGATGAAGTCAAAGATCTACGAAAATGGTTAAGGTTATTGTGCTGCACCTGTTCAAGGCTTCTTTACATGGGGATAAGTCACATTTTAATATGTTTTATGTTTTCTTATCAAGTTTTAACATGACAAGGGGAACTTGTCAAACTTTGAAACCCTATGGTGATTAAACACCAAAGATCTACACGCAAGATCTTGTGAACAGTCCCTTCCTGATACATTTTTGCAAGTAACTGTACACTAACAATGTGTAATCAGCATCGTAGAGCAAGAGACAGGAGGTTTGGGGGAAAAAAGGGTAAAATGATGATGATTTTATATAACCGAGCATGATTTGTATGATCAGCATGATTAAATTACCACTAAAATATAACTAAATATTATACTAAGCTAATCTTACTACAGAATATATTTAATTTTTACATTTCATGTTAAAACATATATAATGTGTAGAAATCTATCTGATACTAGGTTTGTAAGCTCTGTAACATGTGCAGTACCACTGCGTACAGGTTTTAGTCACGTACACTGCTGCCCATGGGGTTGCCTGCACTCATGTGACACGTGAAGAATTATAAATAGCTTACTATTCCCCTGCCCATGTGCTTGTTTTACACGGATCCTTTTAAAACTTTCATCACTGTGTACAAGTGATTTTAACATGGCAACTAGCTGCAACATTATTGTAATCTGTGACAGATGAATTTAAAAAATAATGATTTCTTGTAACTGATATATTTTTTATAAGAATAAAAAACAGTGCATAGTACCAAATATACCAATATAGTACCAAAGACGCACTGTGCGATAAATCTCGGTATAGGAAGATTTTTGATCAATACAATTTTCCAGAAAATAGCATTTGGTGGTTAGCACAGTGTGTCGATAAAAAGAGACGACTGGAAAGGGGCCACCAATGGAATCTTCCTACTAATTAGACCATTTAGTTGGTTGTTTGCATCAAGGCTGGAACAGGGATGACTAACTAGCCTGGGTATTTGAAGTCAAGCAGTCACCAAATGATGCATGTGTGGCCACCGGCTCTACACAAGGGACTGCACATTGCGTTTTTATACCCATACAGCTGCCACCATCCATCTGGCGGTCGCACCCTGTGGCGATCTAGTGTGTGTATGTGTATGGTGCATGCCCAGCAGGCCAGATGGCCAGTCTGGACCTGGTTGTCATGATTAGACCACATTCAACCTTGCCACCAAGGTCATGAAAATATTTTTTTTAATTGAACTACTTAACTTCTGATCTTGCAAGATACATAACATCAAAAACATGTAAAAATCCTACATAAATAATACATTATGGGATTTTCATACTTGACAGGCAGTAGATATATATTGAAAATGCATTGATAATGTTAAGCAGTATCAGTTGGGATGAGTGCGGATGAGCTTCAAAAAATTGTTAGGCAGCAAAACTATTATGCCTAAGGGCCACTAGTATGGAATGTGTATAAAGATCAAACGTAACATGTTTGTACTTAACAATCATCCTAAAATTCCTCTTTGACTTTCATTCTGTATCATCATCCAAATGTTGTGATGATGTAAATTAGAACATATACATATACATGTCCAAAAATGTAGGATTTATTTGCAATTAAGGGGGCAGTTTAGTGCCCCTGACTCCCCTACTATAGAAGAATGCCTTTTAAGATACTCTGTGATTAGTTTAATATGTAATCTTCCAAAATGAAAAAAAAAATAAAGCACTTGACACATAAGTTATAGCTTTGTTTTTTTCCTCCATGATCCAAAATTTCTTGCCACTGATTGGCTGCTTAAGTTGCCAATTAGCCACAGGAAAATGACCCCATTGAAATCAGTGTCTAAACTGACTCCGGCACACAGTGTTCAGCAGAGCCAGAGGTGGGTAGACAAATGCATCACCAGGGCATTTAGCTGAGAGGTTGGGAAAGGGGCAAATGCATTTAGGGGATTCTGCAGAATACCCCATGCATTTGAAAACAGACCATATGAGAATTTAAAGGGACCATGCAGCTAAAGTGCATATGATGGTTGTAGTGTCCCTTTAGGGAGACTTCACCTCTTTAACGAGTACATATTAGCAGTACCTTGCCTTTTTACTACTTCCTAGTTTGGCCCATATTTGTTTAGGCCCTCCGCACCTGTTGTTTCTGTAAGCGCTACGGAATTTGATGGCTCTTTATAAAACAATAAATAATAATAATTTATTGTACATAAGCTAATATTGTATTTTTTTAGTAATTCATAATATTCTTAAACAGTTAGTTTGTTAGTGTCTTTTATCACTTTCTGTGTTCCAAAAGTAAATTCCTCAGCTCTTGAGTATGGTGTTTCTTTTTTATTTACTGATAAAGAAAGAAAGTTGTCTACCAAACTGAATTAAGGGGTCCAATTTGGCAGAATTTGTTAGGCTGAGTTTGACAGCTGTTCTGCAGTTTTTATGAACAGCTGACTTCCCAACACATCCCTGCCAAACCGAGTGAAATTTTGCAGCTGAGTTCCATGTCAAATTACCTATTGATGTCATTGGGACTTAACAAGAATTAGACGTATTTGGCAGCTAAGTCCTGCTTAGTAGGTAAGAGAGCAACCGAGTGAGCTGCCAAAATCTACTCTCGCTAGGGTTTGCATTACACTTGGTCCTTTCTGTTTATTAAATTGAGAAACCTAATTGAACTACTGAATCTGAAGGAATTGTTCATTTGACTATGTCAAATTTGTAAAGCCAATAGGATTTTGACAGAAATTCTGCTTTTTTTGGTGAAAATTGTTGATCTTTGTCTAAATTCTTTAAGCCATTGTGGACAAATAATTGTAACATTTATAGAGCTTCACAATCATAACTATTACAATCGAGAAATTAAAATACCCTTCTGTATTTATGAATAGAAGTCATATAATGTGAATACATATTGAGAAGGGCACAATTAAGTAACTAATATGTCTGCAATCATTTTCTGTTTTTTAAGGTCTAATGCACAATACACAGTGGGACGAAGAATCTGAAGTTGTATTTCCCTCTCTCTGGGGTGCTAAAAAACCAAGAGGAAGGGTACCAGAGGAAGATACGGTATTATTACAATCACCTGCGGTGTACAGAAACCTTAGTAGTGAAGATCTGTCGTATTCACATAACCAAGCACCTGTTAGTTCTCGTGAAGTGCGTTCTGTGTCTTCTTCTGGTACTGCAAGCCACGATCCTTTGGACCAAGACCAAAAACATGATGGAGAAGAAAATGAGTCTCGAGAGTTTTATCATTTATCACAATTTCCATGGATTTATGAAGGGAAGAACACATACACGCCTGCTCCTAGTATATCCTCTGCAATTGTATCACCTTCCATGGGTAAAAATACCACGTCCTCTGTGAAACCATTAGACAATGGTGGTAAATTGAGATTAAGAATTCATGCCTTTGGAAAAGATCTCTACCTTTTGTTGAAGAAAGATAGCCGTTTTTTGTCTCCAGGCTTTAAAGTTGAGGAGAGACATCTGGAATGGAAGGGATCATTAAATACAGAGGATACTGATAGAGACTGTTATTACACTGGTACTGTTTTACGTCACCGTGGATCATTTGCATCTTTCAGTACTTGTGGTGGACTGGTAAGTTGGTGCGCCAAGTGCAGTTTTTATGTATGTGCTATTTTTGTACATGCTATTTTTCAAGGTTCATGAAAAAATTATTTATTTTATAAAGGTTATTCATGTTAATAGTTTCAGTATAATCATTAATACTCTGTATGCACTGCAGTACAACCCAAATCTTTAATAAACTAAAGAAAATAAAGGGTATAATAATCTATGACAGTGCTGAAAACTGTAGGTCAAAGAATAAAGCAAAGGCTGAATCAAAGGGGATTACTGTTTTATAATGTATACAGAGATTAAAGCAAATGGACTCCAAATGTCCGGAAAAGTGCGTGAATTAAAGATGTAGATTTATCTTTTGCAAGGTTAATATTTCATAATGTTTTAGAACCTTTTACAATGATCAATGTAACAAAAATGTGACTTCTGCACTTTCATGGTAGAATTCTGTTAAATTCTTCAACAAATGGAGAATTCATATTAAAGTACCTTGTAAGTACTTTAAATGCATTCTTCAACCTGTAAAAAAACAAACAACAAAAGAAAATACATTTCCTTCAAGCCAAGCAGTTGGACAAAGAGCACATGCATGATCACTGTGTCCCTTTAGCTAATCCTTGCATTTTAGACATTGAAATAAGTAGATGAATAAGGCATGTGCAAAATTGTTCAGGCTCTGCTTGAAATGTTACTGCATGCTGAATGTTAATGCAAGTTCTTCTCTGGCACCCAGTTGTTATATGAAAAACAGCTCTGCATTAAATGCTCTCTGTGTAGTATACTTCAAGGGTACAAGCCATCTCCAATCCAGCTATCACTGAATGTATCTGAAAGCAGATGATACAGCATATGATATGGGGGCCATATTCAGCAAAGTGACCCAAGGAAAAGCAGCCCAAAATACATTTTCCAGATAACACCCTGGGTGTGCTCTATCCAGTGCTCAACAAAACCTTTTGTCTTTAAAGTGGGGGTGCAGCGCTGCAGGGGACCTGGAGCCTCCTCTCCTGCAGCCGTGGACGTCTGCGCCATGATCTCCGCTGCCAGAACTTCCACCTATGGTGAAGCACTGGCGTGACACAACCTTCCGGAGCTCCACCGTAGAAGTGCCGGCAGTGGAGGTTACCTATGTGTATCGCACAGACGTTCACTGGCTGCGGGGATGTGCGTAGACAACCTCCGCTGCCAGCACTTCAGCTGGTGTGTCTCTGTCGCTGAAGTGCCGGCAGCAGAGGTTGTTTGCTTGCATCGCACAGACGTCCACCGGCCAGCCTGCTAGACACCTGGGAGATTGGGGGTGCATTGGTAAGTCGGGGGGTGGCACTTATAGGAAGCAGAGTGCGATATCAGTGGGGCAGAGTGGCACTTCTAGGTGGCATAAAGCATATCTAGGGGCAGGTGGCTATTTCTAGTGGGCATAAAGCAAATCTGGGGGGGCAGGTGTCCATTTCTAGGGGCTAGGTGTCCATTTCTAGGAGGCATAAAGCATATCTGGGGGGTCAGAGTGGCATATCAGGAAAGGCTGAACTTGATGGACGCATGTCTTTTTTCAGCCTATATAACTATGTAATATCAGGGGGCAGAGGGGCATATCAGGGGACAGAGGGACATATCTGTAAGTAAGGTGCATTATGAATTAAGGGGGGCCTTAAAACGGCTATTGGTTTTCTGTCTGTATATAACATATGCTGACAAACAGATGGATACCAAAAATGTTAAAATACATGTATTCCTGTTCATTCATTAGACAAAATACTGTTTTACCATTCCACTAATGTGTATTTTTTCTTTCAAAATATTTTTGCTTTAAAATAGCACCAAACCTTAAGGGTGTGGCCTATATTTGGGTGCGGCCTATATTCGAGCCAATACGGTATATTATACAGGTGCGAGTGGGCCAAAAAAGATTTGTACAAATTTTTCGCTTTTTGGCCAATTCGTTTTCAGACAATGAATTCTGTTTCTCCCTCAATTGGGGGAGAGGACATTACCAAAAGCTCTGAGAATTTTATGGAAGTTCACCAGAAGCTCATGTCCGTGGAGATGCGGAAGATGAAAGAAACACCTTGGGAGCAGATATCTTAAAGATATCACAATATGAATAGTTAATCTTCCTGATTAAGGTATTCCTCCTCATTTGTTCAGTTATTGCTCTCTAGAAGTTGACTGAACCAAGGATAATTTGTACAGGTCAGATGAGGCGAAGGAAGGACAGTGAATGGTAAACTAGGCAGAGAGTGGCTGGTATTGTCCCCATATGTACTACATTTATATAATATATCTATCTAAGATGCATTTTTTTATAATGGAAACCAGTTCAACTTCCCTGGACTTTTTTTCATAACTAAGGTGTTCCAGTCATATTAACCCCTTAAGGACAACGGGCGGTCCCTAAACCCATTGAAAACAATGCATTTTGAGCCCGTACATGTACGGGCTTTGTCATTAAGGGGTTAACATGTAGCACACCTCTTTTAAACATCTGCAAACAATAACAAATGGCTTTCAATAATCACTTCAAAATCATTAATAAAGACATTAAATAACGCTGGACCTAGGACAGAACCCAGAGGAACTCCCGTTACCGCTTTTGTTCAGTTGGAGAATTCTCCACTTACAACAACTCTCTGAACTCTACATTTAAGACAGTATTCAATACAGGTCCCAAAAATATCACACAAGCCTATCTCTTTTAATTTGTACAGTAACCTTTTTATGGTAAGCTGAGTCCAAATTAATGAACACATCCAAATGAATCAATCTACTGACGCAGTAGTCTGACGCAATTTGTCCTTCATAAAACAATGTTCACTCTTACTAATGATGTTTTAGACAAAATGCATTTGTGGATAAAAAAAAACAATTTAAAAGGGATACCGCTATGTATATTAAAGTGCATATGATGTCTGGAATGTCTATTTAAGATCAAATCCTGCATGCCCCCACCCATGCCTGCCCCCCTGTGATATGGGTTTTAAGATTAAAATTAACTCTTGTTCATGGAACCCATATGTGTCTTTTATTCTTTTTAAGTTTAAAGAGTGCCACTCTTTTTTTTCAATAACTGAACAAAGTTCCAAGTCACATAATCAGCTCATAGTTGCTGTTTTCAATCGCATTAACTCAAATCTGCAAAAACTCAATATTCCTGCCAAATTGCATGCAGTTGCATTTTAGTGAAGAAACTTGGTTTATGTGGCAGTGACATGAGCACTATATTTACTTCTACAGCATTAGTTTCATTTAGGAAAATCTGTCATTATTGCAAAAAAAGTTGAAGCGTATGAAGCCTTAAAATAATGAAGGACATATAAAGACATCTGGAACAATTATTAAATGCAAAATAGAGACAATCAATAAAATATGGGCCCCTTTAGGAAATTTTACAACATCTTGGGAAGAGTTATTTTCTCTACTCATAATTGATTTGTGATAAGTAAATGCGTCACTACGAATAATAAGGAGTGGATACAAATGATACAATTGTTGCCTGTTAGTGGATTTCTAAGTACTTAACTTTCTAAATCCAGGCTTTGCATTAGCTGTTATGTAATGTAGCAGACAGGTTAGGTCTGGCCTGCCAATACACTAGGGGAAATCCCAATGGGCTTCAAGCCTTAGTCAGCCCCACACAAATGTGTGGAGAAAGGGAAATTGAAACATGTGTCCTTTTTTTCATACCCCCACACCTAACCTCACCCTTCTTTTTTATATATATAATTTTTATATATATATATATATATATATATATATAGTGACAAAGCCCCTTAAATGATGGTCAATAAAATTACTTTTTGAATCCTATAGCATATTAGACTTATAAGTCTTCTAGTGCAGTTGGGCTTAGGAACAACATATTTCCAGAAAACAATGACTTTTATTTACAAATGCACAAAAACCACACAAAAAAACAGTAAAATAAAAGCCTTGACTGGTCAGCAGCTCTCACTATTCATGAACCCACCCATTCATAATGGAAGTATCGCATTATCATGTGATTATCATGTGATTGCACACATGGCATTTTTTTCCTTTTCCTCCCCTTTTCTCACTTTCACTCACTTTCCGTGAATGGAACGATGTAGAACACGATGCATCCATTCAAAATGGAAAACTTCCGGCATGGAGAGCGGCACATTGGGTATGGTTTGGGTGTGATGTAAGTTAGTGGGCAATACTTCCTTATTTCTTAACTTTAAGTTACGACCTTTCTTGCCTCCAACATAACACATTTTGAGTATGACCTATATATATGTGTGTGTGTGTGTGTATATATATATATATATATATATATATATATATATATATATATACACTGCAATAAAGAATAAAACCTTTTTATTGTACCATACTGTGTAAATATGTGTGTGTATATATATATATATATATATATATATATATATATGTGTGTGTGTGTGTGTGTGTGTATGTCTCTGAAACAGAGACATAGGATGCAAGGAGTTAACAAAGAGGAGAGCTAAACAACTTACACATAGCTAGCATTTTGTATGTAACAAAAACATATTTTGAGAATTGAAAACTGCTGCTAATACCTAATTGAAAAGCTCATGTAAAGAAACAGATGGATCCACGTTCAGACTATACATATGACGACAGAAATTAGTAGTTTTGGAACAAATGTCTGATTTCATAACAGATGGGTTTCAACTCCTACATCAATGTGGTGATTATGTTAAGTACATTGTTCTTCTTAAGTGCTTTACTGGGGAAAGGAAATCTGTATGTTATAAAATGCATCACATTGAGACAGAAATTTAAAAATATAGCAGCACTAAAACATCTACAGTCTGTGTGTAATTATGGAATTAGTAGAAATAATGATAGGTTCTATTGGATCTACCCACTGAGATCTTGATAAAACATTTGGAATAGGATACACAAGGAATCCAACTTGGCCCACATGCTGTACTTAATACTCGAGCTCCAGTGGCAGATTGGGTCATGCAGTGCGCTGCCACTTGCTGGATACACATAGCCGCAAGCCTGTTGAGTATATAAAGTGTAATATACATGTCCAGCTGTTACTTTGAAGCCACTGGTCTTAAAGTGCCAGGGCTGCTTAAGTCACCCCCAGTCCTGCCCGGCTTCCATGTCCATTTCTCTTTTCCTTCAGTTACACATGACAGCTTTCTTCATGCCCCCCACGGCCGTCTCCTTGTAGTCATCTACACCCCTGACCTTTTCCCACATAATCAAAATAAGAAGCTGCTTAGGGTTTGTCACTTTAGTGCCCCCCATAAGCTGATGAAGGGCAGTTCAACTGCGAATGGATAGTTTATATAAATGCAATACCTACATTTAAAAAAAAAAATCTATTTTTAGTTTAATTATACTAAAACTAACATAAATGAGTAAGAATGACTGTACGCAAGAGTACAACAAACCTATTTTTGCTGTCATTTTCACGTGCCATTCTTAAAAAGTTGCTTTTTCAATCAAGCATAGGATGAATTGAATTAAATGTGTTGGCGTAACATTCATTTTCTCAAGAGACTTGATGCGTAAAATTTTGCATGCATTTACAATCATCTAAATATACCAAAGTATATTTTGTGTGTATTCCAGGAAGATATATTATACTTACTTTGTAGTTTTAACTGGTGGCTGGAATGGAGTTAAATTAAATAATTTTTTTTTTTTTTAAAAGGGACCCCCCCCCCGAAAATTAATATGAGCAGAGTAGTTTTCCATGGTATTTTAAATAAATTAATACATCTTTTGTTTATACTTTCAATTGTCTATCATATCTAGAGATACATTTTGGTATTGCAGTCTCATCTTGGTGTATTATTGAAGTTGGTAGCCACAAATTCTGCGGTACAACTTTGCTCTTTTAACACTACAACGTTAATTTTACGTAATTCTGTTCATTATTTTTTATGTTATTATTTTATGAGCTTTTAATATACTTCGTTCTTCTAGTATATATAGCTGGGGGAGAAGGAGATACGCTGGGTACTGAACTTTAATCCACAACTTTGTAACTAGAAGGTTTCACGCAGTGTAGTGGCTGCTTCATCTAAACTAAGCATATATCCGTTTGAGCCTGGCTAGCTAAATTTAAATATAATTGATTCAATAACACTTGCATTTTAGCAAGGATACAGAAAATCATGGAGTTTAGCCCCTGATTTAGACAGACATTACCAGTCTTTAGGTAGTGGGATGCCTTGCAATATGTATGATGTCATGCTGATGGGATGAAAAGCAAAAAAAAATGGATATTTTAAAAATCCAGTATGTAATATCTGAAATATCTCCTTCCTATTAACAAACGTACAAAACATCGAGCAGAAACATTTTAATGAATATTGGAGATGGATCCAAGGCATATTTTTTTTCTAGTGGGTATCTAAACTGCTCATTACTACTGTTATTCATGTAAATCTGTTCATGCTCTGACAGACTATATTGTTTAAGTGGTTGAGAATCCCATTCAGATGTAATTGGATGCTGGGCATGGTGTACCATAATGTAAATTATACAGTGATCATTTAGTGTCTAATTCAACTTCTCTGTTCATGGAATTTTGGCTCGAGTACAGATGTTAAATTCATTTTTCTAATTACTTTGTACTGGTTCAGAATCATCTGTGAGTTCTTCAATAGGAACAGATAAATGCAACATGTAACCACAAATGGAAATGCTATGCTGCATAGTAAAATGAACTGAATGGGTTTACTGGTTAAGTTCCATGATGACCTCAATAGACCCAATAGTACTTCTCAGGTGAAAAAGTAGAATTGTCACCTTGGTTGTCAATTAGAATTGACCTAAGTCCGTTTAAGGTCAGGTTTTCAACGGAAACCCACAATATAAATACAATATGCATTAACAGCATAAAAGGAGATGGTCAATTTAGTACAAATTCACCTTATTTAATAGTACAGAGTTTTTGCCACGTCAACCAAGCTCATACTCTGTTAGTTCAATCAGGTTCCACCCAACTGCTTCAATATTTTAGTACGTTTTATAAAATGTACATTACATTATTTGGACACATTGGTGCTACTGTGCATGTCATTCTTTAAGAGCATACTTTAGAGGAAAGAATAACTGGAATACACAAGAATATAGCCCTGAGACTATGCCTTTATTATACTCCTCTAAAAGGGACATGGCTTGGAACAATGTAATGTAAAGTAAGAAAATATATTTGATCTGGTCCCATGAGCAGCCTGTTAATACAGAGAGCCAATGAAAGAGCTATAAATCAAGCACAGTGTAGGAGACAATATAAGGTAAATTAAGTAGGATTTGCATTAGCATGTTGAACGTGGAAATTCATGGTTTCAATTATTATTATTATCTGTTATTTATATAGTGCCAACCATAGAATGGGGGAGGACAAACATAAGGAACAGAGAGAGGTGAGAAGTAGTGTGGTGGTTGTATCAGTGACAGGGAAGTTCTAGCAACTAAGATCGTATGCTTCTCTGAAGAAGTGGGTTTTGAGATTTTTCTTGAATGTTGGGAGGGTGAAAGCTGAAGGTTTTGTGGAAGTAGGTTCCAGAGGTATGGGGCAGCCTAAGTGAAGTCTTGTAGACAGGAAAAGGAAGTGGTGATAAGCGAGGAGGAGAGGCTTAGCCCATGGGAAGAATGTAATGATCAAGTAGGGGAGTATTTTTTATGAGGGCAGAAATGTATGGAGGACCAGTATTATGGAGGTCCTTATATGTTAGTACAACTCATTGCCCATTGAAAGTTCCATGTTTCAATTCCTGAGCTGCATGTTTGTTTAACTTTTTTTATTGTTTCTCATTTATTAGATGGGTTTTATCCAAATAAATGAAGACTTCATGTACATTGAGCCTCTAAATCAAACACTGTCAGTAACAGGCAATGCACATCGTGTTTACAGAAAGAAAAGATCTACAGAAGAGAACTCTGCCGGAAGACAGCCTTCCCATCAGCCATACTGTGGGGTTGCAGGTACACAATAAGCTAAATTGTACTCAGATATTTCAAAATAATACGTTTCCTCCACACAATTTAATTTGCACAATCTCTTGCAGCTGTCGTCTCACAGTGGGAAATGCAATAACACAGCAGTTAATAAACCATGTCTGAATGACCAGGATTTTTAGGCTTTTGCTGTACTGTTGTCCATTTGATAACAATGTAGTGCATTTCTGAAATTCATCTCAGCACTCTATGAAAACTTGGCAGCAGCTAAGTTCCACCGTGCTAAGGGATTTTTCCATGTAAAACATGTATAATGGTCAAGAAAAAGAACAGGAATGATTTCTTTACAAAACATTAACAATTCATTTATTTTGATGGAAAACTCAGCAATACAAGGGTCAGTAACACAAATTGAATTTTTTAACTGCAAGTGGTGGATGAGTCTGCCAAAGTGCAGCATGAGCCAAAGGGCCTATCTTGTTGAGCCAGTGTGTGAGCTGACTTGTTATCCAAAGATATAGATTGTTACATGCAACCATCTGTTAGGACCTCTTGCTGACAGAAGATGAAATGTTAAGCAGGTTCTGGCTCATCTAAGGCTTGAGGTCCTCTCTGTTATGCAAGGTTGGGGCCGAGCAAGCCTTGAGCCTGCACTTGCTTACACATTCTTATTTAGTACCTCAGGATAGGGCTCTGTTAAAGAACTCTAACTTTTTTGAACATTTTTGGAACTAACAATACTCCCCCCCCCCCAAACTGAACATTTGATTGTTAAGATAAGCAATATGTTACGTTTTCTGAATTCTCTGATGCATGATGGGAAGCTTGGGTTTTAAAATGCATGTGAGGTCATGTCTGGTACTGTAATAGAACATGACACGGTCTTTGTTTTGGGAATACATAAACTTTTTACTCAAACGGTGTAAGTGATTGTGGTGACATTTATTTGTTATTTTTTTTAACTAGCACCTTAAAAAATAAGTGACCCTTTGTAACACACTTAGATCAATCCCTGGGAAATGTAATGCTGTTTATTATATGGGTCCACACATTTTTATACCCATTAATAAAAAAATTCTTTAACCCAAATAAACTGTATGTGGCCGGCATACTGTGAGTATGTTTTGCTGTTAAAATGGAAACTCTTACATTCTCATCTAATTTTCTCCCTTTCATGGACAATTAGAGATGACATCACAGATTTCTGTTTTTTAGATACAGATTTCTGGGTTTTTTTTACCCTTTCAGGTAAAAATATAAATTCTCTATGAACTTAGGAGAAACTTTTCCATATTATAAAACTGCTTATTTTGATGTACATAAAACAAAATTGGGGTGGTGTTTTTTTGTTAGGCTTTTTATGTGTTAAGGAATAACTCTTCTTATACAGTATTATACAAAATATACCATTTAACTGTATACAGCTTGTTGTACAAAAAAAGATGAGATTAATTCACCATAGAGCTACAATGCTAATTATAGGAAAACGCAAAATATGCTTATTTGTCTATTATCATCTTCATTGATTTCTTATAAAGTGCCAACACATTTAGAACCTTTGTATAACTGCTTTCACAGTTTTTTTTAGGCATAATTTAGCATAACTAAATTAATTTATAAAAACGACCTATTTTGTACTGTTTTATTAACCATTGTAATTGTTTTGAAGATATTGGGCTGGATTCCAGGCTTGGACTGGACAGTGCCCCAGTGGCCTCCAGTGGCAGGGGGGTGCAGCGTGTGGCCAGCAGCTGGGTATGCCTGGCTGCATGCTGCATGAGCATAAATATGCATTAAAAAAAAAAAAAATATTCAGAACCATAACCAAAATGGTCAGTATGTAACTAGCAACCAGGTAAATCATAAAGCATACACTGTATCTGAAACTTGGTCATAAGTTGACAGAGAACCAGACTAGCAATGCTGAAAGCCCTTGTTCAGACCAAGACAGGGTGAATTATAGCGAGTGCCTTTATAAATAATTATTTAGGGTGGATATTCTAATTCTGATTTTGATAATAAAATACTTGAAACTTCAATATTATATACAAACTATTTTTGTAGCCCTTGTTAGTTTATGAACGTATTCATTTAAATATATAGTTATTATCCTATGTGTATATATTTCTTTTTATTGCATATACACTCATGTGTAGAACAATAACAAAGTCTAAAACATAGAGATCTCATAGTTTGACAACTTAAAATGTAATTCCTTACTTTCTCTTTTTTAGTTACATGTGCAAAAGTTTCTGATATTTTAATACCAGACTTCAACTCACTTTCTGTAGAGATCACTGACAAGTTTTAAAGAATGTTCACATTTGATTACTTCTACCAGTCACAACAGATAATAAAAATAGTGCTTCTAAAACCGGTGGTACCTATTGTACGTCCTCACATACTCCCCACCAAAATTGCAACTTTTCATCACTTCCTCATGGCAGTACATATTTTCATCTTGTCTTTCTAACAAATCCATCTGTTTGAGTTACAGAGTAGCTTGGCCATACAGTCCTTCCAGATGACAGCTCTTCTTCAAGTAAAATAAAGCTACCATTTTTCCATTGAAGAAGATTATTTTGTCATCTGTAGGGCTAGCATTGACAAATAGGACAGCTAAATAGTCAGTACCGAAATGACACAACATGGTTTTCTGTCGGGGTCATTCATTAGACTTACTGGCAGCTACACCGGTGCTGAACAACAAGTTCTAACTTTGATTTGACATCCCTCAATCGAGCTATATCTAGAGCTCAGGGACATTATATAGGAAAATATACAGTATGTTGAAAATACATAGATACATACATACATACAAAATATAAATACAGCTACTGTGCAATTTAAATGATGTATTATGGTAGTTCCAATCTATTCTTTTTTTTTTTTAAATAGTAGAAATGTAGATATACTTATACATTATATACATTATATATATATATATATATATATAAAAAAATATATATGTAGAAAAAAGTCATACTTATTTATAGTTGTACATAACTGACTAGTTTTCTCATTCATATTCTGATGTAGCTTTTGAGGAATTTTAACAACGTACAGAAGTTAATTTCTAATAGGCAGTTAGTTAAATAAAAAATGATATATGATTCCAATTTGCTGCAGTGCGTAATGATATACTGTCAACACCAGGGCCTACCTTACATCATAAACTGGAAATAACACATTAACCTTAAGGTTCTGTAGAGTATGTAACTTTCAATTAAATTGTTTCTAACCAGAAGACATTTATCGGAGTAAAATTATGACCTTTTATCCTTTTTTTTACAGACAAGAGGAGAACAAAGAATTATAAAGCACCAGAAACTAGCCGAGGAAAGAGATATTCGTACAAACAGATGCAAGAGTACAACATAGAAACCGTGGTGGTTGCTGATCCAGCCATGGTCTCTTATCATGGCTCAGAAGCAACACGGAAGTTCATTCTCACTATTCTAAACATGGTAAATAGTTACAGCCAGCAGGGTAAGAAATATGGAGTAGATGCAAAATAGAGTATAAGCAGTTTCTATGTAGTTTTCAACTCACTCAACGCTTCTAATAAAAATTAGAGGCACTATAGCTAAGATTTAATTTAAACAATGATGTCAATGCTTTTTTCCCAGAAGGTGACATTTACCCTCTTGGTATATGCCAAGAGGGTAAATGTCCTCTTTGCTCATTGTAATGAAGAAGCATCAGTACCATGTCATGCTATGTGCAAAGGTAACATTTGCAAAGCATTAACCAGCTTGGGGCAAGAATTTTATAGGCGCTACCCAAACATATAACGGCTATATACTAATTCATATTAGCCTGTTCAGTATCAACAATCTGACTATATCAACTTCATCCTAAAAGTAGGAGAAACTAGCAATAGCTAAATAAGTAAGATTGAATGCTTCAACTCCTAGCTACATGCTTAGTGTCCACAATTTACCGAATGAATACCATCGACTAATCAAAGCAGTTATAATAGGTTCAAAATTCCAGGAGAATTGTATAGTTAATTTCAGTTTTGTGGTTTTATCTTTTAACAGACCAGAGAGCTACATGTTTATCAAATCACAGAAGAGACTAAATATTACAAAAATATTACAAAAATACATGGTGCTTTTCCTTGCTTGGGATAATCATGCACACAGATAAGGAAAAACATGCTGTTTCATGTGTTAATTAATTATTTAAATGTATCTTTGTAGGTTTACAGTCTTTTCCAGCACAAAAGCCTTGGTGTGCAAATGAATTTACGGGTTACAAAACTGGTTCTTCTTCATGAAACTCCGGTGAGTGTATATTGTGTTCTTTTTGGGAACATGTAGTAGTTATAAAGGACCACTAGATTCAGGGTAATAATACTGGCTACAAGTACTTTTAAACTGACTGTGTTTGAAAGCCCTAATAGAAGTTTCAGCACAAACACTGCAGAAAGATTTGCCAATTTAATAGGTACCCTGCAGGGTTTTCTTAATGATCCCTGTGTTGATGATCATATATGATTTGTGATCACAGGGTGACTAAAAGCAGACATGTATTTATCTCTGGTGCTGCCTTATTCTTGACACAATGCAGCACCCTGATCTGGCCCTTCTGGGTCCCTCATTCTTACAATGGAGGTTCAGGATATGACATCATATCCTTGCTCTCCATTTCTTAAAAGTACAAAGTGCCTTTGCGTGCAGAGTCCTGTGCTGAGTCAATTACAGATAGTTGGACCTGTCAACCTAGGCTAGAATATGTTGCTGACTAAGAGGAATAAACTAAAAAGAAGTAAACCATTTCCCCTCTTCACAACACCAACAAAAATATATTAAATATTTCTATAGAGAACACTTATGTCACCATGACATCATCAGGGAATCCTCTAGTTAAAAGGGAGATCATTTCAGTTGAATTTGATGGCAGATAAGATCCATTTGGCCCATCTAGTTTTCTTGATGTAAAGACTTAATCCCTAATTGGTCCTTTGTCTTCTTTTATGATTAGGGACAGGTATTTGCATACCCCATGCAAGCATAAATCCCTCACTGTATTAACATCTACCAATTCTGTTAGGAGGCTGTTCTGTGTACCCCAGTAAATTAAAACTTACTTAGATTACATCATATTATGTATTCAAACCTTCCATATATATCCCCTTTTCTGTTTTTTCTCCTTCAAGCTATCGATGTTGATATTCTATAGTCGTGTCTGATTTTTATCCTGCAAACCATTTACCAAAGTAACTTAAAAAAAATGTGAAATGCATCACAAATTTGTGTCATCCTTGTGCAGGGGCCATGCTAATCTTATATTATTACAGTTTTAGTATATGTGCTGACAAAGATAGCTAAATTACATAGATCCCATAGGTATCTCAAGGCATGTTGCTCTGAAACATAAAACTTAAAACTGTTGAAAACCCAAGAACATTGGCTAATCCACTGTGTTGGCTTGATAAATAGAGTGGTTAGTATCACTGAATTACATAAATGGCCTATATGGAACAAATACGTTAATTACATTACACCATTTGATACTATATAATGAATGAGATGTATATAAAATAATAATAATAATACATTATTATATCCAAACTCTTGATTTAATAATGCTTTTCATTTTCAGGTAGACATGTACATAGGGCACCATGGTGAAAAAATGCTGGAGAGCTTTTGTAAATGGCAGCTGGCAGAATTCGGAAAGAAGAATGATGTAAATATGGAGATGTCTACAAGCTGGGGAGAAGAGTATTCAGCTGTAGATGCTGCAGTTCTCATAACAAGGTAACTTGGCCACCTTTTCAGAGGAGACATATCAGATATGCCTAGTTCCTCAGCCTTAATGATAACTCTAAAGTACATTTCCCCAACCAGCCAGTAAAACAACAGTCATGATGGGTAATGCAGTCAAGCCAACTTGAGAAATATTGCCCATATGCTTATACTATACTCCAAACATCCTAGACAATATTTAACCCATCTGATTTAAAATTCTCCCAAGACATCAGTTGCAGTGCATGGTTTGATATATATACATTGGGCTAGCCCTTTGTGAAAAATCTTGACTATTCCAGAGAGGGGTCAAGTAGAGGAATGTTACATGACACAGAAGCAAGGTCGCGTGCACATTAGCAGCCAGAAAGAAAACTGCAGCTATGGGTAAAGTAAGGGGGTTAGGGAGACTGTGAGTTAGTGAGTATGTATGTATGTTAGAGAATGTATGTGTAAGTGTGTGTTAGCATGAATGTGTATGTGTAAATATGTACGTGTGAAGGAGTGTGTGTAAGCATGAATGTGTAACTGCGTGAGCATGAATGTGTGTTGGTGTGAATGTGTAAGTGTGTGAGCATGATTGTATAAGTGTGTGTTAGTATAAATGTTTATGTGTAAGTGTGTTTCAGAGGAAGTGTGTGTTAGCTTTGGTCTGTAAGTGTTTGTTAGCATGTGTGTGTTAGTAAATGTGTGTAAGTGTCTGCTAGTATGTGTGTTAGTGTGTATGTACTGGGCCAGAAGGTGCCAGCTCTCCCCTAAACAGCAAAATACTTCATAATAACCACTGAGGCAAATATGGTTTATAAGAGGTTTTGTAACTTTTTGTAGCAATTTTACCTCTGCTTTAACTAAGATGTAAACATTTTTTTGAGCAGTGGTACAAAATGAAATTGCGTTTCTTTGTAACACTCTATGGAACTTTCCAGATCTGGAGGTGGTCACTAATTATTGAATATGTTGTTTACTTGCTGTCACTGATGGAGGATTTGAAGGAGGAGAAGAGGGGGGATCAATGTCTGATGCTTCTCCATAACATCAGGTTTCAACAGATCACAATTAGGAAACCAATTATTATTACAGGCACAAACATTTTAATCATTTGATATATCTCATTTCACTCGAGTATGAACACTTTGCAGACATTTTTGGATTTGGGCAAATATCATCACAGAGCTCTATCCATGTGTAACCAGGCATGTAGATGTTTTCCAGAACCTCATACTGCTTTGTACTGTTCAGCTATTGACCTGCACAGTATTTTAGATAAATGTACAAACAACCACTGGGCCTCTTCCAGCTTTACCTCTGGGTATCTACCATTGGGATCCAGACTCCTAGAGCAGTAACAGGTTATCATCGCTCTCTTCCAATGTCTAATTTATGTTCCTAGAGTTCAAAGCATTGAAGTAATTAAGATGAATATGGAACTTATATAACTAAAAAGACCTTGTTTAGAATTTCTTTTAGACAAAATAAGTAAAAGAAAATTTTGTTTATGGAACAAAAAGAAATGTGCATACAAATATAGTTGATTACTAATGCCATTTTTTATCCTTTTTTTAGCCTGAGAATGTAGATATCTTCCCTAAAAATATGTCTTTTTAAATAAAGTAATGGTTTATCTTCAAATGAGACTCTTATGTGTGCATCATATTGCAAGGAGTTACCTTATAAATCTTTTTTCATTTCTACTCTGAAAGTCACTCAGATCACTGTGCTCATAATTTCCTGTGATCCGTGTCCAGCACATTTTTCATCTACGGCCATTAAATGGAAACAAACTCAAGTCAACATTTGTTCTTAGTAGACATAGTCACAAAAAATATTAAATAAAGCACTGATTTTGTAAGATAATGCTGATAGCTGAAGTTTTTTTTTAGGGTTATGGACATACAAGAGCCAATAATTAAAGTTCAAGCATGTGTAAGGATTAGCACTGAATTGAAGTAAAAAACATATATTCTTAAAGTAACAGCAATGTCAGATTTTTTATGACTCTTTCCTTTCCCTGAAAATCTAACCCCAGCCTCCCCTTACTCTGCAGTGTTTCTGTGTGCTACTTCTATGGCCCCTTTTGGCATGATGGCGCTTTAGCCCGTTCCGAAGACTAGCATGACACCTGGCACAATGCATTAGAATGTGTGCAGTAAAACATGTGACTTCCTCTTTGAATCAGATTTATCTTTTTTAACACATCTAAAATACTATTTCATGGCAAATAAAAGTGATCTCATCTACTTAGATGAGGAGTAGGACAAGTGTCCATACAGTTACCAGTGTCTATGACAAGGCATATGGAATCCATGATGTATTTGGAGGATTTAGCGAAATGTTTATTACAAATCATGTTGGCATATTGAAGATGAGATATAATATCAATAGCCACTTTCTTCCTAAAATGTCTTCATTTACCCACTCCCCTGTTTTGTGAAATGTATAACTTATAATGCCATATAACAGGGATGTCCAAGTTTTTTCTGCAGTGGCCCACTTCATCAGAAATGTATGTGTGTGTGAGACGCACTGATTTTTCACTGAGAGAAAATATGGCTTTTTTAGCTTTATAATGCATATTAATACAGGGTTAATTTGGTGATAATGAAAAAAGCAGTGGGAAAGTTTTTTTGATCAACTTTTATGTGTCATTCTATCAATACTGAATTACTTAAACAGTAAAAAAAAGTCAGTCCACAAACCATTTAAAACAAGTTTAGCCAAATAAAACTGCACAAGGCTGTAGCACAGTACAAGCTGGATTTAAGCTGGGTGATGCACACTGAAGGCAGGGCCGGATTAAGAGCATCACGGGCCTGGTGCTGAGGTGGCCATTTTATGGAAATAAATAAGACAGAATCTTAACTCCTCGGTACTGTACTGTACTGTGTACTGGAGAAAGATGACATCAGTGCTCAGCCATAAAAGATAATACAAGATAGAATCTTATGTGGGACTGGGAGTAATCAGTGCACTAAAAAAGTCATCATACACGGGATGCCTGAAGCCACAATTTAGTGCCACTAATCTTAACACAAAATAACACAAAACCTTTACTTTTCCTCTCACTATTTTCTGGGCCAAGAAAGTTTTGTCCTCTGAAGTGACTACAGGTGTAGAGGGTGAAGAGGGTGTTTTATCTCTGGATAAATCAACAATAAATAGTTCTATTTATTCCTACAGTAAGTAAAGGAAACAGACAACCAGGACAGGCTCTGTCACACCAACACCCAAACACACATACACTAGGACAGGCTCTGCCACACTGACACCCAAACACACACCAGGACAGGCTCTGCCACGCCGACACCCAAACACGCATACACCAGGGCAGGCTCTGCCACACCGACACCCAAACACACACACACCAGGACAGGCTTCGTCACAACAACACCCAGACACACACACCAGGACAGGCTCTGCCCCACCGACACCCAAACACACACATCAGGACAGGCTCTGCCCCACCAACACCCAAACACATACACTAGGACAGGCTCTCCCACACTGACACCCAAACACACCAGGACAGGCTCTGCCCCACCAACAGCCAAACACATTCACACCAGGACAGGCTCTGTCACACGACTCCCAATCACACACACCAAGAAAGGCTCTGCCACACTGATACCCAAACACACACATCAGGACAGGCTCGGCCACACTGACACTCAAACACACGCACACATCAGGACAGGCTCTGCCACACTGCCACCCAAACACACACACCGAGACAGGCTCTGTCACACTGACACCCAAACACGCACACCGGGACAGGCTCTGCCCCACCAACAACCAAACACACACACACCAGGACAGGTTCTGCCAGCCTCTTGTCTGTTGATGCCCTCACTGCCATGTGTATTACCCCCAGCCACCCCCCCTGTTGATTTTGTAATGTCACAACCCCCCTTTTGTATCATTTAATTTTTGTCCCAAGGGAATCCCCCCCCCTTGAATATAGTTCCACTTTCCAATAACCCCTAACTATTTTTTTGGTAATACTTACTTTTTTGTGTTTTTTTCCCTGCTGTCCTCCGACGTGACGATCCTCTCCATGTCAGGAGAAACGCTTCTGTTAGACCGCCCCCTTGAATGTCACGTCTTAAAAGGGTCTGGATGAAGAGCTACTGCTGCCACTGGGCGGCACGGTGTGTACACGCCGGCCGCTTAAAGTTCGTTAGGCGGCCCGAGGAGGCGGTCTTACAACCGCACGACGTCTGCTTTGAAAGCGGCCGCATGGACATGAAGTTCAAAGCAGCTGTCGTGCGGCCGCTTTGAATGGTGGTCTGCTGGCCCACCGGGAAATCTCCCGGGGGACAGTCCGGCCCTGCTCACGCAGGCCGCACCTCGAAGTCCGGCGGGCCGCATTTGGCCTCTTGATTTTTTATTTTTATTTCTGTGGGTCAGAATCTGCTTTGTATTTGCAATATTTGATATATGTCCCTGGCATACCAATTGTGTGTAAGATTTTATTGTTGGCTTTGAGATCTGTCCGTTCATGTTTAGATTCCTTTTTAACCATTGACTCATGGAATCTTACATAAATCTTCCGGAAGACTATGATTTGGAAATTTCACTGAACACTTTTTTAAAGCAAGTAATGTGATTTATGGCAACCCTATGAGGCATTCAGCTTAATAAAATGTAGATACTAATAGTTATATGAGCAAGTAAATATTAATATAAATACAAACAAGTAAATAGTAATAGTAATACAAAGCAGCATGCCAAGCTAGATGACAAGCATCGTGTGTTTCCATAGTACTTCTGTAAAACAATATAACTGCACATAATGATTCTACCCCGAATTAAATACATTTTACTTAGGCTGAAGTAGTTGTCATGCATTCATTACACTGCAGTCAACACTATTTCAACTATTTAAGTCATATGATCTCAAGCTAGTGTTTGACAATTTGTACCCCTCTGGCTGTTGAAATGAGCCACTGGTTAACTTGTAAGATATGCTATCTTTCCAATAGATCAGAGGTGGCTTCTGCCTCAAGCATTATCACACCTGTTGCCCTCTGATTATTAGAAGGTGAAAGGAAAAAAAGAGACCGACATCTAATAAAATATATGGTATTTTTATTAGCAGATTATAATTTAAAAGATTATCTTGATTTAATTCAGAATTCACTGACTGCTCTAAAGAGTAATATATTCTTTCATAAAGATGGTTATTTGCTTGTGGTTAGGTTGATAGACCCTGAAGACCTCCAGTTTATTGGGCCTTGAGGATCAACTCTCGATAACCAAAGTAGAAGCAATATTGATAGTTCTCCAAATAATTCCAGACAAGACTAAAACAATACATGTTATGCTTCAGGTTGATAAAATGGAAACACATAAATTGGTCATATAAAATATAACAAATTTAGAGTAATAATATATAAATATATATATTGAAAGTATGTAAACATACATAATTTGTCTTTTGTTGTTGTTGAACATAATGTAGTTATCCAATATACCTCACCTCCTCTGGGTCCCACTGACAAACGTTTCAAGCAATGGTATAATCTCAAAATCCCCTGCAGGGACCACTTACTTGCTTCCTTAAGCAGGCACGAGTTAAACAAATATTTTGCTTGTAGGAAATGCCTTTTGTACATTCCACGCGGGATCTGAAATAACTGCTACCGCTAGTATCCTTGCCTAATTTACAAAAGAAAAAAGTCACAAAACGTGTGATTCTTTGTAAAACATTTTGATGAATAAAAATGTGTCAATGTTGACATATGGAATGCTGAACTAGGAGTAGGATTTCAGCTTCCACAACCAACTACAGAAGCTGTCACTTTTCTGCTACCTACAAACAACTGCCCTTTATCTTTGAAACGATAAATAACATTTTCTTTGTAAATGAAGAATATGCGGACGCCACTAATTAGGACATTCTTATGTAGAATATTCTGTAATAAGCTAATACAATTAATGTGATTCTATATTCAATTTTTTTTTTTTTTTTTTTTTGTAAATGTAGTTTTTATTAGTTTTCAAGGAACAACAGAAGAATAGGGAAAAAGGGAGAGGGCAAAAAGGGAAATAGGGAGGAGGAGTACCGGTGGATAGGACGGACAGGAGGAGGGCACACGGAGATAAAACTGGGCACAAATACCCGACGCAGCGGGCAAAGGCAATACAAAATCAAATGTAACACCGGCACCTGGACAGCCATGTAGACACAGCGGTCCGTACAGAGTGGGAATAACCAACAGTCTTATCAGACATGAGCAAATAAGAAACGGTGGCAAAGGCAGCACAGAATCAAAGGTAACACCGGCATCTGGGCAGCCACGGAGACACAGCGGTCCTTACAGAGTGAGAATAACAAGCAGGCTTATCAGAACATGAGCAAACAAGAAACAGCGGCGTCCAAGTAAATAAAGGCGGTGTGATAAGGCATAGTACACAGGACAAGTAGACCTCCCCACCACCCACCCGGGAGGGAAAAAGGAATCAAGGTAAGGAACCAGAGGGAACAGCAAGAGGGAAAAAAGGAGACAAACACACAAACAAGACACCAGGGAGAGAGAGAGAGAGAGGAAAAAAAAAATTTAAAAAAAAAAAAAGGAAACAAACCACACACACAGGGACGGAGGTCCCACCCGGCACCCATCAGCTCACAACACAAAGTAGCGGAATCACTGCAGCAGGAGAGATTTAGTAAGAGGGTCCGCCAAAAATGAGAGCCAGTGAAACTACGTCCGGAGATATTGTGCATGACGGTCCTCGGATTGCAGCACCAGCTCTTCAAACACCCTGACTGACTCGACCCGTTCGATCCATTCACGAAAGGAGGGCGGAGAAGCGTCCTTCCAGTGGAGCGGGATAAGCGACCGTGCAGCATATAGTAAATGACGGGTCACCGACTTTTTGAAGCCAGCAATGGACTGAGTGGTATGACTGAGCAAGTAAAAACTAGGCAGGAACGGTGGAGGGTCGTCTGAAAGGCGTTGAACCGTCTCATGGACACTCGACCAGAACGGAGCAATCTTAGTACAGTCCCACCAGATATGGAGTAGAGTACCAGGAGCAACACCACAGCGCCAGCACTTGTCAGAGGAGTCGGGAAAAGCTCTATGGAGCGCCACAGGCGTCATGTACCAGTGGGTAAGGAGTTTGTAGGAAGTCTCCTGCGCCTTCGTTTGTCTGGAGCACTTGTCTGTCAGAAGAAAGATCTTGTCCCAATCCGACTGGTCCAGCGTAATGCGCAACATCTGTTCCCAGAGACTTTGAAAACGTAATGGCTCGGCTCTCGGGTGCTGAAGTATGAGTTGATAAAGTAGGGAAACACCATGTGCCGGGAGTTCAGATCTGGTGCATAGTGATTCAAAACGAGTAGGAGCCCTAGTGGGTGAGCCGGACCCCAGGAGGGATGAGAAATAACGGGAGAGTTGACAGTACTGAAAGCGTTCCAGGAGGGAAGGCCCCGAGTCGCCGCATATGTCCGTCAGGGAGCGCAGACGATGTCCAGCAAGAAACTTAGAGAGCGGGACGTAATCCGACAAGGCCGTCCGTAAGGGCCCGGGGCCTGTCCCGGGGGAAAATCAAGGTTGTTCCGCAGGGGCAGCAGTGGTGATGGGTAGGACAATTTTTTTTTTTTAAATCCTTTACTATTTCTATAATTTATTTCAAATAATTCATATAGTATCTTATGTATTACTGACATATATTTTGTATTTTTGCTCCTATTTCTACTCATACCACATGGTCTCAATTTCCATCACAGTAGGGGTGAGCGCAGGGGTGTTTGTTTCTGTCCATGAAGAACGGGCAAAGAGTAAGGGTGTGAGCAACATATTCTGGGAAGCAGATGCCCCTTTCGTGGCATTTTGCTGCAGAGGGATTTAGATAGACTGGGCACACAAATGGCAGATGAAATTTAAAGTAGATAAATGCAAAGTTATGCACTTTAGGTTAAGGAATGCACAAGCAACCTACACCCTAAATGGTAGTGCATTAGGGATAAACAGAAAAATGAGAAGGATTTGGGAATTGTTATAGACAACAAACTAGGAAACAATGTGCAATGTAAGTCAGCGGTTGCTAAGGCCAGTAAGGTATTGTCATGTATAAAAAGGGGCATCAATTTGAGGGATAAAAATATATTTTGTCCCTTTATAAATCAATGGTAAGCCCACACCTTGAATATGATGTGCAATTTTGGGCACCTTTTCTAAAGAAGGATATTATAGCACTATAGGAAAAAGTGCAGAGGCGCGCTACAAAATTAATAAAAGGAATGGAACACTTTAGTTATTAAGAACGGTTAATTAATTTAAATCTGTTTAGTTTAAAAAAACGGCGCCTCAGAGGGGATATGATAGCATTAGATAAATATATTCGGGGCCAATACAAACCAATACAAAACCATTTTGTGGAAATCTATTCATAAACAGGACTATGCATAGGACACATGGTCAAGCATTTAGACTGGAAGAAAGGAGATTTAGTCTAAGGCAAAGGAAATGGGGTTTTTTACAGTTAGGACAATAAGGATGTGGAATTCTCTGCCCGCAGAGGTAGTTTTATCAGAGTCTGTACAGACATTTAACCCCTTAATGGCAAAGCCCGTACATGTACGGGCTCAAAATCCATTGTTTTCAATGGGTTTAGGGACCGCCCATTGTCCTTAAGGGGTTAAACTACAATTGAATGTATACTTGCAAAAACATAATATTCAGGTTATTTAAATTATGGGGGAAACAGCTTCTTGATCCATGGATTTTTTCTTGCCTTCTTTTGGATCAACAGCGAGAAATATGCTCCCAAGAGATATGGGAGATATGGGAAAGGCTGAACTTGATGGACGCATGTCTTTTTTCAGCCTAACTATGTAAATGGAGTCATGTGACAACAAGTAACTCATGTGAAACAACAAACCCACACTGGCATCATTGGTGACATCAGAACATCTCACTATAATTGATTTGACACATTGAATTAATTTTTTTAATTAAGATAAAAAGGGAGCGATTTGGAATGGTAGTAACAGAGAGGCAATGGAAAGTTCACAACTCTGATAACAATACAGTTGATTTAACATGTTAATTTTTAAGAAAATTGAATATCCGATCATGTTAACAGCCATAATTATATGACTCCTCTTACATCGCTGCTGCTTATCTTATCAGCAAGTGTGAGAATCTCTTGTTATTTATATTATGTTACCTGTGTTATGAATAAAACATTTTGTATTAAGAGTATTCTGATGTAATTGTTTTTTTTTATATCACTACACTAATTGCCTTAGCTGAGGAAATACATTTTAAACAGCATATTATAGGCCTTCTTTTCACCATGTGTCTGTTCATTGTCAAATATATTAGAGACTAAACATTTTTAATGCATATCACTTAAATGCATTAAAACCTATCCTTAAAGCACAATGAGCTCATTATGCTACACATTAGTATTGTACTCATGTTCTATGAGCCATTAAATGAAAATCTCAGTTGCATTTTTAGCCTTTTGACCCCAAGCCTCCTCTAAGAATAAAATAATGTTTATAATAGTCTTGTTAATCTAAACCTGCACTGTGCAAAAGCTGTAGTTAATAACAAGGGGCTTTTGTTTTTACCCACTGATCCATGTGAAATCTGTACAAATGTATCACATAACTATAACTTGCCTAACAACAGCTCTATTTGAGGTTAACACATATTTCATTTTCTGTATAGGATGGATTTTTGTGTCCATAAGGATGAACCATGTGATACTGTTGGTAAGTAAATAATATATTTATTATTTTATTTGCTTCATAACTACTTAATAGTTAATTGTTATGCTTTTTGACACTGAATGACTGGACTCCATTAATTATCTATCACATTTGGCAGTGTGTGATTTGCTCTAGTGTTATGATATAATGTCTCTGGGCTGTGTTCTTGGTCTATCCTTCACTGGCAAGAACCGATAAATATCTTAGTTGTTGGGGAGGTAAAGATGTAAAAAGTCATACCAGGAACCCCAGACCACAAGCACTTTACCCAGTAGCAACACAAATGCAGACAGGTGCTCATGAAATAGACAGCTTGAGGTGCCTTCAGCCACTGCCAGAACTTGGCTCTCTAAATCAACTTATTGTTGAACCTTCAAATTATATCCAATATATATATAAGAACAATAAG
Source organism: Spea bombifrons (assembly GCF_027358695.1). Classification (NCBI taxonomy): domain Eukaryota; kingdom Metazoa; phylum Chordata; class Amphibia; order Anura; family Pelobatidae; genus Spea; species Spea bombifrons. The sequence continues at coordinate 129,840,260 of NC_071087.1, read as the reverse complement.
AAAAACAAACTGAAAGCGAAAGGCAGGAATAAACGTTGACCATGACAACCGTGTTGCAAAGAGGTAAGTTCCACTCCTCAAGGACCTTATATAACCAGTTGTTACCATAACAGACAGACTTGACATAAGCCAACACACCCCCTTCCTTACATGTATGGGGGATATGTTTCTTTGAACAGTTGTATAATACAATGTGTTGGGCCCCTGCAATCTATGTTAACGGTTCTTCACTCTCTACATATGTTCCCTGTTTGGATCTAAACAACTGTGTCTCAGATCTTCACTACATTGAAGAAAACCGGCACTCAACACAAGGTTATTTTAGAGAAAGTAATTACAAGCTTCCAGTTCTGCACAGAAATATGCTCATGATATGATAACAAACTTATAAAGCATGTGAGGTAGTAAATAATTTTAGGCAAACAATTAGCAACAGACATCAAAGATATCAATCTCAAAAGGATCACTTGTGCATTAAGAGGCATTGGGCTGCCCCCAAACCTTGGAATCCCCTGCATAAGAGGCTCTTTTCATAATTGTGTAAAAATACACTTTGCTTGTTTTCAAATATTCTTGATTTAAGCATTTTCTTAGAGAACTAACATATACACTCTCACGATTTTTAGGAGTCTTGACTGTTTAAGAAAAATACATTTGCTCACAAAATATTTGCTGGAATTGCATTTGTATACACTGACATCAGTTCATCTGGAATACTTTATCCTGTATCTCAACACACAAATCTTAGCTGATTTTTGTCAAAGGAGCTTCAAACACACTTGTAAATGATACACTACAGACTCTAGTTTAATCATAGAACTTTATGCTTACTTTATGCATAAAACTCTGCTTACGTCCTACTCATTTCTGTATTCCAGACATTCTAAATAGATCCATATTTTTGGTGCCCACCTAACTTTTTATCAAGCATCTCTTTCAATTGCTATCTTTCTTTGAAGATTGTGTTTCACTAAATCTCATGCAGTCCATTACTAGACTTTGGACTTGATATATGTTTTGCTGTCTACAGTCATTAAAGGGGGACGTCCCATAAAAAGAAAAAAGTGAAGTGTAACGGTAGTGTTAATTGACATTGACAAGAAAACAGTTTTTTCAAATTTTCATTATTTTCCAATAAATGTTATTTATCAGCAGACAAAGAGGCTGCTATTGTTGTCAGTCCTGTGATATTGTTGGGTATTTTCTCACAATGAGCTGATTCTTTATGACAGTGCTAATGAAATGCATTCCTCCACAGACTTCCATAAGGATTTTGGCTAAAATATATATATTTTCCTTTTTTAATTTTTTATTTATTTTTTTAAAAATACTGTTTATTAATTTTCATACAAAAAAGACAAATTAACAAATATACATATATACAAAAATAGATATATAAAATTCCACATACACAGGTATTTTAGGAGAAGTAAACCCCAAATGTAAAATACATTGTATAGAGGTCTTGATCTTAAAAGCAGTGAGACATCATTTGACCTAACATCATTTCTTTATATAACGATAGCGAGGCATTATGCGACACCAAACACCCACCCCAGGACGCGTTGTGACTGCTCTGGAGAGCGGTCACAACCGCCACTGCGAGTGATTTTGCCACTCGCAAGATGGTGGCGCCCATTAAAAAAAAACAATAAAGTTGAAAAGAGTCCTCAGGAGAGTCTCTCTAGACCCTCCTGAGAACCTGGCTCCACTTGCAGGCAATGTTCCCTCTAATTTTTCTTGGGTGATGTGCGCAGAAAATT